>NC_134434.1:2424242-2727272 GCF_030867145.1 Opisthocomus hoazin | reverse complement strand
CTGGAAAAAATGGAAATGTGGTGCTTTGGTATCACATTAATGTCTCCTGTGCATTGGGTTTGGGAGTTCATAGAGAAGATGCAGCCTGTCTAACAAAGCACTGTCCTTGACTGAACTGGAATTTCATGCTATTTTCAAGGTCAGAAGAAATCAAACACTCCAATAATCTCTACACTGGGAATTAGAGTATTAGCTAGAAAATCCTGGGAAATGTATTGTTACAGTCCAGGGAAATAAGACAAGCAAGTTACCTTAATCCCTCTCAGAGAAGCAAATGACTCCTGGCCTGGCCTCAAAGCAATGACATCTCCTTCTACTAACAGGCTCACAGGCAGGTTGACAAGATGACCATCCCTGTAGGCCCAGTGAAGGGACCAGGATGGGGCATAAGGCATGTGAAGGTCAGGGTACATGGAATCTGGCCATTTCACCTCTTTGCCAAGTGCATCTGAAAGCACAAAGTGTGAAAGAATTAAGTGGTAATAACTCTGGAGGGGCCAATCATACATCAATTTACATGCTGTAGTGGCTTTAAGTCCTCCAGTGCTAAGCTCAGTCCTTTCCCATGATTTTTTTATCATCTCTCTTTTTCTCCTCGATGGCTTTTCCCCTCTCTCTCCACTCAGTGGAGAGTGGAGAGAGAACTCACAACTAAACATAGTAATTTTATAACCTTAAATATATACTTGTACAATGGAAAAGCTAAAGGCTGTCCTTAAAACTGCCACACTGAAAGGAACTCCCGCCTCAGGTTGAAAAGCCCCTGCTGAGATGATGCTCACACACAGCAATTTATTTCCTTCTGTTCTATGTTGTGGTACAACCCCACGTATTCTTCTCTCATCATCTGCTGCAAGGCAGATATTTTAGTGAGATACTAAGGATTTGAATTACTCCAAAGCACAGACATAACAGACGCCTACCTGAAAACACACAGATTGGAAGCACATGGCCACATGACAGCTCAAAATTACTATTCTACAGGGCAGGCATCAGTAGGACACAACTCTCACAGCTGTTTCTGTGTAACACAGGGGAAGGCTAGTAAGCTCCATTAGTAACGTATGTGATTGGGTTTGGAGAAAAATCCAATGGGAGGAAAACACAAATGCAAACAAGAAACAGATGAATGAGACCTCACCATTTATCTTCTCAATGATTGTCTGAAGTCTCCTCTCCACCTCTCTGCACTTCAGCCTCTCTTGACGACCGATCATGAAGAGATCCAAGAGGAGAAGGAGGAAGAGTGCCAGTGCATTAACTATCTCAGCACCTTGGCTTTGCACAGCAAAACAGAAGAAAGCAGAAAGCAGATGAGGTTTGAGTAAATGCGCAGAATACACTGCCAGCCACCCACCGAGACAAAGGCACACCTGCCTGATCGTTTATTCCTACATCCCACAGACTTATGGCTGAAAAACAAAAGCAGGGGAGCTATGACTACATTTCTTCTTTAGAATAATGCCACCAGCTAAGTCTGAAAGGATCTGTCTCTATTAAAAAATGCCATTACAAATACAGTCAAGACAAGCTATGGTGCATGTGACAGCACAGTAACTTCTATGAGCTTCTAACTTCTCTGGTTTCAAAATCCTTCCTAACTGTGATAGTGCCTTAGGATTTTTCAAGATCTAGGAATGCTGTAGGAAAAAAATCTCAGTCTCACCATAGGACACTATATGGGTCTATTAAAAGTAGTGAAGTTGGCTGAAGTTTTGCAAAAGGGACAGAACCACCAGTATAAGTATGCTAATATCTAGACAGAATGAGGGACAACACTGTTAAGTGAGCCACACACAGTGTGGAGACAACATAAAACTACCACCTTGCTAGAGTTAACCAGCATAGGATGTTTTACTTACCTCCCCTGTGGCTGGCTCCCATAGCAGCACAGCAGCAACAGCACTGCCAGAAGCATCAGAGATGCACCAGGCCAGTGGAAACAGGAGCAACGGTTACCATGGTACAGAAAACTGCTCCTCCACACCTCCTACGAAAGGAGAGCAGCAGTCAGCATTCATGAAATACAGATCCAGACATTTGAAAAAGCAGAGTGAGAAAGGGTGAAGGCAGCAGCTGACACTTCAGGGTGAACACAACTTTGTAAAACCCCTGAAAATGATACAGAGCATCCCAGAGGAGTTATACAAATGCTACAGCAGTAACGGTTGCTCAGCTGGCAAGTCTGCGTGAACACTCTCTGCTTTACTCCTGCTCAGAAGAACGAAAAGGCTTCTGTGCCAGGCTGCCCCACTGTCCCTAACCAAGCAAGGAACACTCAACATTTAAGTACTGTGCATAAACACTAGTACTTTGTATTCAGCACACAGGCCAGACAAACATGGTGGACAAGGAGAGACTGTTGAGCTTCACAGCTCTTTCTCTCCACCTGATACATAACCCCCTAGGCACACTGCCATTAGTGGTTGTTGAAGCCCTTAGATCTCAGGTGAAGCTAAGCTCCTGTAGAGCTCCAGCATCCAGGAGAGAAGTGCTGAGAGAAACATACCCGCAGGTAATGCCTTGCTTTGGTCCCAAGGACCTTCGCAGTTCTACATCCAGACACTGCAGCCGCAGCCTGGGAGGGAATGCAGCCAACTTTTGCTTCATCTTCAGCTTTACTTTGAGAAGGGGAGATTGAATGCCCAACCCTGTGCTGTTTGGTGCCTCACCTTCCATGAAGTCATTTTCTTCCGTTCCTTCTGATGCCCCTCTAGCAGTGCTGACAACTGGTCTCTCAGGATCGTGAGGGCTTTCTTTGTGGTAAGGCCCAAACTTGAGGTCATCTCATCCTGAGGTGCCAGAAAAACAAACTGTTTAGTGCTTTCCTATTTTCTTTTTAGGCTTTTTTTTCTGGTGGCTAACAGCACTCTGCTGTGAATGCCCTGCACTCATCATCACGAGTCTGATTCTCCATTTTCCTGAAATCATCTTCCCTCCTGTGAACTTGAGACTGCTGGCTGGAATTGGAGCACCTAGACAATATCAGGTAAATAAACCAGCCCTGACTGTGCCAGATAAATACTTTATCAAAGCACAATATCATGTCATTTCTGTGAAACAAGATTCTAATCAGCAGAGGCTGGGGACAATACAAATGGTGGCTGCTCAGCTCTGAAGTTATGCAGGCTTGAACCGGTCTCAGCTTGTAGAGACAACAGAACACAGTTATGGCAAAATTTTAATGATACAGGATGGATATTTCTAACAGTAATAACAACTAAGTAGTAGAATATCTGCAATTCTAAACAAGAGGGGTCTGATTTCCACAGCTGCTTGTTGCAAATTTTTGGTTGTAAATCCTGCCTCTGTGGCTACTTTGGCACCAAAACCCCCAGATTTAAGTGCTAGCTTCAGGATCAGTTCAGGAGGACACACAACTCCAGCATTGACTCTCCATTTGCAAGAGAAAGCATTAGAGTTTTAAGTGCTGAATTGTACAAACATACGGAGGAGGCATTTGGACTTCAAGGAAGCACACAGAGTCCACCCAGAGCACTGCTCCCTCACTGGTCAGCAAAGAGGCAGCAGCCTGAAAGGGCACAACCCAAGAGTGTGCCATCTGCAAAGCACTGCCATGAGATGCTGATAACAAGAAAGAGGGATAAATGCTTGCATTTCTGGGGCAAGAATACAAGCACTTTGCTTTCTTTCAAATCACAGAGACTGCTGCGAGGTACTGTGGGTACCAGATCACTGACAGGGAATCAACAAGAAAAAGCAGGCAGGTGTCCATGAGAGGGCTACGGAAGCGATCAAGGAACTGCTTGATAAAAGTTCTCACCTGCATTTCATATTTTAATACAAACACCCTGAGGGCGCACAGCGCATAGGATATCCTGCACGTTAGAAATGCTCAGGTGTTTCATACAGTTTACAGAGCACAGAACTGCTGGACACAAAGCAGGCAGGACGCTTCCCCACCATCCCCACCAGCGCGACACAGCCCAGCGCACAGCTCAGGCAGGAGCTGCAGCGATTCCTGCTGCTGCGGTCACCAGCTCTGCCCAGCCCTGCTAAATCCACCCCGGTCTCAAACTGCAGCAGCTCTGCTCTTCAGGAGCTGCATGCACACACCCAGCTCTGCAAGTGCAGCTCAGCTATGATCTGCATTTTTCTTCCTGTTCCTTAACCGAGTGGTTTCGTGATGAACGTTTACCATAAACTAATCTTGGACTGCAGACCTGTTTGCATTGACGGTCCAATCCAAAACCGTAACGTGTCAAGGAAGAGTAGACAGACGCTCTTTACCATCTACTACACACACACTCCCCACCTACCAGGGACAATCTGAAACAGCAAATTCTGGCCAGGCAGAGTTTAGCAATACTGCTTTAGCTGCACTTTTACACAACTAAAAATAATCCTGCTGTAGTTCTCATTCTCTGTGTCAGTTTTAGGAACAGAGGAAGCAGTTCTGCATTGTTCTTGGAAGCAGCCCAGGTAACATCAGCACAGGACTAAACACAGGAGTCTCTCAGAGAGTCCCAGACAAGAAGACGGTAAGAGTGGAGCTGGCAACAGATGTGCAGCTGCACCCCGGGGGTGCTGCAAACAGGAGTGCCTGAGAGCAACACGGAGCAAGCAACAAAAAGGTTTGTCTCTCTCTCTGCTGACTGCGGGCTGTTTCGGGCATAACAAAGCACCCACAAAAACACTCATTCACTCCAACACAGGGAAAGCAGACAGATAAATAAAAGACACAGAATGAAAGGCAGCAATAATAAGAGGGGCTTTAACTGAAAAGCAAAGTCTGCTTAGACGCCACTGAGCTGGTTCCAATGGACACATGAAGAACTACAGCAGAAATCCGAGGAAAGCTGCACTTCATGCCAACAGCTAGTACAGTTACACACTGCCTGGGAAGAGAAACTGCCACATCACAGCAGACAGCGAGCCAGTAAAAGGGAGAAAATCCAGAGGTAATCAAAAAGGTTCCTGAAATACTTGCACACCTGCTGCAGTCTCTACACAGGAGTTACGGTTTTGCCATAGTATCAGTCAAGGTGAGGGCAGCCACAAAGGAAGGTGGCTGTAGCAGGTGAGAAAGGACAAGTGCAGAGTGTGGTAGGGCTGGGGGAAGAAGAACAGCAGGGATTGTTAAACACCCACCCTGACACTTCAAACATGGAGTATTCGCCAAAGCAGGCAGAGCCAGCCTGGTAAACACTGTAATAACGTGAGCGAGAGGCTGCCTGCCGTGACTCAGATAAGCTACTGCCGGTGAGCATCAAGGGAAAGTGCTTGCAACCAAGGAATAAAAGGGACGGGCAAGAAGAGCCACCCTGAGCTCCTGGCAAGGGGCAGCTGCAGGTTTTCCCAACAAAAGGTGTCCTGCTAAGTCATCAGCTGCTAATGAGGCATTTTTCAAATGCCCTACAGTAGATCTTTCTATACAGCAAACCTAGGTGCTCTTAAGCTGTCCCAGAGGGATCTTTCCAGCCTTTCATCAGCTGCAAGTTGCTCTTCCTGCCACAAAACAGGAGGTGAGCACCCCAGGGTGAAGAAGCCATTCACTGGTGGTGTCAGTTCATTAATGAAAACCTCAACACTCACATCTTTGCTTTGGAAAGTTGCAAAGAGTAATCCACTAATTTTCAGCTCAAAACAAAAACAGCAAGACACCTTCCCACACAGCTGCCTTAGCATAGGGCTTCCTCTGAAGAAAAAAAAAACACCAAAAAACAGTAAGTTCCAGGTTACTGTGAAAGCAAACCCCTGATGGGTATCAGGATGCGTTTTAAAAGGCTATGCTTTCCTTTTGCCCATGCCTAAAGGGAAAAAATCCCGAGAGAAAATGAGGGGTTGCTTCCTCCTCTGCCCGGAGAATCTGGCGAGCACACGAGCCTCTAAGCTCCTCCGGAGCTGACCCCCTGCCCCGGCTATCACAGCCGGAGTCCGAGAGCGTCACTGAAGCCAGGCAACCCTCTGCCTTGCGGATGACACCGTGCCACTCTCAGCATTGTATTCTGCAGGACGGCTGTTAAGGAAAAACACACAGTGCAGGAGATTTTTTTTTACACATGTGATTTTATATTCCAGAGGGAATGAATGTGCTGAGGTTTGGACTGGACAGGAAGGTGAAAAGATGCATTAATTTCTCTGCTTTCAGTAAATAGCCCACATGTTAAATTACTGCTTAGCTTGCCTGAAAACATTACGGAAAGGGAACCCAAGTTAGATCTAGCAAATGCCCAGGTTTAGGAGCTGGTTTGGCTCTTCGGGAAGGAGACAAGAAGCAGCTCAGAGCTAGGAGACAGGGACCCATAGAATCTGTAGACTTTTTTTTGCTTTACCCTCTCAATTGGCCCTGCATAGTTTGAGAGGGGGAAATGAGTTGGCAAATACCCAATGATCCAGCAGCTTGTTTAGATCTGTCGTCTTGCCTGGCTCACAGCAAAGGCTTCCTTTGCCTTCTTCATGGGCTGCAGGAGTGTTTTCAGACTGATAGTTAGGAAAAGAGTGGTTATCTTCTGATTTTTCCTCTGATAATGTGAAGTTGTTCCTGAGCATCAACACCTACTCATGTCTGCTTCCCACAGCACCTTCATCCTCACACAAAATCACCTGATCTCTCCTCCTAACATTCCCATCCTGTTCTTTTACACATAGAACCACTCAAGAATATCTTAATACTTTATCAGCTACTCTCACACTCTCTGCTATCTGATGAAAGATAGAGCTCTTGCTCCTTCCTTCAAGAGGAACAAACAAGCAGAGAGGTCAGAATGTCTACATGTAAGAAACAGACACAAAATGTGCTGGTGTATCCTATGTGCCAAACATTTTTTTAACTAATTATTTGCTTTACAGAATTCACCCTTCCAACTGTTTCTGTAGGCACGTAAGTTGATTCAGTTGAGCAAAGTGGGCTGAATTACCCTCCATCCTCTGTGGATTCGGTCTCTTGCAGAATAAGGGCTTCTCACCGAGACTGCTGCACACTTCACTGTAACTGCCTTTACAAAGATTGTTTAAACAAACAAAGGAATAGAAAACAGAAGATTTGCTAGAAGCTTCAATTTTCATAGACTGCAGTTTCCCCCCTCTGATTCAGACTGGTATGGAAAACCCCTAAGAGGCAGCTGTCAGATTGCTTCCCTCCTTCCAGGCCGCACACACTAGGCCCCTTTTTTAACACTTCTACTCAATTGCTTTTCAGATTTAAACAGTTGGAGGCGGGAAACTGGGCAGCAGAATGTTCTTCCTTTTTCTGAGAGCTATTTTTCTTAGCAGAAACAAGACAGCAGATTTTAATTTAACTATGACATTTTGCACACTTTTAATCTGCTTCAGAGATTACACCTCCTGAAATGCAAGCACTATTCACAATTTCAAAAACACATGAGAAGGAGTAACTCCATGGAATATACTGGCGTTTAGTACTGTAAGTCAGATTCTTGCTTAGGGTAAAGCACAATATGACCCATAGTGGGGTTTTTTGGGTTTCATCAGAGAGGATGGCAGATATCATACACGTGACAGCGCACAATTTCTTGGGGTAACATTTCTTACAGCAGCCTAGTGCTAGAGAGGGATTTATTCTTGCTCTAAAGCAAATCATACATCAGCATGCTACAGCTCTGTCCAACCACAGCTGCTGAGTTAGTGCTCAGACTGCCTGAAATGGCATATCCATGCTAGAGAATGATACAGCTGTAGCCAGCAAAGCCAATGGATAGGCCACTCTGGGCAAAATACTACCTACATCCTTGGTCCCCATTATGCTTTTTGTCTTTCTTGGTGCTCACCTGGTTGCTTTTCAAACAATATCTGATCCCTGACTCCTAGCAAGAGTGCTTGTCTAGTGACCCAGTCTACATGAAGCCTCCACCGTGACACATTCCCACTCCACAGGATGATCTTTTGATTAAGACTCTCGACTAACCGTCAGGACAGATGGATTCTGCTCTTCCTTCTGCCACAGATTTCTGCATGGCAGTGTGAAAACCAGATGCGCCTCTGTGTCTTAATTTCTCATCTCTATAACAGAACTACCAACTCCCTACCAACTGTAGGCGTTGTGAAGATTATAATATTCACCAACCCACCTGTACACTGCTGGAAAGTACAGAAAAAAGAAATATGTGTTGATACTTGCACAATTCAGGCAGCTCCATCAGCAGCTCATGGCTCTGTGGGGACCATCGCCTTTAAAAGCGGACATGCTGGGAAAGGTACCAGAAAGCACAGCGAACACAGCTATTAAATTTGGTTTAAATGCCACCTGACATGAGCTTGGCAGCCACAGCTTAGCTGTTGGTGGTCTCAAATCAAATGAAACAAGCAAAGTCTTCAGCACAGCAGTGCCCAAATTAATGGACAGACCAGTAGGAAACAATTGTCTCCTTCCTCCATCTGCAGCAACAGTGTGAAAGGCAGATCAGACCTCCCCCTGCCCCTGGACAAAAGAGTCCCCACAGCTTGGTAACTGGGTGTCTGTTGGGGCTCCAGTGTGGGCACTGGGTTTGAGGCTCCCCGCAGCTCATCGCTAACAGGGCCTGCAGACTTACACTGCAAACAGACACAGCTGCAGGAGCACAGATTTCAGAGAGATCTGGCCAAAGCAACACTAATCAGCTGTCTGAATCACCACTGCATTTTGGTGTAAACAGAGTCCATTTTAATCCAGACAATGACACTCACATTTTACACTCTCCATAAAGCACAGAGGAAGATGCCAACAAGCAAGATCAACCTTTCCACATGGGTAATGCAAAGCCCAGCGCTTTGCTTCTCACTCAGCTAGTAGCAGCTCAACGGCAGAGAAAGCAGCGACTGCTCCCCAGGAAACAGCCCAGTTCTGAATTGTACATTCCCCAGTCTGTCTCTTCGGTCCCGTTTGCAGCAGCAAATCCCCAACCATAGTTACCTGCCGCACCAGGCTGCTGGCAGGATGAGGCAGTGTTTATGCAGTGCTTTGAAGCTTACCTGTACTATGCAATTATTGAGCTTTAATTACTGTAATTTATCCAGTTACAGTATTCCTCCAAGTTCAGAGAGCAGTTAGGGGTCCATATATAGTCTGGCTTCAACACAGAGCATACTGCTTTACACCAATGCAGAGCTTACTCCAGAGGATGCTCATCCCCTTCCAGAGGCCAGCAATTCTCAGAAATCCACAGAACTTCAGCACATCTTTCCCCCCAACCAGTTTCCTTCCCATCCTCACTTCTTTATATGAAGACTTTGTGGACTGAAACTGCAATATAGCCTAGCAGATGCACTGCAAGACTTGTCAAAGGGATAAGGAAGTTCAACAGCTAGAGATCAAAGAACACAGAAGAAAAAGACAAATTTAAGTCACGAGGCAGAGGGGCAGCAAAGCAGGAGTCAGAAGCTAAAATCATGTTTGGCCCCTCCTGCTTGTTCTAGGGTTAAATCTGCAGTTTAAATATGAGCTTCTTTCCCCATCACCTCCAACACCAAGTCATTCTCTAGCTAAAATCATCATTCACTGCTTCATGTCCTGCCATAACCTCTTTCCCCAAAACCCCAAAGCTCTTCACGCATCATCATATCAGGCAGGATGCAGGCTGGGGAGGGAGACAGGGAAAGCCATTTTGAATTTAATTGTTAAGGAGAGAAACTTACTTTGCAGCATTTGCCTTGGTGGGGGATCCAAAAGCCGGCCTGCTTGAAGAGCATCTGGGCTAAATTCCTGCGCCACTTCCCCAGCAACTTGCACTGCTGCTGCCCTCCAAAAACGAGAGAGCAAAGAGGGAGAGAGAGCAAGACTGTGCAGAGCCCAGCACTGCAGAGAATGAGACAGAAGCAGCAGAGTGAAGCACCAGTCTGCTGATTAATTCAGCCTGTTTCCAGTCACGCTGCAGATCCAGCAAGAAGGCAGTGGGTGGGGGTGGGGGATGAGGGAAGGAAAGGGGGGAAAAAAAAGGCAGAGAGAGAAGAAAGTTTGCCAGGATAGCACCAGATGTCTGTAAGAATGGTTCATTCATCAGATGGAGTCGATGCAGCCAGAACCCCTGGGTTCCCTGCCTATAGGGATGCATATGCATGGGTTGATATAAGGGTTGATGCTGACAGACAGGGGTTTGTGGAAAAGCAGATGGCAAATTAGACAGGACAAAGTGCTATAAAGTACACTACAGGGGAAGGAACACCTGAACAGGCAAGGAAAAAGATTAGATTGAGACAGAGAGACCCAGGAATACTAACTCCCCTACATAAATCTAGGAGAGTCTTCCAGATGACTCCACAGCTTTGGATTCAAGTTCAATTTAAAAATATAAGCATTTGCTATTTAAACAAGTTGAGATGGTTACAGGTCCAGTCTGAAGTGTTCCCTTCCTCTTCGCTTGTTTATAGAGAAAGCAGCAACAGCCGCTCTCAGCATCCCATATTCATCCATCCTGAGCCACATAATCTAAACCAAAAGGTGCACATAAATTCTTCACAGCCGTGCCTCATGGCTGGGGCTTGACACCTGGGCAGTGGCACAGAGAAGGCAAAGGATTAGTGTAGACAGGGAAGGGCTGGGTAGAACAACTGGTAATGGGATAAAAAGGCCTTTGGAGGTGAATAAGGAATGAGCCTTCTCTCTCATTCTCATCTTTCACAGGAATGCTTCCTTCTCACTGTTGGAGGGAAGCACCTTTGTAAGTGGGTTTTTATGTAGCTCCTACTTCAGTGCTGTCCTAATTCTGTCTGGGGCTTCCCAGTTCTGTAGAGCAACCACTAAACCAATTGCTTTCATTCCATACAGAAAGGGGTAAAGAACTGGCCCAGCCAAGAACCATGTCAGTAGCTTACCGAGGACTACAGCTGGCTGGTACAGAATCATGCAGCTTTGAAGACCATGTACAAGCGTCAGGACTTGCCTACCTGCCCTGGCCAAGCTCTTCCTTTCCTTCACTGAGTTTCAGATGCCTAAATAGGTACAGCCCATATTCTGTGTTTAAAGCCAGAAGCGCAGAGATTAAGAGGTCTTGATATTTACAATAAACCCAACGCAGGATCTAGTTATCACCTCTGTGTTGGCACCAAGTTACACATCGGTATATAATCTCACAAAGCTCTTGAAGCCAAAGTTGAAGGGAAGCAGATGCTGCATTTAATGTAACTTCATGAGAAAGCAGAGGGAGAAAGAGGCAAGACATCCTTCATCCTTCTGTAGGGCATTTTGTTTCCTAGACAACAATTTTAAACTGCAGAGAGGAACAATATGTCCTAATGGCACAATTTTTCCTTCCTTCCTCTTTTCCTGCTCACCTACTCACTTCAATACAAAGAAAAAAGTAAGGAGAAAAAAGGAAGGATCAACAACAACTACAAGGGGTAAGAAGGAACAAATCCTCACACACATACATGTAACACCCTCTCTTATGACAGAGCTTGCTGATCTGTTTCCCATGGCTCTGCACCTGCTGGAGACTTCAACGAATGTGAATAAAACAATTTGCTGGTGACAGTGCAATACCAGGAATAATCTTTGTGCTTCATGCAGTTAAGAGGTCCCAACACAACTTTCTTCCACCTCAAAGATTCCAGCTTTTGTCATGAACACAAATGGCAACGGATCAAATTTCCTTGCCTTGTTTGCCCCACTGTTGAGAGACCTTGCTCTAAAGTGTTTTGCATAGGGCAGTAATTTGTACTATGTAGCTTCCTTCTGATGTCAGCTGGTATCATGAATTACATCTGGACATGCATTTGTACATTAAATAACAGAATGTACTATCTTTGAAAGAGCAGAAGTTGTAAATTTGAGAACTGAAGATAAAACTCTGCATTGAAATAAAACGCTGAGTATAAAGGCAGAGGGAAGGGACTGAGACCCGTACAAAAACTGCAGCATAGATGAGAGATGCCTGAGGAAATAGGACCAGTTTGTGAAAAAGCCCTTGGAAGAAGAGCTGAGGTTTTAGAGAACAGCAGGTAATAAAAACCTAAGATACTGTCACTGGCAAGATAAGAAGAGGCAGAGGACTTGGGCTAGTTTTCAGTCCGAAGGTAGGACTGCAGCTCTTGTAGGGCATCCTGGAAGAAGACAGCTCAGGACCAACAGTGCTGTAGTGGGAGCAATGTGGAGCACAGCACAGGCTCCCTGCACACTGTTCCGGGCTCAGGCCAGGAGGCACGGTGCTGTATCCAGGCTGCAGCAATTACACTGGCATAATACAGCTCAGTTGTTATTAGTAACTGTGGAATGGATGATGTCAATAAGTTTTAACAAATGGTGTTGCTGCTAATACAGCCTACCTCTAAAGTAACTCAAACTCACAAGCCGAACGTTGTCCTGTGCCAATCAGTGCTGCTGTCTGTCTGGATATATGCTGAGGGGTCTTGGAGCAGAGATTCTGGCACCTTTCACAAGTATTAAACTCATTTCAGAAATACACAGAAAATTAAAAAGTCAGGAGAAGAGGGGAAAGAACAAGATATCAGCACATTTAATTTAAGCAGGTTTTGGCACTGCTCCTAAAATACTCTCTGCCTTTCTCTGCAGTGTCTGGCTTCTGGCAAAAATTGGAAGGTGGCCTACATTACACCTGACATACTCTGATCCTCAGCCATTTCTGACAACGGAACTGTATTAGCTGACTAGAGACAGAGGACAAGTCTCTCATCTTCTGAGTGACAGATGTCTGTGCTGCAGCAGTGCTCAGAGCACGTCTTCTGTTCCAGGAGTGCTAACTCTTCATCACACACATATATTACAGCAAAGAGATTGCTTTCAGCTAGACTTGGGACTGATGTTTTCACTTGGGTTCATTTTATTTTTAGCATTTTAAAATAAACCTAGCACATCAAATTTACTACTGAGGTTACACAGAAGGTTAATTTGTTCCCTTATCAGCATATATGTGTCCAAGTTCTTCACTTTGGAAAGGAAGACAGATTCTACCTTAAAGGGGATGAAACAAGGATCTGCAGTACTGAAAAAAAAATAGCAGCAAACTCCTTAACACCAAATAATATACTGCTAACAAGAATAAAATCATGGTCCTTCCTCAGAATCCAAACAAAGTAAGTTGTAAAATGCAGCTGTCTGTATCAATGGGGGTTTTTTAATTCCTATTGAAAAGAGTGTGGTGATCTCGTCTTCACTTTTAATCCCCATTCAGAAAGGAGGGAGAAAAAACTTCAGTAAGTCAGGAGAGGAGACTAGGACTTCAGAACACCATGACTCCCCCCATAATCTCCTCGTGCAGGGTACTTTCCCAATAGGCCTTTTAAAGGTCTGTTACAATACTGAGCATGCTGCTGCCTGTCCTGCAATTTGATATGCTCTTCCTGCGTTGTACAATGAAGAATGTCATATGAGAAAGAGAGAGATGAACCCAAGATAGTGACCTACAGTAAAAGTGTCCCCGCTGTGCTCTGCTGTGGCTGCAGCAATGCCAGTGTTGGCGCTCTCAGATCCTACGCAGAACACACCCCTGTACAGAATGGCAATTGCATCATCTCTTAAAATGATCAATACCAGATTAGCCCATGATGTCATTAACAAGAGAATAAATAGATAATTATCTGCATTGGAATGTCACCTCCATAGTAATACAGCAATTTGATATAAAACAACACAGTTCAAACACATCCTCTGAGCATACCAGCACCAAGAGGTTCAGGCATGAGTAAGCCTAGGCCTTCCTGGTCTAGCACAGATCAGAAAACCCAGCCAGTAAGAAGTCTAGTACGCAAGTGCAAGAGCTGATGTGAAAAACTGAGTACCTTTTAAGTCACTTACACTGCTGTAGTGATCTTTCAAAGCAGATCTGAGTCTAGGTACAGACTACTTTGGTAGGTACTTTGCACTCATGGTACTTTGCACTCATGAACAAAACCACTTCTTGATGCTGGGAGCACTGTAAACAAAACAGCAAGAAAGGGATACACGCAGAATAACAGAGAGACAGCAAATATGATCTGACAGACAAAGCTTACAGTGTGGTGGAGAGAAGGAGACCAAAAATGAAAGCCAAGAATGTTCTTTTACCAAAGACAGCTAAGATCTTGGCGTGTACAATGTTCTTCATGGGTCTCAAACTACCTGTCCCATTTCCAGAATAAGGGATCCAGAATAAGGACCAGTTCACTTTTTTTGTGTGAGAAATACATTTAATACTCAGGTGGCTGCTGAAATGTGGCTAAAACATAAGTGACCAGCAGAATACTCACTACAGTGATCAAAATAATTTTACTTTTGGGAAGCAGTAACATGTGCCAAGTTTACAGCCTCCTGTCAGCCACAGCAGATATGTCTGTTTAGTTTCTATGGCAGCTATTCATGAAGATCTCTCTCTCTTCTTTTTCCTTTGAAGCTGAAAGCATGGCAAGGTAGCAAGAGACAGATTGCCCCTCCATACAATATCTAGATTCACCTGGCACTTTCTAAACCAGATCTAGAAACACTATCCTGCAGCACTCCCTAGAAAGACATGCAATTGCCCAAGAAATACATACACTTATCACCAGAAAAACCGAGCTCAGATGATTTCATCACCTCAACTTATCTAAAAAAATCTTCTCAATGAATTCAGCCTCTCAAATAAAGCCAAGCCAAGTGTCCAGGGGACTGAAGCCCTACCTTAAAACTCAAGAAAGACACAGCGTATGTGACAGCATATACTTCACCTATGTTGTTCTACCACGGTGCCTCAGTCCCAGCCTACACAGGGTTTACCTACTGATACAAGCACGTACAGGAATGCGAAGATGACAGAACTCCCAACTTTAATACTAACCATGGCTTATACCGTCACGTACTAACACCAAATGCTGAGTCTTGACCTCAAATAACGAAAAACAATTACAAGGACTCAACTACGTTGGGCATGACCCTTACCAGGAAACCTACCTGACACTTCTCCTTGAGGTCCATGGCTACGTGGTTCTGTAAGCATGTCCAGCAAAAGGAGATTGCTCCTCAGGGGAGAACGTCTCCTAGGTAGCGACGAGCTTGGCTACACTTATCACATCACCATCTGTGGAAACAGAAGGGGAAAGCAGTCAATCTCCCCATATCACTTCCTCTAGGACAAGAAAGTGGTGAAATTCACAAAATTCAAATTACAGGATTGGTCTTTAAAAGAAGGAGAACTGGGGAGCTGAAAGTGCTTCTAACAGTAAGTACATCAACCCTCCCCTTGCTCAGGACTGATCCCATTAGCTTAAGTCCCCCCCAAAACTGCAGCAGTAGATTAATTAAGTTCCCTGCAGCTCAAAGTAAGAGCATTATTGCAGCCCTGACACACTTTTGGGCAAGCCTCCAAAAAAAGCTGACAAAGTGCTGGATTCCACCAGGTGCTGGAGCATGCTGTCACCCATGGCTATTTGTCTTGCTCTTCTTATCTACCAGGAGATTTGTCCAGCTAATCTCTAACGGAGCCTGCATTAATGGCTCTTCCACTTGCTGAACAACACAGCCGAGCTTTGACAAGGCTATGCTGCTGGGCTGAGCATGTATCTGACCACCATTAAGTAGGCCAGAAGTCATAAACACAATTCCAGATTACCAGGGAACTAGGCCTTTTCCTTTTTTAATTCTTTGCTTTCTAGTAAAACTGAGACTCTAACAGAATTGAGATATGAAGCAGCTGTGGAACTCAAAGATTTCTTCTAGCCCATCTCCCCCTTGATCTCCCATGGCACAAATTTGTTCTACTTCCAAACATGCAAAATGCTTTCCTGCTCAAAACAAAGGATCTGTGTACATTGCTCCAGAGGATCCTCTTACATATAAACACAACAAGATATCGTAAGAATATGCTGTGATCGGTCTTGGGAAAGTCTTTTTTGTTGGTTAGTAACTCTTGGTTCTATTTTTTAATATCACACACAGACTCAGGGCTTGGACATACACTTCTCGTAAATCCAAACAAATAAGGAAGCAGCTAGATCTGCATATCAATCCCAACCACCCACACATTTCCTAGCTACAACAGGACTGGTCTTTGCCAGCTACTACTACCCTGGTCTATACGGTACTGCCTTCTTCACAGAAGAAGGATTCTGGAGATCCCATCCTTGTGGCAGTCACCTGCAGCACTACTCTCCATCATGCTACATCTTTTCAAGGAAAATGAAAGGCATCCAAAGCTTACTCAGAAAGCAACTGCTGCCCCACGCTGAAGAGTTAGGTATCAGTATTTTCTCTCATGCAGGCAAGTCCTGCACCTGCATTCCAGAAATCAGCAAGCATTCAGTATTCAGACTGCTCGTTATCAAAGAACTGCTTGCAGTACAGCACCCAGCACCTGCAAGTGCCATTTTCTGGCTGCCGGCTGGCTGGCAGGAGCCACAAGTCTGGACTCTGCCCTACTTTTCTGTTCTGTGACCCTTGTCAATGTGCACACACCAAAGGAATGAAGCTATTTTCAGTCACTTCATATCCCTGCCAGGCCAATTAGCAATTGCAAAGAGGGGATCAGACAGTTACTGGAGCAAAGCTGACAGAGGGCTGAGAGTGGGAAGGAGGAAAATGTACTTTTGTATGTTTGCACACAGTAGCTTAGAGCCTCAGTATCTTGCCTTTAACTTGAGAGTGACTTCAATATAAGGGAAGGCAAGAGGAGATGATTTTTAGGACAAAATGGTCACTAACAATAAAAGGGCTAAGAAAGAAATCCACGATTCTTCTTTCTAGTCCCCTCCAACAAAAGGTTTATTAGTAGATCTACTGACAGATTTATGCACCGTGCTCTCACTCGTTCAAACAAAGCTAAGCACCTGAATTTCTCTCTGGCTCTAGATCTCAAAAGCATAATTATCCATGACACAACTGCGTAACTGGGAAGCCAAAGCCACAAAAGCAGAACAAGAAAAAAACATCCTGGACTGTTTGTGCTAATCCCATGGAGCCCGTATCATTAGCAGTGGTGGATGGCTCCGGCTGGAGGGCAGGGGGCCATGCAGGGAGGCAGCTGGGCAGGAGGCAGGATCTGCCCTGGGTGACATTCTGTTTTAGGAAGCAAATGAAATGTGATCCTGAACACAAAACATGCCATTCCTTAAGGTTCAAGGCACATCATCTGCATGCTTAGGAACACCACCCTGAAGTCCTTCAGTGCTAGGATGCAGCATATACAACAAGGGTGTTAAAAAGATGAAAGATTGGTTGGAAAGAGTGAATATTCCCTACCTAGAGAAATTCAAAAGCTGTTATAATGAACAATATAACAAGAGCTTGTAAAAGTAACCAGTGGTGCATGCAGCACTGCTCCATCATCATACATGCTCAGTGCTTCTCCAAAATTTGAACAAACTGATCTGAAACTCCGAAGCAGTTCACTTTCTCTCACATCCCCAATTTAAGCTGCGAACATGGTTAGATTGTAGACATTTCACACAGAGAAAGCAAGAAGCCAAGTCTTTCCTAATTTGGATATACAAAACAAGCAGAATGTTTAATGTTTCAAAGTTTTAAAAGGGTTTTCATTCAGAACCAAGAATTCCAAATGCAGCTAATCCTAGTAGGTTGGGATATCTTAGTATTTGGGTAACTGAAGCCAAAAGCAAAGACAGTCTATTATGATAAACGATCCTCCCTCAATTTCTGCACCAGGATAGGCATTGGAGCCATATAAAATGTGATTTGTGTGCTTTCTTTCAAATGCATAATTTATCAAAATACAAAGTCTGTAAGAATGTTGCCAGAATTATGTCATACCAACTAAAAACCTCATACACATTACAGAGGTCTTGCAAACATTCAGAAAACGGCTTCACACAATGAAGCCATTTTCACTTCACACAGTTCATGAATTCTGTGGGTAACATGCAGATCTGCAGAGCTGTGCATCCACTCACTCCATCCCCCACAAGGTCGTTGTGTGCTCCCCTCCCAGACTCTTCCGTTTCAGGGACTCCTGTAATTTCCACCACCAGACGCGCCTCTCCACCACCCCTACCCAGCAGCAGGGACTCGCCACACTCTGGACCCATCCTAGGAGTTTTGTGCACTGCTATTTCTTCCACACTAAAGCATCTGCCTTCCTCTGTCCTCCCTGTTCTTATCTCTCTTCTGTCTGCCCAGGCTATTAGTCACTCATGCTGTTGACACGTTAAACTCTGTCAGACAGCAGGACAGAAATGAAGTGGGACTGCTTTGCTGGAACATGTTAGTGGGCGTCAAGTATTCAGCCGCAGACAATCTGAGATGTCTGAAGCTGTGGTTGCTCTTGTCAGACACCAGAGGCTCCAAGTGCAGCCAGTTTACCCCTTTCACTTTCCCAGCACACTCCATCTTCCTCAGGATTCTCATGCCTAGATCAGTTCGTGAAACTTGGAAGAGGCTGGATGTGGCGTTCAAGTGTCACCATGTTGCATTCAGCATGAGAAATACTTCCAAATCGTTAGGTAAAGTGAAACTCAACGTAGGGCCCAGCAAATAACTCCATCCAACGCATGCATCACTAATAGCAAGCTAACTTACTGAAAATCCCGTATGCCGAACTTGGGCAATAGTTAGCCCATAGATATGTGGAGGGGTCTGCAATGCACATTAGAATATTTTTGTTTTATATTTCTAAGAACAAATGAGTTCAGTGCTGGGGTTGCCATGTGTACCTGATACCCAGACCTTTTCAAATCTGAAAAATACGTTCCCATCACCCTAAAATCCTTTCTGTTTGGAAGTGCCCTGAGCAAAGAGTAAGTCTTGTAGCTTGATCTGAGTATCAAGGAGTGTTTGAAACACCCTTCTGAACGGCAGAAGCTGAGCTTTACAACGGCCCATTCAAACTTTTATTTACCTACTCATCTTTCAAATAACACTGTCTTACGCAGTCAGTGCATTATACAGGTAATAAACAATGTGCTTTCAGATCCTCATTTGAAATCCAAGGATTTCAAAGCACCACAATTTAACCAAACCTCACAACATCAGTATGAGATATCAGTGTTGGAATTTGATAAGAAACTATACAGCATGATACATTACGTACAGAACTTATAAAACAACTAGAAAAGGAAGATCAGATAACTATACAACTTACAGACACTTAGAAAGTAAAATGGGTTTCAGAAGCTGCAAGTCTTTAGAGAGAAAAATAAATCAACCTAATAATACCGTTTTCCCTAAAGTATTCAATCACTGATGCTTTCATGTTATTTACTGAAAATTCCCAGCATAGATTAGCCTATGAAAAATGATGGGGAGTCTGAACATTTCCTGCTGCCAAAAGTGAATTCCTCAAGAACAGAAGCCTGGTCTGTCACCAAGAATAGAAACACGGGGGAACAGATAAAGACCAAAAAAGCGCTGCCTTGGAGAAAATGGCTTAGATTAGAGCTGATTGTTTTGATACCAGCAGAACCATATGGTCTTCCCACTCATGAGTAGCTGATGTCTGCCTGATAATTTGCAACATGGGCACATTTGCTGATATACGGGCTTCCAAAGGTGCATTAAGTGATACTGTCAGTTGCTTTGAGACCCACTGAGAGCACAGAATAATTACAGCAAGGGAGCTGGAAGCCATGCTTCTTGGCTTCAGTCTCTGCTTGTAAAAAAACTTGTCAAAATGTGGACCAGCTAAACATTGTCTGCCTCAATAACCCTAAACTGTGAAGTAAATCTATTAATATCTGTAAAGTAAGTGAGATCTTCTGAATTAGTGTTGTATATGTGCTAAGTATTATCAGCTCACTAGTGGTCAAGTAGCTCATTTGTGCATGGCTGTGAAGAATCAGGAGTTGATTTCACACAGGCTTTGCTTCCCTTGCTAAATGACAGGAACTAGAGATCTATTCTACCTTGAATGAGGAACAGCTTTAAACTTGAAATGAACTTGAAGTTTGTCTTCCGACTGACAAGGGTGCCTTTTGGAGGCGAAATTAGTTCTTGTTTAAACCTTATTTGCTCAGTGTTTTACAAAAAAATAAATCTCTGACTCCTTCCTTCTTTCTTCAGCACGACTTGCATATTAGGCTTGTTTCAAAGGATGGTGGTGGCTTAAAACGAACGCTGAGCAACAAGGAGGGAGAAGGGGGGTAGGAAACAGCTTCGGCACACTTATAAGAGTCAGACCATTGCTTTACTTGCAATATTAAGATTGGTAAAATAAGATGCTACACAACTGAAAGAACATACTTATTTTTGTTTTAATTTCCTTCTGGTGAGTTGAGAAGTAATTGATGGATATGACCAAAAGAATGGTCAAACTAGTTTAGTCTACCTTGCTGTTTCCACAGAGGCTGATACTATTTCAAATTAAGGTATAGTAAATCTGAAAGATCTTTGCCATGTTAATTTTGCCTTACTTGGTTGAAAAAAAAGAGACTGTTTGGGAATTAAAGGATTGCTTTATCTTTTCTGCTTCAGACGCTCTGAGCCTGCCCCAGAAAGACACAGCATGTATACAGTCTGGATCAAAGGGAAAAATGCAACAAAAGGCACAATTCTGAAAGCTGTAAGGGCCCCTCCAGCTTCTGCAGAGCAATGAGACATCATCTGCTTTGTGGCACAATGCCTTGAATGACAAATAAAACATTTTACAGCAAATGTATGGAAGAATTCACTGGAAAAGTGATAGCTGTCATTCATCATTATGATACTGGTTATTATGGTAACCAGGATTGTATAACTACCTCCATTTGAAAAAAAACCCAAACAAACAACTGAAATGCTAGAAAATCAAATAAAGGCAGCAGCTCAAAATAAAACAAAAAAGCCCATGCTGTATTAATAGGACCTTCTAGCAAATCAATTTTTGCTGATGTACACTGGCTCACAGATAAAAGTGCAGCTTTTTCTCTTAATTCCATCTTATAAATAAGGGTGTTACATGCATAGTTTATAGTAAATCTAGGCAAAACTACTCTTACACCAGTGTCTGCCATTTAGAGACATTTAACAAATACTGTGCTGATGGGAAGGTGTTGTCTGGGATTTCCCCAAAGCAGGCTCTGCACCTGCAGGCCATTAACAAGACCAAGCTCACACACTCATTCAAAGCAAAGCATCGGCCTCGTGTGGAAAAAACACTGAGCAGTTTAGTAGATTGTGTATTTTGGTATTCTCACAACAAGCTCCATGAAAATTTTATGATGAACATTTGTCTAGAAATAAGGCAGTGGGCTGACTCACTCTACTGTGAAAGGAAAACAGAGGAGCTCTCTGGAGCTCCTTAAGAACTTCTACCATTGAGTCAAGAGTATTCTGGACAGAGATCCAAAGCGCCCTATTTAGTGTACAAATGGTCCCATACATTACGTTAAAAACCCAACCAAACCGAAGCAACCCCTGCTGCCTGCAGGCCTGAGGACAGGACAGTGCTCCTAAGCCCTGGCAGAACTCTCTTTTTGGCCAGCCCTGCAGAAGGACTTGTCTTCTGGCCAATCCCCCGTGGCCCCTGGCCCCGCTCCTGGCCAGCCCCACCCAGCCACAGGGCTATATAAACCCTCACAACCCACCCTTTCTTTAGGGCTGTCTTTTTGTCTGGTGTAGCTTTGTGTCTGGGGTGCTTGGTGTGGCTTCCTAGCAGCTAGTTTGGGTAGGCCTCTAACAGAAACAAGGGTGGCCTCAAAGATATGGGGACTTACGCAGTTAGAGCTGTAATATGAAGATTAGAGGAAGGAGGTTTGTTTTCTTGGTTCTACTTGGAGTAGCAATATTGATTTCTTTTGTGACCAAGGCTAAAAGCACTAGTATCTTAATCTTCTTGTCAGATAAAAAAGTGTTGGTAATGTGTTTGAAAGGTCATGGTTAAGAATATTATGTAGAGTGTTTTGATGTGCTTGAGTACAAGACAATAAAGAAACAGAATGCAGTATTCTAAAGAACAAAAGATATCTTGTATAAAACCAGCATAGTGTAGCTATTTATATGCATGCCTGTATTAAGTAGGCTTCTTGGAGAGTAAATCTAGTTTCCTTGCTAGGTTATTAAAATTTTGCTGTATTTGAGCAAGCTCTGTAGTTTAATGCAGTACAGCAGCTGCTAAGTAACAGTTTGTTTATACAGAAACTTGTGTTTCTAAGGAACCTGAAGTGTTTCATCAAGATCATGCACTACTATACCAATGTATCTCATCGTGTATGAGCTGTGTGTTCAACTAGGACCTTTATTCTACAGTTGCTGGGGTAAATGTAGGATTTTAGACAAGCATGCCATAGCAGCTTCCTTTTCTCAGAAAATGTGAAAATATGTACTACTTAGCAGCTGCCTGAGGAAGATGCATGGGTGCTAAGGCTCATCTGCTGCTATCTTGGTAACTTTTATGACTGGTAAGGCTAAAGAAACTCTTCTGTGGCACAAGCTGTCCTTCTGTTAAAACTCAGTGAGCCTTAAATGTGTAAAACACTACCTGTTCCTGTCTGTGGGTTTTCCCTTCCTCTCCAGCTATCTTTTGGGTAAATAGTATCATCCAAGACAAACTTCTTGTGCTTTATGTAATGGGATTTTTAACTGGGATTTTTAGGCCTTCTCTTATCAATGATGGCCTGTGTTATCCTGATAGCAGAAAGCTCCTGAACAACGGGCAAGCAGTGGTAATGCAATCCAAGAACTGCACGGATCACAGCTTTTGGAAATAAGAAGATGTCTGAGGCAAAATGAAGCGTGCTGTGAACTTCTTCTGATCAAAAGGCTGCGACGAGGTAGGAGAGAAGCAGAATGGAACTGGCTGAGCAAAGGCTGCGTTCCAAGCTCGTACGGGATCTAGGTGAACTTTTTGAGGTGTTTTAGTGGGAATTCGGGATCATCCCCCAAACCCTTAGGCAGAGCACTGCACCGCAGCCGCTCCAAGCGCACCCACGGCTTCGGGGGCCGGGCCAGGCCCCCCCGCCCCGCTCGGGCCCGCCGGGGGACGCGCTGCGAGGCGGGGCCCGCCACTCCGCCGCGGGAGAAGCCCCGCCGAGGGCGCGGAGCCGCTAACACCTGAGGGAGCATCTTTTTTTGGGTGGGTTTTCTTCTGTTTCCTCTCCCTCATGTAACGCTCCGGCGAGGTGCCGGCGGCGGGTGTCTGAGAGGAACGGGGCTGCGCGGGAGCCGCCCCGGCCCGAGGGACGGAGGGCAGCGCGGCGGGACCGCCGCCGGCTCTGCCTCGGGCCTCCCCCCGCCATGGTGGGCAGCCCCCGGCCCGGGTGGGGACCCCGCTGAGGAAGCGGCGGGCCCTCCCGGCCCTGCTCCCCGACGGGACAGAGCCCGG
Source organism: Opisthocomus hoazin (assembly GCF_030867145.1). Lineage (NCBI taxonomy): Eukaryota > Metazoa > Chordata > Aves > Opisthocomiformes > Opisthocomidae > Opisthocomus > Opisthocomus hoazin. Next base: position 2,704,161 of record NC_134434.1, on the reverse strand, counting down.
CCGCGCCCCGCCGCTCGGCCCGTACTCACCAGCCGCGCCGGGCAGTCTCGGCGGGGGAGCCGCTCGCCCGCCGGGCCTCCCCCCGCGCCGCCGGGGCCGCCATCAGGGTCACTGGCAAGCGGGACGCCACGGCGCTGGGGACCCGCGGTGGCGCTTCGGGGCGGCCTCAAGAAGCCCGTGTCTGGTTGGTGGGATCCCGCGCGGCCACCCGTACACTGCGCAGTGATTGGTTTGGCCGAGTGGCGCGCGAAGCCGAGCATCCGCCCTGGCGGCAGGTCGGGGCCAGCCCTGAGGGGAGCTTGGGCGGGCTACGCGCCCTGGGGAGCGGGCGATCCCGCGGCTGCCGGCTGCCGTCGGAGAGACGGTGCTGAGGGGCAGCGAAGTGACTCGGGGTGAAGGGAGTGCGCGGAGAGGGACCAAGAGTGGCCTAAGGCTCCAGCCTCTTGGCAAAGACAGGCTGTGGGGGGTGGTTGAGGGAGAAGGGGTGTCCGTTTGCCAGGACTGTGCCTCTGCAAGGGGAGGGTGACACCTGCAGATCTCCCTCTGAAAAGCCGCTTTTGCCGTAGAGTAACCAAGTGACTGGAAGCCTGGAAGGAGCCGTGAGGTGAATGCCCACGCTTGGGTGCCAGAGGCACAGGAAGCCACGGCGGGAACGAGCACACAAACGTACCAAGCCGGTAATCTGACGAGAAATCTAAACCGCTGCAGAAGCTGGAAAGGAAATCGGAAGCGTGAGGCAGAGATGGCCCGCTTCTGCGTACAAAGATGTGGGGTTTGTCTTCTGAATTCGTAGTGGGCTGGCTAAATTGAAAAGATGCATGTCCCTTAGTTTTAATTCTTTTCCTGTTCTTGTAATTCATTGCAGGGCTTGTATTATCCTAGGCTGTTATGCAACGGTTCCCATGCAAGATTTTTCTTTACAAAACTGATGTTCATTAGTGTGGTAAACTACAGATGCCAAAGCCTGGTGCCGTTGTTTGCAATTTTACGGCAATAAATTGCACAAAGAACTTAAGCTCTGCACTGTTTTCCCTGCAGATGCAGTTTTGGATGAGAACGTAGATTTTGGGAGCGTACTCGATACTGCTTTGAGACAATCTGCTTTCTCAGTGTTTGGATACATACAGAGTGCAGGAGTTCTAGAAGTGTGATTTCAGCTCTTTTAAATTCGATCTAAATTTTAGTGAGGAGAATGAAGGCCACAAAATTCCTGGTTTTCTTGAGCTGCTTGTTAGGCAGAACAATTTCCTAGAATCAGCTGACAAAAAAAACCCCACAACTCTAGTACGCTTGAGTGACGCTGTGATTTTGGTGTCTTAGAAGGAAATAAAATGGCAGGTCTGGGAAATTTTATGGTGTAATGTAGAGACAGTACAAGGAAGGGGAAGAGAATAAATGCGTTACTGGAATTGTAATAACGAAAGATCATGAGTTGTGCGTAGTGCTGCACGAGCGTCTCGTTAGTTCCTCTTAAGATTGTTCCGCTGCCAATAAAATCTACTCTATTACTAAAAGGTTTTAAATAAAAGGTCAGAGTAAAGATACATCTTGAACAGAGATCTGGAGTCTGGATTATTTTGCCTCTGATGCTGATTCCCCAAGGGTCTTGAACAAGCCACTAATAAAACCTGTTTTCACGCACAAGTATGCTGTGTATAGAAACTCTGTAAATGAGACGTGCAGTTATAGGGGCTGATAGACTGGACCTTTAACCTGTTTGTGCCTTTATTTCCTCCTTGGTAAATCTGATCTAACTGTTCACCTTGGAGTGATTTAGGGACCTAGTGCTTGTTGAGCGTGTTGAGATTAAGTGAAAAACATTATCAAAATGCATTATTACAAGGATGGTTGGAAGAGAAAAATCACCCTTGAATTGGACAATGTTGCTATGGATTCAGAAGTAGGACAGGTATCCAGAGAGCACTTTTCCCATGTATTCTAGTACTAGATGACAAAGGGAAAACTCAAAAGGCAAATGCTGTGAAGTACTCAAGAGGCACTAAACTGGTATGATTTTTGGATCTGAGAACTTTGGTGTAAAGAGCTGTTCTACAACAAAGTGCACTGTCTTATGTTAAGACATCATCCTCTCTACTTTTTAATGTTACAGAATTGTGAATAGATAGTCTGAAGGTAAATAAGGTAATGTTATTTCTGGATGTTTATAGTAATGTAATATTCTTGTACAGAAAGCTCAGATGAGTCAATTTCGCCTGCATATTAAGATCTTGTCCCAGACTTACTTCAAAATACGTATTTAAAACTATTCCTTGGATGTTTGGGTTTTTTCCATATCCTTGTACTTCTTGGAATTGTTTTCACTGTGTTAAGGGTTCCTGTATCATTTTGGTAGACAGTGATTTTACAGAAATGAAACGGCTTCTGCAAACCTATGTGTATAGTCTGGAAATACTTCATTTCATGCTCACCATGTCTCAGCGCAGGGATATACTCTCTCCTCTTGGGACCACAACATATGGGCAGAGACAAGGCTCAGTTTGCAGTAAGCTTCCGCCTCTGAATGGCTTTCAGTGCTTGACAGATCCAAGGGAACTATATGACCTCCCTGCATGTGCCTTTCAGTCAGTCCTCTTCAGTGTGCTGCTGCGGGTAGAGCAGACATGAACATTTGAGTAGGACCACTTTAAAGCAGGTATTGTATGCAAAAAAAAAAAAATCTTTGCCTTTTTTTTTTTTTAGTTAAGCTCTCTGGCAAGATGTTGAAGTTGCATTTTAATCAATATTTGATGAGTAACATTTCTGAACATTAGTGAAAAATCATTTTAAAATTAAATTGGTGAGAAAATTTTGTATTTATTAGAAAATAATGCTGTATGTCTGCTTCCCCCAACCCTTTGCACATTTCATGACAGATGCTAGGAATTGACCATATTTCTAGTATGTGTGTAATGATAAGAGGAATTAAAAGGAGAAGACTGATACAAAAGCTGTCTGAGTCTTAAAAATTAAAAGCAGTAGTCGAGTTGACCAACACATCTACCAAAGCTGATGGGAAGATAGTATTTCATTTTAGGTGAATGGTATTACTTCCTAGCTTCTGTATATTGTTTAATAAATAAGGGAGAGGCACAGAATTCAATGTCTTAATTATAAAGAATAAGTGAGATGATATATTCCTCAAAAGAGAGAGATTCTGCCTTTTAGTAATAAACAGCATCTGCTTTGTTTTTCTCCAAACTGAAAGGTAATTGAACTGACAATTCCAGGCTGTCCTGAAAATGACAGATGACTGAACTGGGAGTAGAAAGAAAGCAGAAGCCCTTTTGTACTAAAGAAAGGGAGATGGCACACTATAGTTGGATCTGGTTCCCTTTTACAGATTTCTTTCAGAGCTTAGGCAGCTCTGGGTGACCCCAGTCAACTCATTTTATTGTTTAATTTCTTAATGTCAGCAATGGCTATTACAGTTCCCAGGTAGAGCAGCATTTCCTACATAGTCATTTTTGTAACAGTCTTGTCCTTTCTTCTCTTTGTGACCATAGAAACACATGTGGTACGGAAGAGAATCTGCTTTTATTACGTTTCTTCCTAGCTCACTCAGCTTTGCTGTAAGACTCATGGGTGGTTTTGTTTTGGACCTTTTTTCTGCTAGTTTTGAGGCTAAACTAACTTTCTTGTCTCCAGGTCTATAAAACTCAGAACAGTCCCTGTTTGCCTCGCGTGGTGATTAAGCTGCTTCACAAGTGCTCTTGAGATCTGTAATGAGTAAAATTGTGAAGCTCTTTGGGCAGATCAGCTGTTCTGTCTGGGTCACAAGCACCAACACTTATTTACTGCACTTGAACAGATTCACAGAACAGACAGTTGTGAGAACATTTCAATATGTATGTGAGAAAGCCAGAGCAGAGCATTAGGAGGGTTTCTGAACAGGGGGAGCTGGCTGATGGTTACAGCAAGGCTCAGAAGGCGAGAACTATGAATTCTGTTCCTAATACTGTTGAATGTTGTGGCGTTAGTTTATTGTACGGTTTCGGACAAGCCCTCTATGCCTCTGTTTCCCTGTTTGCAGAATATGGATATTTATATTGTGTATATGTGTGTAGATCTATTATATCCCTTTAATATTGTTGCCTTTATCACTAATACAAAGTTGCAAACGAAAATGAAACTAAGTAGTCAATATACAGCAAAGTAGTTACCCAATCCACTCACTATCCTGGTCTCTAAAGAACAGGCACAGAAAACACATTTGCACAGGCTTTTTCCTTAGCTTTGCTGTCTGATTCTCTAATTAGTACTGTCACACGATATCCCCACATGCCTGTATCTAGACCGGAAACCTAGATCTTGAATTAAGATTTTGGAGAGACTCTAGGTAATACCAGTTAAGTCTTCTGGACTCCATCAATGGGCTAAGCTTGTCTGGTGACCATTTTATTACTTCATTATGGATGAAGGGAATTTGTTGGCTTTTCTATCTGTAAGTAGTATCTGCAGGTGTTCCATGTGGCCTGACTTTAAGACTAGCACCTAGATGCTAGGTTTTCTCAAGATATTTAGCATCTTCCTAGAGCAGGTCATATTGATTGTTTTTTTTTTGTTGCATCAGGCATGTTTGGTGAAGCAACCTCCACTCCAAGACACTCAAATATCTAGTAAATGGAATAGTTTTGGATTTTATGGCTAATGTCCCTGGCTTGATTATTACACTGAGGTCAACATGTGTTGATGTGAGAAGAAAAAGGCAAGAAGGTAATGTTCCTGCAACAAATATCAATAGCCCCATCCCCAGCATTCCCTCCTTGCTGTGCCTACATTCCTGGCATTCCCCTATTTGCCGCACCCACTTTATTCCTGCACATCTGAGACAGAGCTATATAGCAAGTCGGTTCCCGTACAGCTGTCAGAACAGTCTTATGGCATTAAATTTTCAGCTTGAGGAAAATTGATCAGGGCTATCTAGTTATCTACATCTATTCTACATTTCCCATAGCAGATTGTCTGAATTGTTTTTTATGGGAGGAAGCTTTGTGTTGGTTCATACATCAGGCTGCTTAAATACAACTCGGATAACACACATAGTGTTATGCTATGTGAACTGCAGCAATATAATGCAGAATCACTATGTGAATTTTTGAACACTTTCTGATGTGTTGAGCCAGTCAGGGTTTTGCTTCAAAAAAAAAAAAAAAAAAAAAGGATCACTACAATTCTTTGAAATCAGGGAAAATGCATCAGAGGAAGAAAGGTGCATATTACCAATGTATTTTACTACAATTATTGTGCCAGATGCCATTAAAAAAAAAAAATCACTGCAGCAGAGACAAAGTTCCTGAAATTGGCAGTTGTGCGTTGTAGTTCATGATTATTGTAGATTCTCATGTCTGAGGAGAATAGGCTTAGGAACAAATGTAAAGACTACAGAAAGGATGAAGTGAGACATCTTGCAGAACTCTTAACAGGAAAGCTTCCTCTGCCCATGGTTCAGCAGACACAGAGGTTGAAGCACGTGGAATGTAGGGTTAAGCCACATCATTGTAAAGAAATTGCTTACATTTCAGAAGTTTGTCAAGAAGGTTATCGGCCTGTGAAACACCAGTGCTGATGAAGCGAGGCCTTACTCAAGGCTAGAAGTTCCTTCTGTTAGAGCTGGGATGAGATGTCAGATTCCAGCAACCACCAAGTAGTTCCACTCATGCTCAAGGTAATTACACCCACTCCGTTTTATCTTTTATTCTGACAGTATCTAAAGTACTCACATGTTAGATTTTTCCTCTTGATTGATTAGAAGCCTTAAAATTTGGCCTCATGCAACTTTGCATGAAGTTAAGATCTACAAATTAAGGAACTACAAATTAAGGATCACTTGTGTTCTCCTCTCAAGCTTGGATTTTTCTTGTTGCAGCCTCTGCTCCACCTGAGAGATGTGATTGCTTTCTGGGCTCTTCCTGTGTCTTGCACTATCCCCAGAAAGATTCTGCTGTAGTTAAATTTGCTCACAATGCACACAGAACATAGAGACCCCACTAGCTCGTTCTTTCATTACTGTGCCAGTTCACAAGCTTTTACCTTATGTTTGCCAATAGGGAGAACAGATATGAATCAAAGCTAGAGCAAATATTTTCTGACTATGAACCCTCTCTAAGTTCAATAGCTCTCCCAATAGTTTCCAGTTGCTCTTTTGTTTGAGGCAGAGGCCCCTGGGCTCCAGTTTAAGCTCTGACTCTGAGTTTTCAAAACCACCTTTGAAGTTGCCTGTGTTGATGCTCTCAGCAAGTGGGAGTGAGAGGTCACTACTTGAGTCCTTTGAATGAAAAGAAACAGTCTAGAATATCTTCCTGGTTAGCATTCAGTTTCTGGCATCAGCCCTACAAGGAAATACATTACTGCATACAGTAGCGCTAAGATGGTGACTAAAATTAGGAACACGTACATAATATTTCTTAATAGATGCCAAGGTTGCTCCTCTGGAGAAGTAGTGTGTTAAGATAACATACACTGAGTTCATGCATTTGCTGTGACAAGACTAGAAAAAATTAATCTTTAGATGATGTACAGTGGGAGTTCTGAGTCCTAATAATGTAAAAGTTTCCACAATAATTTAACTCCATTCCAAGGGCACAGACATTAATGGAGCATAGTTTAAAGACCGTGTCTAGGTAAGGCACGTATTATCGCTATGGTTTGTCCTCAGTAACGTGTGCACTAACATAACTGCTGTTACTAATGTCAAACTTCATGTCATCAGCCACTATTGTCTTTAGTTAGTAACATGGTATTAATGTGAATATTCCGAGCAGCAATTTTAAACCTTGAGCGGCTGCTTACACGGAAATAAAATTTTTAACAAATATTCCTCTGATCTATTCATAGCAAAAAAACCCCAACATTTATTTCCCCAGACTGCTCTGAGATGTTAAAGAAGGTATCGAAAAGAGACGTCAGACAGCACGACTTTTCTTACCCTTAGTACTTCTTAAAATATTGTGAGCTAATCTTAGATTATATTTTATTACCACAAACTCTCATAGAAAATTCAAGCTATTTCTAGGCTACAACAGACATTTGAAATTGATCCTTTAGCAAAACAATGTCTCTGCCTTTCTCACCCTTGCTTACAGCTATGCCAGGATTTCAGCTTTTGCTATAGTGACACTGCACTGTATTTGCACTATAAATTGTATATTTTTCTAAAGCATTAACTTGTTTGCAAGCTCGGGGAACAATCTACATTAATTGGTTTGCAAGCAAGTATATCTCAGCAACTCCTTTATCAGGAAGATCTTTCTATAACACTTTGATCTCTGCTACTTCTAAAATTTGTTGCTTGTTTGATTTTCTAGGACTGCCCTTTTAAAGTCGGGCAGCTGCAGCCTCTTAAAGTAGCTGTCTTTCGACTGGCAGCTGTTAGCCATATCTGGCTTTTCAAGTCCAGCTAGAAGTGGCTGCTATAACTTTTCTGAGAAGCTGTTATTTAGCTTACAGAACGCTTATGAAGAACTTCTAAATCCTTATTTTGAGGTCATGCATGAAACCAAAGGTATTTTGTAAGCCTGTTCGAGGAACAAGTAGAGGGGATTTGAGGGATCTTGGAATCTGGCTCCGGTTTCACCAGTCTTTGTCATCCTAGATGAATCACTTCTGCATCCTCAGAAAGAACATCTGAAACATTTGTAACATCCTCAGCTCCTGTAGCTCTTTTTCTCCACCCTTTCCAATTTTTGAATGAAGTATTGGAAGAATTCACACCTTCCCTCAACACCCAAATCTGGAGAAAATTATCTTGCTTAAGGGTTCAAACCACAAATTTCACCCAAAAATAACCTCTCAGGAATCTTTATCAAGCTGCTTAAGCATTTAGAATGAGCGTATTTGCAGGCAGTGTTTGCAGAGCATGGTTTGTAAGCCAGATTGCAGCAGTATATATTCTGGTGGTGTTCTGCTCTTGGTATGGATGAAACCATGATGTCCCCCCCAGGGTACAGCTGAGGAGATCAATCAGTGTGGTTGTTTACTTAAAGTGGGTTTAATTGGAGGCTAAAAATATGCCTGTGCCATAAAACAAAATATGAATTGTCTATGCCTAAATTAGGTATAGTCTTGATCCAGAATAATCCCAAATTTACACGAGCCCAGATGTGAGCTCTGCAGCTGTGTCCATACTGTGGGACAGGCTGTGCTTGGACCCCACGGTCCCAATCTTGGCATCTTTTTGGGGGTGGGGAGCAACCTGTCTGAAAAAAGTAACCCCTACAGTTGGCTCATCCTTTCAGGGGACGGGCAGTACAGCTGTAGAAGGCCTCTAGTTCAGAAACTCGCTTCCCACTCCAGAGCCAGAGGAAAGGATTTATATCCAGTGGCTTTATGGAGGAATCAAGCCCTCATGTTTACCTCAGCAACTGTTTACTGTATGTTGTAATTAGTCTTTTCAAGCTAAAGAGTGTTAGGAGGGCCATGTAGTTAAAGCCTGGAATTGGTCGCCTGTGCAATCTGAATTTTGCCCTCCGTACATATTTTAATTGCAATGTGTGATCAGTTTGTTTTTTTTCCTGCAGCATGGGTGCCTTATTCAGTGCTCGAAAGGGATGGGAATCGTTGAGTAAGGGCTCTACCGGGTGTATTCCTTGCTCTGAGAGTCCGCACCCCTCAAGCACTGCGCTACGAGCTCGGCTCTGGCGCTGCCGTGGGCTTTTCCCTAGCAGCATCTCAGTTCATTCCGCCATGGCGCGCTGGACTGCCCTGACGGACGGGGCGGGCCCAGATAAACCGGGAAAATGCGTTGCACAAACGCGGAGTGGTTTCACCTCCAGAAGGCTGTACTCGCGGCCTCCTCCCCCGGGGAGTTACTTCGGACCCGGTCTTCCCGGTACCTCCCTCCCGCCTCTCCCCGCTCGCCTTCGCGCAAACCCCGCGGCGCCGCCACTGCGCATGCGCGCGGAAGCACCCGCCCTCCGCCCGGCGCGGCTGAGCGCGCAGGCGCCTCTCCCGCGGAGGGTGGCTGGCGGGGCCGCTCTCGCGAGAGTTGCTGCGGGAACGGCGGCGGCGGAGCAGGCGGCGGGCGGGGGGGGGGCCCGCGGGACGGGGCCGTAGCGGCAGCCGAGGCGGCGCTGGAGGGGCGGCCGGGCCGGGCCGCGCGGGGCCGGGCAGGCGGCGAGGAGCCTCGGGCGGGGCGGGGCGCGGCGCGGTGAGTCGAGGGGGTGTGTATGGAGGGAGGGAACGCGGCGGGCCCCCGACCCCCCCAGCGCCCGCCCTGTGCGGCGCGGGGAAGGCCCTTCCCGGCGGGAGCCCGGCTCCCCTGCCCACCGCGGGCCTTGCCGGGGCGGGCGGGACGCGCTGAGCTCCGGCGGCGGGCGTTCCCCCCCTCCCCACCTCCCCGGTGCCGCGGCCTGGGCCCCTGGGGTCTGCCACTTCTCCCCGCTGTGCTCCGCGGGAGTCGCCTCAGCGCTGTCCCGGGGCCGTGGGCCTGCGGCCCGGCGGGCCCCGACCTTCCCGGGGGTGCGGGCTCTGCGGGGCAGGGCTGCCCGCGGGCGGCTGGGGGTGGGAGTAGAGTTGACGAGGCGTTATCTGCGGGGCGAGAGTCCCTGTCAGGGGCTGCTCTCCCTGCTGGGTCCCCCGGCGGGGCAGAGTCTCGGGTCGCGTTCCCCTTTGCCGCACGTCTCTGCGGTGTTGGCTGGCGGGGGTTCTCGGGACTTATTTTTAATATTCCCTGGAAGAGCTCCGTGACTTAAAGCTGGTTCCAAAGGCTAAAAGGTTGTGAATACCCTGTAGGTAGGTTAACATCCAAACCTTGCTTTCTCCAGAGACCTTTCGGGTCCTGCCTCACGCGTGAGTTTCCATGCTAGAGAAAGACATTTTTCTCTGAGCCTCTTCTTTCTCTTCTGAACTTCCTGCTTGAGATTCAGCGTTGGGTTTGTGCGATAAGGTTTGACTGGCCAATATAGTTTCAAATAATCTGTAGAAGACAAGGATGCAGACTTGTCAACTCCAACAACATCTGACTCGGAGATCTCTTTTATAACCTAATGAGAAAAATATTCTGTAGCACAGTTAATAACTGGGAGAACGTTTCAGAGATAAACATAGTGTTTAGGGAAGTTCCTTGTTTTAAGAATTATTAAATGCCTGTGGTCAAGGGCCACAATTTGAAGGGTCACAGATGGTTAATCTTCTTCAAACACAGTGTTGTTTGTAATCCATTTCTGAGAAAACTTTGGATATTGAGAATTTGTGCCAAAAAAGGCCTTTCAGTTATCATCGTCTCTTATGATGATTAAGTCATGTAGTGGTTTAAGTATTTCATAATACCAGGCAAGCTTGTAACATTTAAACCTGCTTTATACAGTTTAAAATAAGGAAAAAAAAAAGTGGCAATAAATAAATTTTGGCAGAGGTGAAGTTTTCTATTGCCTGATAAAATTATTTGATCTGGTAAATATTGTCTGTGCTTTGTGCTGTAGCTTAGTTTTGTAAGTGATACCTTGATTTGTCCTCTGACAAGACGTGCTTAAGGAAGTTGAAACGTATTGAGCTACTAGATCACGAGTATCATTTATGACCCTGAATGTTCTAGCTTTTATATGTTGATAATTTAATTTATATTTTACCATATTCGTTTATTACATTATACTTCCTTATTTGGCTAATTCGAATTAGTGCTCTGCCCTTACGATTTTTTTCTTTCTATTCTTTTGTCTAGAGTCTGACACTTAACATTTCTGCATGTCTTCCAGATGATGTATCCACACATTTTTCTTTCCACCACGCTCAGCAATGTTTTGTCCTGTAACAGCTGATGAAGCTTAGGATCTGATTCTGTGCAAAATCTTCCACTGAATGTATCTTCTTTCTTCTCCCACTTTGGCTTTTCTAAACTGTCTGTTCTTCTATTCCTGCCCATATCACTTGCAGAAGACAAGTAAAATGGTAGGAGGAGAACAATGAGAAGGCTCTTGCTTGCTAGAAAAAATGCTGTTTGTAAGAGCAGTATAAAAAGCCTATTTTTGCCTGTGTGTTTTTTGAAGTATGTTTTGAAAAGAACATGAGAATTGTTTCCTGTTGGCTACAGCAGGGAGGTTTGTATTTATAATTACTTATACTCCATCCTGAGCTGCAGCACTGTATTGCTAATAAGAACTTACTGTTAGCTGCGTCTGCTGCCTCTTCTTCCTCTTCGCCCTCCCAGATTTTTTAAGAGCAAGTGTCACAGTAAGGTGAGAGGTGAAAAACATGTTGATATTCTTAGAAATCTTAGTCATTTCTCTAGTAAGAGCACCTGATAATTCTTGTAATTTGTATTCGTATTTTGGCAGTTATTCATTCATATGTGTTTTACTCCATTTGCAGTCTGTGGAGCTGGGGTACTCTATCGTATTTGCAGTGTCCTGTTTCAGTGCTGTCTGCCTAAAGCAGATACCTGCTGCTGTGCTCTCGGTAGGCAGAGACCTAGCAAAAGCCACTTCCCCAGTAAGCGTATTTTTCCCTTGTTGTGCAGTGGGTTTGTTTGTATTTTAGTAATTATGTGGCTGACTGTATGCACTTGTTTAGTAAGATTAGTGAACAGCGAATGCTTTTTAAGGGATTTTAAGGGAATTGATGTTCTGAGTTTACCTTTTCTGACATTTGCTGTGTGAGTATCTTGGCTTAATATTTTTAAAAGGGTTTCCCTAATTTACGTGTAATTTTCATGTCTAAACTTCAGCTCCACTTTTACCTGAAGTCATGATGGTTCAAGTTTTGTTCTACAGTGCAGCTGTTGTTAGCGTCGTTACCTAGAAACATCACTCTTCTGGTGCTGACAATAGATGTGATGGTGGTAGTGGTATGAACGCGTATCTAAAGAAAATTTCATGATGAGTCTCTTTCATCTTGAATCATGCTGGAAAATTTCCCGATGTTGTACTATTGCTAAGCTCAGGGAAATGCCAGTGTAGTTCTTGGAAATGCTGCATCAGTTTCTCTAAGAAAGTTGTGCATTAACTCCTTTGGTTAAAAAAAAAAAAATCTTAGATGCTAATGCAGTGCTAGGTAGCAATATTTGTGTACCCCAAAGAAAGGAACATTTACCAGTTGGTAGTAATTTCTTTCTTTAAATGTGTCTTGAGCCTATAACGTATTCTTTAAGTTGGGCAACTTGCTCTTGTGTTCTTGGTTTGGAACTTAGGGTTTTCAGGCAGTGTTCCCTTAGCTCATGGTGTTTGCGTGCCCATATAATGATACACATCTTCAAATGTAGCATTGTGCTGTTTGAAACATGGAAACATTGCTGCCAGCAGTATTTATGCTTTAAGAAGGAACAGAAACTGGTGCTGTTTACCATGAAACGTACAGGACATGTAGACAGTATGCTTGAACAACTGTGTGTATTTTCCATTGCTTCATACACAATATGAATGTATTGCTCCTTCATACTGCTATGACAGTGGAATATTATAAATACCATCAGTTAAAAAACAAAGAGTCCAGGTTAGAAAGAGGAGGAGATGCTGAACTGAACACAATAGAGGCTGACAAGGGGAAAATGTTCCTGGCGAAGGAAGGTTGTTGCGGTTTGTATGAGTATGCTAGTAGGGTGTGGAAGACTGACATCAGAAAGACGGATGCTTTTTTGTCGGCATTGAAACTAAAATTTAGTATTTTAGAATCATCAAAATGTAGCTAAGATGATACACTTCTTGGTTTTAGTTATGTGTGTTGGTCAAAGCTTGGCTCCAGTATGTGTATTTCCAGCAGCTGCGGTAGCAGAGGCAGGCTGTTCGGCCGCGGTCCGCGTGGCTGTTGACAGCGTTGTCAGTCTTACTGACATTTCAGTAATGCTGCATGGGAGTACCAAAGAAAACCCCGAGCCCTGTTCACGTGGGGACTTCACTAAGCTGGTCTTTTTTTGATCAAGGTAAATCCTGTAGATAAGGCTTCTCATTCTGCCAGTTGCCTGTGATAGAAATCTCAGTTCCGGTGTTTGCCTCGAGCTTCGTTATCCTTTATGGGGAGCTGAAGTGAACATGGGACGTGTGGAATACAAGCATGTTAATTGCTGAACTGCATTTATGTAAGGCAGGTTTTTCTCCAAAATCAGAAAGTACTATTGCCATCTGCTGCCTGTGCACGTAGCGGGGCTCCTTCTGGGCCACCAGCACAGAGACCCAGTCAGCAGGCGCGTGGGCTCGCTGGGGTTTGCCAGATCCCTCCTGTCTTCAGCTGTCGTTGACAAGTACAAGCTCTCTGCTGGTTCTTGGGAGGGGTATTCACGGTGGGTTTTGACCTGTAGACTTATCTGACGTGCCTGTTTTCTGATCCCTTATTTTTCTGCTGTCAAATGTCGCTGGAGTTACATCAAATCCTGTTGTAAGGTGAGATGAAGCCTGGTCAGTGGTTTCGGTGTGTCTGTGTACGCCTTGCCAGGTTTGATGTCACTTCTCCTTTGGGCGCATAAGAGATGCAAACTTGCTCATTTTCACGCTGTGCTTACGAAGATTTTTTTAACGTGCTCTGCTGCTCGAGGCGCTGGGATTTCAGGACGGTTGCTTTTACGTTAGAGCCAGCCCAAACTTCTGTGTCTCCGTGCAACGATTTTAGGACACTTTTTGCTAGGCGTTCCGACTCCAGGGAAGTCCGGTGACAGAGGGCTGGCAGAAGACTTGCTGTGTTTAAACTGATCCGCGCTGTGTGGACGGGGGAACAACCCCGCTGCCCTGCGCCGCGCCTCCCGCGGGGCCTTCCCCGGAGGGGCAGGGGGTGCCTCGCCCCTTCCCAGCCGCCGGTCCCCGCCGCGGCCCGGAGCTGGCGGGGTTCGGCGCCGCGGCCCGCGCTGAGGAGCGCTGCCCCGGGCCCGTCGCCGCGGGCGGCTTCCCGTGAGGGGCGGCCCGGCCGCCGGGCGGGAGAGGGCAGCGCCCGCCCTCCCGGGGCCTGCGGGGCGGGGCCGGTCGCGGTGCCGCCTCCCGGGGCCGGCCATTGGCCGCGGGACGTGTCACTCGGGCGCGCCGGGCCTGGGCGAGCGGCGGCGGGAGGAAGCGGCGGCCGCGGCGCGGCGGGCGGAGGGAGCGGCTCTGGGCGCGGCCCCGGCCATCGATCCGTGCCACTTCCCCTAATGGCCCGTCTCTTCCTCCTCCTCCCTCCCCCCCTAGGGCGGATCGTCCCCCGGCCTCCCTGCATGTGAGAGACGGGGCCGGCGTCTCGGGCGGAGCCGGGCCGCGGGAGGAGCGGAGGCTTCGGGGAGCGCTTCCTTCCCACCGCCGGGCGCGGCAGCCCCAGCATGGAAGCCATCGCCAAGTACGACTTCAAAGCCACGGCGGATGACGAGCTGAGCTTCAAGCGGGGGGATATCCTGAAGGTAAGCGGAGGGTGAGGGCCCGGCGGTTCCCACTTTCGCCCTGGGCATTTCAGCTGCTCTCCGGAGTCTCCTCCTGGCCGACAGACCCTGACCCTCTTCTGCGTCCCCAGCGAACACCGTCTCCTGTTAGCGGGGTACCCCAGCATTTCCTCAGTCCCCGTCGGACCTCTGTAAGAGCAGGAGAGGCTGTTTGGTTTCTGTGTTCAGCAGGCATCCCAAAGTCTCTCGTTTCTCTCTCCTGAGACTGAAATATTTGAAAAGTTAGTTGTGGACGTTGTAGCAAATAAGCAGAAGTACAAGGTAATCTCTGCGCTGAATTGCCTTCTGCGAGAGGAAACCCCTTAAAGTAATAAAGATCCATTTGGTATTCCTTTCCTTTGCCTCCTGCCAAGGATTCCGGTATCAAAGAACAGTGATTAGATTATTTCTCAGTAGATAATCTTTTAGCAGCAGGCTGTCAAATATTGGTGCTGAGCCTCATCTTCAGTCCTGATGAACTTGAGTGATAAGCTTGTGGCTGAATATGTAATGGATCTGTGCAGATGTAAGTAACTGTTGGAGTGCATTAGAGGAATTTTGGTCTCTAGTTCTTTCAATATATCAAAGGCTTTTTAGGCTTCATCTGAGCTATATTTAAATAATTGGAAAATTATTTGAATTTCCAAAACTTTATTTAAAAATCTGGACACACAGAACAAGCCCAAAATTTTGGGGTTTTTTTTGGGGGGGGTATAAAATATAAAAAATCTCAATGATTTTGCCTCAGTGAAACATAGCTGAGAGCTCAGTTGCTTCCAATAATACGAACCATATTACGGAATGTTTTGATGGCGTTTCATTCAGAGTCAGTGTTTCTCCATAAACATAGGAGATGGGCTTTACCTTCCTAGGGTGATGTATTTAGTACTGAAGTATTTTAAGCTGCTTCTTTCTAAAATGCTTTGAGTAGAACCTTTTGAGAGGTGCCTATCTGCAGATGTAAGGCTGTAACTTTGTGTATGCTGACAAATCAAGTCCTGCAGACCTCAGTGGGATTACTCATCTGCTCAAAATGTTTCCTGGGGAAGGGCTTGATTTTAACAGCTATTTTAAGATAAGTTGGGAAAAAACAACATCTACGTCTAAACTTCATGCGTGTCTTTTATAGCTGATATTCCAATAACATAACTATGGCTTTGTTAACAGTGCAGTAATATTTTTGTGGCCATCAACAGATAAAGGTTGCAAAAATGTGTCCTCCTTTGAGATTGTGAACTTCTAAAATAATTGCATCTGTATATATCCTACACATCTCCAGCCCATAATTGCCCTAAAAATGCCTGTTAGACCTGTACACTTCAGTTCCAGTGTTTAAGTTACCATAATATTTTTCCTTTTGCTGTTGTTAAAAATTTGAGACTGTCAGAATTTTAGAAGTCTTCTGTGATAACCTGGCATTTATTGTTCTTAACCTGAGCTGTATTCTTCTATTTTGGCTTATTACTAGCTGCCCTCAGCTTTATAGTGTATTTGAAATAGTGCACAGCTGAAGTAAACTTGTAGAAAATGCTGAACAGGAAGGAAAAATTAAGTATAATGAAATATAGTTTATTTTAAAATGTATTCTTAATTATTTTCATTTAGTTTGGTATGGAAGTGTGCTGAAGTACATGAAAAAATGTCTAGTAAAATTTGCATTCGTTTAAAAATATCTTGTTCCCTAAGAGTTAAAGGAAAAATAACTTTTTTTAGACTTTTGAAAGTTTAGTCTGTACTGAAACTCTTACAGCTGCGCACTGGGGCTGATAGTAAGATGTTCTGGAGTCATCCCATAGACTGAAATCTTGTCACAATAAAAGAAACATGGTGGTACGTATGCTGTTGCACTACATCAATCATTGTATTTTTCCTAGAATACAGAGGGATTTTCTGGCTCTACACAAAACCTAGGCTGAACACTTCCTCAAAGCGTTGATGAACAGTTCTTCAAACTGTATTTATTTCCTTTCAGCTCATATTCTGAAAACTTTTACAAATGTTACATATTTACTTCATAGATGAGTAAACTTGGTCATAGAAATGGTAAACTGCTCAAGATTATTGCTAAAGTTAGTGGAAACTCCAAGAGTTTCAGATATCCTTCTTCAGCATGTAGCTGAGTTCTGTGCAGCATGGTGTGGTTCACTGTCTAAAGCTGCCAAATTTCAGACAAATAAGCTAACAATTATTAGAATTGTTACAGTTCATTTTGCTCAGACCAGCATGTGGCACGTCATTTTGAAAGTCTGGTTCACTTCAGATGTGTTTCAGGTTCTGGAAATTAATTTCTGTCAAACATGCCAGGTCTGGTGTTTTAGTACTTTGCTCATGACTGAGAAATCTCAGGGTATCCCATTCATGTGCCTTGTGACCTGTCTTATAAATCAGGTCAATCCTGCTGCCCTCGAATGAATTGGGAAGAGAAATAAACTTGTTGAATGTACCTGTATGCTTTGCTCTTCAGATAGCCCTTGCTGAGGCACACACCTAACTTGAGGTGAAGACTTCTTTAAATCTAGCTGTTAGACACCTGTCTTGGTGCGTGTCCAGAAAATGGGGTTAGTTTGATGGCATATATGATGATGGCAGAGATAGTTTTGCAGAGAGATGTTATGCCTTGGCCACACTAAGGAAAGAACAAAATCTGTAACACTTCAATTCTTACTCCTTAAAAGTTCATGTTTCTCTTTGTGGGGAGAGAAGGCAAAGATCTAATGTCTGACTCCCTCTGATTTCAGCAGATAACTTGCCTATGATGTCATGATGCCATTACTTCAGGACTTTATTGAATAGCATTTGAACTGTAGCCATTAAGCTGGTTGTTAGTAATCTTGTGGCTGGTTTCCAAAAGTGAGTGAAGATAGTTGACCTTTGGCTTGCAATTGTAAAACAGCTGAGTGAAGAGGAAAAGTGCTTGGCCTTTTCTTTTGTGGGCACTGTATGGTAAAAGCTGTTTCTCTGATTTTTGTAACCCTGGCAGTACACAGGATCCCCTTACCCTTTTTGTTTAGTGGTTCTATAGCAGTGTGTGGTATTGCCATTCAGGAGACGCAGAATGACAGCTTTCTTTAAACTTTTAAATACGCTAACTACTACTTGTTGGGCCTTTTGCAGAGAAAGGAAGGGCTGCTGCTTCCTTCTGTGTCTTCTGATGACAGTACAGGGCTGCAGCTCTCAAGATCACCATTCTTTTCATGTACTGGTGGTTGCTTCACTAAAACTTGTTGGTGACTGGCATCCTATTGAGTATGAGAAGATAGTCTGCCGCATTATTTAAAAAAGTAAGGAAACTGAGGGATTACTACTTGAAATTTTGTGTTGCTCTTTTTCACTTTGAATAGTTGATTTTTGTCATGATGTTTTTTCAGTCTTTTCCCCTTTCACTCGTTGTATTTATTGAAGTTGGGAGTAGTTAACTTCAGTCCCTGTCTATATTTGTTATTCAGGTTTTATGTCTCCAAGAACTATTGTATTTCTAGCAGCTTCTGGTTTTGTTGGCCTTTATGCTAACTGGCAAGTATCCAGACCTGAAGTGTGCTAATACTTGCTGGTGGTTTGGCAGGAGCAGGGGGGGAGAGGAGGGAAGAAGCGTCATCATTCTTTCTTTCATCTCATCATAATTTATTTTTCTCTATTCCTCCTACACCGACTCTGAAGTGTATAGTTAATACCGTGGGGCTCTGATAAACCATTTCTGCATGGTTAATACAGAAGCACTAAACATATTCACGAATATCTTGAATGCTAGAATTGTGGGTGTTTTTTTGTTTTGTTTTTTTAATATAGACCACTGCTCCACTTCCCCTTTCTCCTTCTGTCGTAGGGTTGGGGCATAGCTGGAAAGCGATCTTCTGAAGAACTGCAGAAGTTCCTGTTCCCAGTCGTTGTTAGCATAATTAATTCAGGGGCACTTACAGATTGGTTTTATGACTGAAATTATTCAGGTGGTGTTTTAAATAGAGGGCCATCATCTTTAATCTGGGGGTTTTCACTTTTGTGTGACACACAAACCAGCTTCCCTATAAAAGAAGGAATTCCTTGATAGCATTTTGATCATTTGACAATTTCATTCAGCAAAGTCAGGATTCTTTTTCCTACTCTGCACTTACACTTGACAGTCACCGCAGGTTCTGTTTGTGTGATTGTTTGCCACCAGACTTATTTTCTTTCTGTCAGCCTTTAAGAGGATTGAGTGTTTGCAAACAGTTGATGCTGAGATGGCATTTTCAGTTCCTGTGTGAAAACAATTTTTCTGTGGATACAGTGAAACAGTTTTGAATAGAGAGAGGAATATGATAAACAAGGGGAATATGGCCTCACTTCTCTTCTTTTTCATCCCTTGTCTTTGACCTCAGCTCTGTTGGTTGCTTTGTGGTGTCTGTGCTAGAGGACAGAAGTTCATGGCTTGCTGAAGAGTAGTGCAAAGACTTTTCCTCTGTTTTGGGTGACGTTGTCTTCACTCTTACACTTTCTCTCCCTTCATCTTTCCCCATTTTTTTGTAAGGGAATGGACTCGGGGTGGTCTTGATGATTTTAATCTGTGAGAAACAGTTTTCTGAATTAATGATTTGGGCAATTTGTGAGCACTGTGTGCTTTATAGTGAAATGGGTCAAGTATCAGAACAGGTTGCCTGGAGAAGCTGTGGAATCCCCATCCTTGGAGATACTCAGGCAATTCCTTGAGCACTCTGATCTAATTAGACTTATTTTGAGCAGGAGGGTGGATTGGGTGACTTCCAGAGGCCCTTCCAACCTATGTTACTCTGTGACTTAGCTGTGAGTGGCAACTCCATTGTATGGGATGGTTAATTTGTAAAGGTGTGCTTAGGTCGCGTTCCTTGGCTGGCGGCCTTGAATGAAGATGATACTTGTCATCAATATGTGATCAATATTGCAGTCTAAGAAGGCAAAACTGTCAGAAAGGTACAGGGACTCCTAAAGACAAGTACAGTTATCTTAAATGCAGTTGGAGACCTATGTTACAAAGAGATGCTGCTATAAAAGGTTGCATTCTTCTGGTTTGCCCAACTATTCAATGCCTATGTTTGTAGTACGGACTTCTCAAATATTGTTACTCTTATGTATGATAGTAATCTGAAGGTGGGATGTGTTTTATTAGCCAACTTCTCCAGGCATCAAAGGGAAGGGTTGTGGGAAGAAACTACCTAACCTCCACAAGGTGTGTGTGCCCAAAAAAGATAAGTCATGTTCTGTATTTGTAGAAGAGCTTGGACCTGCTTAGAGCGAGATTGCATTGCTGAAGGTGTCTCTGTGCAGAAGACATAAATATGGACTATTCCAGACTGAAGGTGTAAAGCAGTCTTTGCAAGCAAAGAGTAAACACATTGCTCCTTAAAAATGGCATCTTTGTTTTTGTATTTAGTAGGTATTTGTGATGATTATTTAAACTTGTCACTGAAAGCGGAGAATAATTAGCTCTTGTGAGCTGTGTGCTACGTGAAGCCTACTGGAGTGCTGCATGTCAAACGACATGGATTAAATCTAGTTGTCGGCTCAGCTAATTTTATTATATTGACTAAACATGTATTGCATTCTGTTGTAACCAGGGGAAATTATGCAGATTTGAAGCTCCAGCTGCCTTTTGCCAATTTAGGGGAAGTGCTATTGTTACAGTTTTTCTGCGAGGTCCAGCTGTTGATATGACTGGTGTGACAGACTTCTGAGAAGTGTTAGCATAGACGTATCAGCGAATCAAATTTTGTCTTGCTAAATAATTTATCTGCTTCGTTCAACATGCGTGTCAAACTGCCACCAATGTGACATGCTTTTGTTTTTGTTTACTGGCAACACATAAATGTTGTTTCTCCTCTTTGGTTAGTGCCGTTTCTCTTGTGATATCTAGATGATGAGGGAATGTCTGAGAATTTCAGCTCAATAAAATCTGTTGTTCTGAGGGACATTCCAGGTGTTAATGGACTTTAAGAGGCTTTTTTCAATTAAAATGGTAAAAGCTTGATCACAGTTGGGGGAAGAAAAGAGGGATTATGACTTTTAGTCATGTGTATTAAGGATTGACAGTGTCGTAAATATGGCATTCATAGTTTTCCAGTTTCTGTGCAGAGCCCTGCTAATTGAGGGAGGAGGAGAGATCCTGCTTGTAGTGAAATTCGGACTTTTTTGATTTCTCACTATAATCAATAAGATCCAACTAAGCAAGGGGAGATAAGAATCCAATTTGTCTGTGTACAGCTCAGCCTAACGTAAGCAGTGAACTATGTGACCTCGTGGTAAAATCCCTTGTGCTTTAAAGTTGCCGGTGGCTATATACCAGAAATCAATAACTATAGCCTAAATGTCAGGAAAAAATACACTGGGCAAAACTGATTCTATTTCTTTGAAAATGAAAGAAAAATAAACATTAGTCCCCTAACAGTACTGGAGCCAAAAATCTTATAATCTCACATTGAGCAAAAAGGGAATGTAATTCATCAGACATGATTTTTACAATGTAAATCTGAACTGGAGGAACTATGGAAGATAACATTAGGACATTTGCAGGCTTGCTGCAGACACTGCAGACACTGAACTGTTGTACCAATTTTTAAGACCATTGTACAGATGATGCTAGATCTCTGTACTTACCTTGCTGGTTACCTCTGAATTAAAACCTTTGCTAAATTGTTAATTATTTTATTTCTGTAGATCTTGAAAGATTTGTAAAATCAAAGCTACTTCTAGAACCATAACAATGAACAACTTTTTAAAATCCAAGCAAACACCCCGAATCCCCCTGTTGAAAAAAAAGCACATTTAAAGCCATTCACATCATGGGCATCAGCAGAGGATTTGGCAGCATACGTGAGCTAGGTGAGATGGGTTCCGTCTGAACATGAGGAAGAACTTCTTCCCTCTGAGGGTGACGGAGCCCTGGCCCAGGCTGCCCAGGGAGGCTGTGGAGTCTCCTTCTCTGGAGATATTCCAGCCCCGCCTGGACAAGGTCCTGTGCAGCCTGCTCTGGGTGACCCTGCTTCGGCAGGGGGTTGGACTGGGTGATCCACAGAGGGCCCTGCCAACCCCGAACATTCTGTGATTCTGTGAGTTTTGATTGAGTTTTTCCTGTGTGACTGTCTGTGTAGCTTCACGTTTCTTCTGGTCAGTCGTGTTGAATTGCAGAATGTCCTTTCCAGGTTTGACAGCAGTGTGTTGTTAAAGCAGTACCCAGAACAGCGAGCAGTCTGTCGCACCCCTCTGCACCAGAGGATTACGGCTGTGTCTGCCCTGCGTAGTCAAGAGATGGGGCTGTATCTTCTGTAGCTGTGTCCGAGCCAACTTCTGGGTAGCTGGAGTGATGATAACCATACATGATAACTATGGTGATAACTTGCACGGAACTCTGGCTGAATACTTCGCCTGTGCTTAGTTCTGTGTTACAAGGTGTGTGATGTGTTCATGTCTGAGCTGGCTCCTCTGGAGGTCTTAATTAGCAAGATGTGTCGTGAAGGATAAGCCTGTTTCCCTTCTCCCCCCCTGCCCTCACTCCCTTCTTTCAGTGCTGGTGGGATAGGTGCTAGCCAGAGCGACGAAGCTGTGACTTGAGAATGTAATGTGTAGGTAGAAAAGTGACTGGGGAAATGCAATTGTTCTTCCTCTGATGCCTAGTCTTACAGGCTTAGAAATTGAGCTTTTGTGTAGTAATTCATTTCACTGGGGTACTAGTGACAAGAGGCACTAGGTCTCCATGGTTTTTTTATTTTTTACTTGCTTTATTTAGAGTTTTGTTAGGAAAGCCGCCTTTGATCTCCGTTGTTTCCAGTTTTCTCTGAAAATTCTGTTAAATTCAACATGCAAATAAGTGACACATGCATTCTGCTTTTCTACGCAGATGAGCGAGCTGATACTGCACTAGTCTGATACACAAGTTCTTATCTGTAGCTGTATCCCACAGCAGTTCTCGCTCTTTTCATTTCCTTTGCTGGCCCTGCAGTGGCAGTTAATGTTATCTCCCAATTTGGGTAAACAGCAGTGACTAGAATGTACACACGGAAATAAAAATGTGGTTTTTAGATGCTTTGAGCGTTGTTAGAGAAAATAGGATAGGAGGATACTTTCTGTGATTTGTTTTAGGGGTTTTTTCATTATCTACAGTGTGGGGGATGCTGTATAATTTGTTCCTTTCTCTCAGATACCCATGTCTTTTGAGATGGAACAGCAGTACTGTCGATCTCAATCTGTCAAGCTTCAAGCTGCACTTAGTTTGTCACGTTCAAGGCTCATGCCCTGTTGCTGAGTATTTAAAGCACTGCTCATGAGTGGCACATGCCTTCAACTTTGAAGTCAGCTGGTAACACCTCATAAGAGTAGGTGTTCAAATGGAATAGAAAAACGGTTGTGAAGCAGACTGTCTGTGGTGAAGCCTGAACTTGTTCCCATGTCTTATATGCATGATTGGTGCCACCATCTGACAACTCAAGTGAGAATTGGTTTAACAACCTTAAGAATGTGTTTTTTGCATGGTGACATGTGCTAAACACATCGGGTTGTGCAGTTGAGCTCTAATAGAGCAAAAAAGTGAACTGACAGTCTCTAACACTGCTCATGATAATTATTTTTAGGATGTATATTATATTCCTGAAACCCAGATGCTACTCTATAATACTTCCTGATTAGTTACTAGATGCATCTGAAATTTGCTTTTTAAATGGTTGTGTTCATAATTTTCCTCAGTCTGTATTTCTCTCTTTACTAAAAGAATAGTATTTTTCTGTAGATGCTAAATAAAAGCCAATTTAAAACATATCTTAAATGTCTCAAAGGGCCAAAGAGGCTTTTTTCCCCCCCTTCAGGAGTGATTGCTCACTTGAGTTTCTGTTTCTGAAGATTCATCGAATCAGTTGGGTTTTTGATCCCGTGGGGTGGGTCAGGACGGTGACCGGAATAAGGTGTAAGTTAGGACAGCTGTTTTTGTCTAGGAAGTAGATTGTCAGCCTCTGTAGAGTAATGAATTTATAAATGTGATGTTAAAACATTACTGACCTTTATAAATAAAACATAGAAAGAGAATACTTAACAGAGTAGATTTATTCTGTTTGTACCTGCTGAGATTGGCTGCTTTGCATACGTCCATGTGCGCATGCACATTTTGTCCTGAGCTGCGCATCGGCTCCACTGCAGCTGGACCTCATGCAGAGAGCAGAAGGCTTTTTTTAATTTCTTCTCCTCCAGTTCAGCTGAACTCTAATTATGCTGTTAGTCTCTAAAGCATCTTATTTAAATAATTTGTCTCTGGAATTCATGCTTTCTGTGTTGAGCCAACGTACTTCTTGCTCTAGCTTGTACTAAAAATCTACAGGCTTACGTGTGGAGGGAAAAAAAGTGCTGCTGTTATGCAAAATTGTTTCCCTTGGGAGGAAAGGGGGGAATTTTTCATGAGTTATGTATGAGCCAGCAGGTTCCACTAATCATAGCAGCTCTGCTAGTGCAGAAAACTTGTGGTCTAAGCAAGTCAGCCCTCTGGTTTGTGAGAAACTGGCACAAAATTTTAAACCGTGCAACTCTTGCTGAGCTTGAGTAGGTTTTTCCATTATAAATCTTTACATGCAGTCAAATTTTGAGTGTTCTTTTGTTATCTACATTCTTCAGCATAAATATGAAAGGGATATTTTATCCATTTGATATGGCTTTTACTTTCTGCTGTTAACAGTGGATTATAGCCTGCTTGGGAAGAGCTATGCTTAGATTCCGGGTTTAGGTGAATTTGTTTCAGAATACCAGAAAGGATTTTAAACTGCAGAAGTGTGCATCTTTCACTCGTTCCTCTGGAAAATCTGCCGGTTTTACTTAAGAGGTTTTTCTTGAGCTCCTGTGTAGTTCAGGTCTTGTGCTCCAATCTTTACTACTACTGGGGGCATAACTAATCAAGGAAAACTCCCAAATCCTTTGGCGGATTGGGGGGAAGGCAAACAGATGCTCAGAGTGTGTCCTACAGTTGCAGAGGAAGGGAAGAAACAAATGCGAGGAGGAAGTGGCAGCTGTAATGGAGTCAAGTACAATGAAAACTTTTAAAGGCGAAATTTGGCGTTTAAAATGTTTTTTCCCAACCTTGCCCTCAAACAGTATTTGGATTTTGGTGAGATGAACATCAGCTGGATAAATGTGTCTTGTTGAGGCAATATCAGGAAAACCTGGTGTGCACATATTCCACAGATAAATTTTATGTTTCTGCAATGTTTTGCATGTCCCTGAAGAATACTTTGTCAAGACAGATCCTTAGCCCTGGAAATGATAAAGCATAGACTGGCAATTCAGGCTCTCTTCTGAATGCTGGCATGGAGGAAGCAGAAGTTGCTTCTGCTTCCTCTTTGCCTTCACTTCTGTCCTTGTTTCTTAAAATATATTTTGCACTGAAGCCTCTACCCTACCTCTAATGGAACTGTAGTTTGTCAGAAGCTACGGTGTGGATTTGTCACTTGTGACCGTTTGTACCAGGGTGCTTAAACTTTCTTGCACCATGGAGCTGTCTTGACGCCTCCTTACTCTGTAGCAGGAAGTGATACATTCCTCATTTTTTTTGCTGAAAATTGCCTTTTAGGTTGAGAGTGTAACTTGCTCTCTGCCAGGATGGATGGATGAAGACTGTTGCGACTCTACCTAGGAAGACCCAGGTTGAAATTAATAACTCACTTTACAGGGTCATAGAAAAATAGAGGTAACCAAAACGATTGTAGTTGACTCAGCTTTCCTGGCTTCCACCCCTTCCTTTACAGCTTGTTGTGTCTGGAAATCTTGCAAGCTGTTACCTTCACTTAGTTTATTTAGGTAGTGTAAAAAATGAAAAGCATAGGTAAAAAGAGGCTTCCGATGTTTCTATAAACTTTCTTGAGCTTGCTTTTCCTGGAAAAGCTTGTGTTTCATTCCACCTGTCTCTGTTTGGATTACAAACATGTGTGTGAGGCTGCAGTAAGATTAGAGAGACCATTGATGCTGTTTGCATTATGAGTAACAAGTTCCCTGTAAAGCTTATTTGTTGAGAAGAAAAATTATTTTTGACTTTCAAAAGAGCTGAAGTTACTAAACATAAGGCAATATGTTGATAAAACAGCCGCTCTACAGTCTGGTCAGCTACTGACATCTACCCGTGGGTGACTCACCGGAGCTGCAGGTTAGTGTTCTGTGGAAGCAGCTGAGCTGCCCAACTACGGTATAGTTCTAGACCCTTTTGGGCTCCCTAGTTTCAAGTCCTCACAAAACAAATACGGTTATACCATTTTCTTAGTTTGCTTTGAATCTACATGAATTTAGCTGGTTTTGTTCAGGATTGCAGTCCAAAATGAGAAGTCAGGCCATACCTAATCGACTCTTGCAACACCCCATGTTTACCCTCAGTCATGGTCTTCAAAACTCCTAATTTACTAACTGAGGGAGAGGAGGCATCATCCAAATAAGTGGAGCTAGGTCTTGTGTGCTAATGCAGGGAACAAGTAACACTGCTGGGGTGTGCTTGGGTTTGGCAAGGTTTTTCAGCGCTGTCATGGACAGATTTGAAGTGACCTTTTACACAGCCCTTGTACCGTGTTGCCAGCTACCTATATTAGTCAGCTTTCTCCTACTCACTTTTCACTGCCGCAGATGATATTAAGTTTATTATACCTTTATAACACATTATGCTTTAGACTTTCTCCTATGGAGGTAAATTACACCCTTCATAATGTTAAAATACTGGCCCCTGTCATTCTGGGAGCAGTTCCCATCTGAAGTGAATTATATGCAATTTCATGATTAAAAGAAATAGAAAGCTCTCTACGCATACAGTGTTCCTCTGTTCTTCTCTGAATATCGGTACTATTTGCCATTAGAGACTGGGCGAGATGGAACCCCTGGAGTGCTGGCTGTATTATTGGGCGAGACATCTAGCACTGGACGTCATCTTCCTCCATGTGTAAGGTCTTGGCTTCCTATAGTCAAGCTTTAGTGACTTTTTCAGCTGTAATCTGTATCTGGACTATTGTGTTTTAGCAGCCACTGATGGCCACACATTCTGTGCATCTTTCTAAACCCATTTTGAGTCCATATGTACATCACAGCATTAAATTCCTGTAATGTAAGCATACTGTGTGGAAAAATGTTATTCACTGTGTTGGTTTGAAACATGCTACTTGGGACTTTATTGACTTTTTTTTTTTTCCTCTTCTGTCCCCCCTCCCCTTGCAAGAGTCAGTAGGAAAACATTTCTCGCCGTACTGCTCATGGGGAGAACAGATGTGCAAATGTCCTCTGTCACTTTTATTCTGAGAAGGAAATTGGAGGAGTCTGATCTCCTGTAGTGCAAAAGCCATTCCATATTTTGATTGTCCGTGTTCTTTTCTCAATTTTTTTTAGTTCATCTGTGTATTTTTTGAGATGGGCTGGGAACAGGTACTCAAGAGTATTCAGGTTCTGACACAGAACAAATTTACAGTGTCAACATACTTGTTTTGGTTCTTTCTTAACAGAATATTAGGCAATGTTTCTAATTTGTTTTCAGGTTGCTATCCTCATGATTCCAGGATATTTGTTGAGGAGTAATAGTTTGTTTAAAACCTATAGCTTTGTATAGTTATGGTTCTGTGAGGTTTTTGGTTGTGTTTTTCCTCATAAGTGTTATTTTGTATATTGTATTTAATCTGACATTTATCACTTGGTCTTCTAGTATTAAAAGCCACTTGTGCAACTCATCGGGTACTCTTAATAACTGTCTGTGTGAACTTTGCCACACCACTCCTCTGTTGCCTTCTCAGCCCACTCGTGAAGCTGTTGAACAGCACAGCTGCTCTTGAGACCCCTGTGCTACAGCCTCCCTCTGCTGTGGACACTGACCCTTTGATTTCCGTGTTAATCTGATATTAAACCACTGAGGGGGGGTGTCCTGTGTTGTTAGGGAGTACATATGTGGAGACAAGTAGCCGAAAACCTGAGATTTTGTTCTGGTTTTTTTTCTTTAAATGAAGTGACCTGCATAAAACCTAGCAAGAGCCTGAATCTTGGCCTTGCAACTATTCTAGTTGATCTCAATTAATGGTTCATCTGTCTTCTACATGGAGTTACATTTTTGTTCTCTCTTGCCACTGATTAAATGGAGGTCTGAGGTGAAGACTGCTTTTTGCTTTTATAGCTTTGCCAGAAGAGCCCAGTTTCCAAACAGCTGTTTGAAAGTCAACTTAATTGGATAGCTGTATTTCCAGGGAGGTTTTATGGCTGCATGCGAACAATATTGCTGCAAACCAGCTGGGACCAGCTGGCATCTGTCGTGGTGCAAGATACGTATTTAATATCTTTAGATAAGGCCTGATCCTGGTTTGTGAGTACACTAGTACGATGGCTTCCACAGATTGAGGTCTTCCCAGAACTCCACTTCTGGGAAAGTTTTTGAATGCATCCACGCTAAAGCATGCTCTAAAAATCCCATTTTTGTTGTGTATGAATGATTGACCCCTGTTCAGGGCCCTGGGGGGGGGGGGGGTTTGTGATGAAGGCATTGATCTCCTGATTGGAATCTCCCAGTAAGGGAGAGTTTTTTAGTGCCTTAGCTTTTGCTGAGACTCACAATGGAGATATTGTGCTACTCTAACGTACTTGGGAGCTTAAAATTAGTCTGTGGTCAAATAATATACCCTAGGGTGTCAGTGACCTGCATTATGATATCCCTTCCAGGTTATTGCAGTGGAGCCATAACGAGTTCTATTCTTGTTTTAATTTGTTCTTGACCTGGAACAGTTCTTCTAATTTGAGACACTAATTAGGAGACGGTTTTAGTTATCTCTGATCTTTTCCATAAAGAATTTGGTGCCTCAGCTGTCTTGGCTGTAGGATTCTGGAGCAAGTTACTGCTTTTGGCATTTAGTATCTGCATTTCTGCATTATTCATGAATGGACACTCTTTGATTTTTCTTTTTTGCCTGTAAGGCAATGAAGCAGCAATAGACTTTTCTTGTAGAAATTGATAGTGTTTCTAATAGTATGTTACATTAAAAGAAAAGGGCAAAAAAAACCCATGTATGAGTACTTATTTATCAGTTTCTCTGTTCTTCTGAGATGTTGTAGGTGGTACATCTCTTTAAATTAAAAAGTTATTCCTGTATTAGTATACTGTTTTTCTTCCTAACCCTGAGTAACTTTGGGTGAGTGTTTATTTTCCTATTCCGTGTGACAGTGAGCTACAATGACTATTGTAGGGTCAGTCTCTTAAATATACAAATTCTCCTACTCTCACTTGATGTGAGCAAATTCCATTTATACGTTTTATTTTCCTTTTATGGAGAGAATTGAACATGAACTAGTGCTATTTTATTAGCCCAGAAGTGAAAGAGGAACTTTGTAACATAAGGGGAATTTTTTTAAAGCATCGCTTTGACGTGGGGATGTTGCCCTTTTTTTTTTGTGCTCCTCATTTTCCCCTCTCCCCTCCCCTACAGTGTGTAATTCAGAAGTTTACTTTCAGTAAGCCCCCACAGCTGTGGTTTTGGACTTTTTCTGAGGTAGAATGCAAGTTAAACTTGCTTTGGAGTTGTTGGGCCTTGCACTTTCCCAGTTTCAAGCCAGAGCAGGAACACTTTTCTGGCCCTGGAATGAGTATGTGTTACAGACCCCCGGGCAGCGCTCTGGCGTGCAGGTGGTCCTGACACTATGGTGGTCAGCCTTCCTCCTTTTTCAAAAGAGGAGGCTGTTGGTATCTTTCCACTTTTTTCCATTTGTAATGACTTCTGGCATTCTATATGGGCTTCTTTTTGGAGTGAGATATAGGCCACTTAGTTCTGACAGCTTTCCTTGTTTTAAAGGAATGATCCTTATTCTTAAACATCTAATTCCTTGTTTATGGTTCAGACATCCTTCTCTCCAACTCAGTCTGTCATTAGTTATCAAAGCATGTTCTTTTCTCAGTCTACCAAGGAGTGCATATTTTTACAGGCTCTGGTGGGGCGTGTGGTTTTCTTTTCTTTTTGAAAGGCTAATCTTTCCTGTTTTGCCAAAAATTGTTGAGCTTTTTATGGTTAAATTGAGGCCATTGTAACTCTGAATTTTGTTATTCCAACTTTGTGAGTACAGAATTGTGTGTATTTCATTCCGTATACTATTGGTTCTCCAGAAACTGAATGATAATTTAGTGATGAGTCTGGAGAAGAAAGAAAAAAATCTTAGTGCTGGAGTGAATCAATTCTTTCAACTAAGGCCTGTTGTGACCCAAAAATAGGCTAAACTTAAATGTCATTATAAGATTTCTGGGATATAATAGTTCATTATTCCATAGCAGACTGAAAACAATCATAACGTTTCTTCTTAAAGTTATCATGAATTAAAGATCGACATGAGATGTTAGTACACCGACCCTGCTCTGTGTTTTTATAGTTTGTTGCGTTTGCCCTTTTGAGGTTTTCGTATG
Source organism: Opisthocomus hoazin (assembly GCF_030867145.1). Classification (NCBI taxonomy): domain Eukaryota; kingdom Metazoa; phylum Chordata; class Aves; order Opisthocomiformes; family Opisthocomidae; genus Opisthocomus; species Opisthocomus hoazin. Next base: position 2,674,483 of record NC_134434.1, on the reverse strand, counting down.
CTGAAAGCATGAAGTGCTGTGAAAGCACTGAAGAAGCTTTATGCAGAAGAGGCTGGCATTTTTGGCAGTTGTGTAAAAGCTGGGATTGATTGTGGATAAGTGTATTGGCCAAGCCTTCCTAATAAAATGATGGAGGATACAATGTTAAGAATATTCCTGTATGTGTCATCCTTCATGATCGAAGAGCTAAGGAAACCTGGAAAAGAAATGAAGGGTTTAAAACTGAAACAAGTTGTTTTGGGCACTTTGTAGGTTTAGAAGGATAACTGAGCATAACCAGTTGGTGCAATTTATTTTTACTGGCTTTTAAAATTGTTAGAAATGTTTCTCAAAACAACCTGTGAAGCAGAGTTAGGATTAAATATATTTTCACATAGCTTGTCTAGCTGCAAAATCCACTGAAATCCATTTTTTTTCTAGGTGTGTTTCTTTTTACCTAATATCTTTGCTTTGTTGGCTGTTTTTTTGAAATGTAAGTTTACTTCCTGCACGCCCAGAAGTTTGAGTTTGGAGTGTACCTGATGTCTTTGGCTAACCAAGGGTCTTTCGATACATTTGTTCTGTGAAATCTTTTCCTCTTAGCAGAAGCTGCCCAGGTGGAAATGACCACAGTTGCTGGGTGAAAGCTCTGTTGTATCCCATGACCACCTCCAGCGGTGGCTGGAACAGTCTGATGAATGGAGCATCATCCTGGTTGGTGGTGGTTTGTTGGGTTTTTGTGATGGGGGGGGGGGGGCTTTTTTTTAAAAAAAAAAGAACAAGCAGGTTGGTTGTGTTGTGTTTGGTAGGGAGTTTTTTTGATTGTTTTTTAAAGTGGGGCTGATGACCTGCTGAAAGCTGTGCCCGTCCATGGAAACATGAGCGCAAGAAAATGGCAATGTGCCATCTCAGGCCTTTAAAAGCAAGTCCCCTAAAAATCTTTTTCTGCTGAAGGGCCTCTCTATTATCCTCTCTTTCTTCCTCATTCACTGTTACATGGGCAGGAAAATCACTGGTGCTAATGTACAGCAAAGCTGCATCTCATTTATTCTTGTTTGGCTCTGTTTTACGTGATTGGAGACATTCTGTGAATGCTTTTAAGTGGGTGTGATGTTCTAGAGCCAATTGTGCAAAGTGCCTTCAGTTTGCTTAGTTTGATACGTACACTTATGCTCTCATAAAGGTTTGCAAGCTCTCAGTATGCTTTGCGTTATGCAAATATGACAGGAATGAGTCAGATGGTATTCAGTGTTCTGATCAGAAACCATTTGCAAGTGTCTTCCTCTTGTGCGTGCGTGTCCCACTAGAGAGGAAGTCTGAGCAGCTTTGCAGTTACTGGAAAACAAGAGGAGTTCCCGTCTCTCTTAAATATTCTCACTCTCTGAAGATCAGCCAGACCAAGTACCTGTACATTTCCTCTCCAGTCCAAGAAGTTGGTAGACATAAGTCAGTAAAAACAGATTAAATAAACTATATCAATCAAAAATATGCTAGATTAGAACTGTCACTCTGAAGCTGGCACATGTCTTCTCTGATGAATATACTTGCAGTTTCTTAGTGGTAAATTAATATTTTAAGTGCTTAAATAATGCTTTTTATGCTGTGGAAAACTGAGCTCTTATGTAATGCTAAGCCAGAGTGTTAGCTGTATGCGCTGAAGTTGCCTTGATTTGTACAGGGAAAGATAAACTTCATTCATTTATCTTCATTTTAGTCTGTGCTGATTTATAGCTGAATTTATAATCTGGTTATGAAGGTGTCTTGTTTTAAGCAAGGGTTTGTTTACACGCAGTTGGATTAAGATTCTGATAGGGAGCAAAAAATCATCACTGCCAAGAGGCTGAAGTTAGGTTGTTGTTTTTGCTGTTCTTTTTATGTGGACGGGATTGGGTGACCAGCCGGGTTGAACTGATGCGATGGGGACTCCTCTCCTAGCGTTGGTCGGTGAACCATCCCAAAATGAAATGGGGTGGAAGTGCTTTTTGCAGATCTGCATGTCTTTGCCACAAAGGAGGGTTAAATTGAACATTTTAAATGCACGGATGAGAGGTGAGGCAGCAAGTTATGCATATGTACAAACAGGGTTGTGACAATAGAAGGAGCTTTGGATACCAAGCAAATTATTAATTGGGGCTGTGTCTATATAATATGTTACCAAATCTTGAGGGCTGTGAGAGTGTGAACAGGCCATTTGTGGGCTGAATTAAGACATGATGTAAAATTATTGACTAAGAGCAGATGCATGCAAACTGCTAATGTGCTCGAGGAGTTATGAGAGTAATCAGTCTCAGCAGACAGGCAGGTAAGAGATTGGATCATGTGGTGCTTTTTTTTTTTTCCTTTCTCAGGTCTGCATAACTAGCTTACAATACTGGTCAACTCCACAACAAACCTTGAAGGGTTCGTGTTGCAGACTTTTATTTAGAGACCCTGAGGCTTTTGCTGACCTAAAGGGTAGGGCTTTTTTTCTGTAGAAAGTTGGGAGCTGTTAGCTGCTTGAAAAATAATTCTCCATTTATCTTACAGCCACCAGTCTGTTTTTAGTTCCTTGGATGATTTCTTGCTTACCTCTCTTTCCCTTAACTGTGTTACTTGATCTCAAGGCATCTTCCTGATCTTATTTAGTACTAAAATACAGCATGCTTTTTTCCTTTTCTCTGGGTTTCCCTGTTGCTGATTTTTGGCCAGCTTCCACTGAGGTAGCTGGGTAGTGGCCACCATAGTCATGCTCAGCTACCTTGTCTGTCTGAGGCTATTTCATACTTCCCCTCTCCCCCCTGCCAATATTCATATCCTGCAGAATAGAAGACTTAAGGAGTTACTCCATGCTGCATCTCTTTAATATGCTGTCTTAAACCACGAATAAAACTGTCGGTTCCTGTGACTGCTTTGTGTCAGCCTGGTTGCTGATGCAAATTGCAATCTTAAAAGTGTTTATCCACCTTGTGTTAAAAATCAATAAGCAGTCTCTAGTCATGTGCACTTTTGAGATCATTGTCTGTTTTTCAAATGGTTGGTTCTTTACTTGCTGTGTTTTCAGTTAAAGCATCTGGGAATGGTACTGGCTAGAGTCGCAGTAAATTAATCTCTAAATTAGTCTCTAATATTCTGCAACGTATTAAAGTTACATTGATGTATTACTTTTTTCTTGTTCTTTATGTATAATGGATTTGGAGATGCCTGATTATTCCCTCCAATATGTTATATTAGACTTGGTTAAATAGGTAAAAATCTAGCAAAATATTGACTTACAGCTATGGTGAACCTTGAAAAGCTGCCTGTTCTAGGAAATTGGCTTCCTGTTATCTCTGATTTCATGCTTTTTCCATCTGTCTCAAAATGAAGAGATTAGGGCTGGTCCTAGCTATGTGTGTGAGGCAGATTATGGTAATCTTATTATTCTGATCTCATTACACTGAGTCTCTAGATTTGAAAATGTCCTAGTTTTAACCCTTTTTTTCAACAGTTACAAAAAATTTAGTGAAAAGGTAGTTGAGACATGTTCTGCAAACTTCGGTTTAAATGTTTGTATTGTTGTGAATTAATCAAGCTCTCAAATGCTTTTCTGGTTAGAGTAATACACGTAGTTGCTGTTGGTTTGGGGTTGTTTTTGTCTTAAGAGACTATTTAAAACAATGACTAAATTGGCTCATGTGCTCTGGTGAGGCCGCACCGGGAGTCCTGCGTCCAGCTCTGGAGCCCTCAGCACAGGACAGACACGGACCTGTGGGAGCGGGGCCGGAGGAGGCCCCAGCAATGATCCGAGGGCTGGAGCACCTCTGCTGGGAGGAAAGGCTGGGAGAGCTGGGGCTGGGCAGCCTGGAGAAGAGAAGGCTGCGGGGACACCTTCGAGCAGCCTGCCAGTGCCTGAAGTGGCTGCCAGAGAGCTGGAGAGGGACTTTTTCCAGAGGCGTGGAGTGATAGGACAAGGGGTGGTGGCTTCAAGGTGACAGAGGGCAGAGTGAGATGAGACGGGAGAAGGATGTTCTTTCCAGTGAGGCTGGTGAGGCCCTGGCCCAGGGAAGCTGTGGCTTCCCCCTCCCTGGCAGTGGCCAAGGCCAGGCTGGCCGGGGCTTTGAGCAGCCTGGGCTGGTGGAAGGGGTCCCTGGCCGTGGCAGGGGGTTGGAGCTCGGTGATCTCTGAGGTCCCTTCCAACCCAGACCATTCTCTGATTCTGTGAGTTACAAGGGATGAAATTCACGCTTGTATATATGACAACAAATAAGTAATGGTTATTAAGAATTCCATTTTTGGTTCAATACTTTGGGGAATCTAAAATAAGAGCACCTTCTGGAGATCTTAGTTCATGATAGATGAGAATTTTTTTTTTTTTTAGCTTATTGAAAAGAAATGGGATTTTCCAGAGCCTTGTCTCAGTGTTGGACACACAAAAGTATAAAACTTAATGGAGTATCTCCTGATCTCATTACAAGTACACAGAAGTTAATGCAAGATGCTGGAAAATACATAGCTGTATATTTTAAATGAAGAAGGGACAACTGAGTAGAAGCACGGAATTCCGTAGCTTTTCAGTATCTACAGTACAACTTCACTGTTGTTACTGAGAGATCAACTTTAATTGATTGCAAAGGGTTAACTTTCTAGTCTGTGATGGAGAAAGGAAATCTTCTGCACTGGGCTAATATGTTTTACTGAGAACACTAATGCAAACGTCAGGTGGACTTTGAGGATTACAAGAGGTCTTTGTCTTAAACGTGTGGAGCAAGCTATGTCCTTGCTGCACCATTTCGGGCACCAATTATGAAATACACGTTACTGCTTCTTCAGGCTTGTAAATGAAAAGAAAGCAAAATGACAGCTGCTTTAAGAGATATGTATTTTATTGTAACTCCTGCTCAAACAGGTTCATAGGTTATTTGAGATTTTACTGTGCTACACTCGTGGACTTCTAGATTAGATAATACAGGGAGCTCTTTTTAAGGCATCTGAATATTGCTCAGACTGTTCTACTGATCATCTGCTGGTCACCTGTGAACATCAAGCATATTTGCCAGTTCCCATCCTGAAGTTGCATTTGGAGGACAGGGAAGAAGATTGGAAAGGAAGGAGAAAAGATGTGTTAGTACCTCATACAAAGCTGAGATAGAAGGAAGCAAGTTCCTTCTCTTCTGTGTTTGTTCTGTCATTTTTATAGGTTGTCTAAATTGGATCTTTTTGTAGAATGGTATTTATTGTTATACCTGTTTTTGCTTAGAGAGAAGCATGCAGTGCAGGAATATCACTTAAGTTGCTGCTCCAACTGCCTAGAGTACATTGAGTGTATGACTCTTAATTAGACTGCATTGTTTTGTAGTACAGGGACCACTTGAGCTTTTCCTCTAGTTGCTAATTGCTGTGCTCTGTTGATACAAAATTCACGTGAGTGACCGAGCTCCCCTGGGACTGAGCAAGTTGGGAAAATTGGAGTCCTTGCAAATGATGGGGTTTTTTGTTCTCCGTGTTCAGTCTTGACTAACTTCTCAAACACTTGGGCCAGCACGGGGTGGGGACGGAGAGCGCAGAGGTGAGAGTGAATGGCTGGAGCTGAAAAGCTTAACTTAGGTCTGTCAAGAACTTCATTTGTGGAATCACTGCCTTGGGGACATGTCTTTGCTTTACAAAGAGGATATTTTGTGTGTCACTTGTGGCAGTGCAGATGGATTTAGAGTTGCACTGTGAAGTGGGCAGAGAAGAGAGCTAGCAGTGGAGAGGGGTTAGCTGTTTTTTCGTCAGGTTGTTTTTTGTTTGGTGGTTTTGGTTTTTTGGGTGTTTTTTTTGTTTTGGTGTTTTTAGCAGCTAAGCTTGTCGTTGTGTAGTAGTTCTGTTGGCTGCACTGGGGGGAGACCAGCTTTGGCATGGAGTTGGATCAGCGTACCCGGGGCTGGCATTGCTGCTGAGTGCTTTCACTGCTGTCAGACTGCAGTCTTCATTCCTGCCCTCAGGCTGTACGTTTGGTTGAGTCTTATGATGGCAGAGCAGCATTCGCTTGGCAGTTATAAAGCAGCCCTTTCTTTCTGTAACTTGAATTATTTTTCTTGCTGTTCTCAATAACTCCTTAAAAATTTGCTGTACCAAAAATGCTGCTTCTATTGTGCATTCACACTGGGTGGTGATGGTTGTTTTGCTTTGAGTGCTGAGTTGCTGGCAATGTTGCAATATATTTTTAGATAACAGTGAAGTATTTGTTTTTCAAACGAGAGGTAGGAAATTGCAAAGAATAAAGAATTGCATGAGCTGGCTTAGTGATAGCATGCCTGTTCATTTGGGATAGTGGACAAGGAAGGGGGAATAGATGGTGATGTAAGGGCTGTTGCTGTGACGCTTCCCCAGTAGTAACTTCTGTGAGGAGCTCTAAGGGGTGGAAGGAAAAATAAAGATGTTGAGGATTCAGTGATACTTCGACACTTGGTATGAGTCCTGTCTGTTGTGAGAGGAGGATAGGTCATGAGCACAGTGAACCCTTACTGTAGCAAATGCGAAACTTTGCTTTTTCCTCCCCTCTTGACAAAGCAGAGGATAGATTGCAGTTGGTCCACGTAAAGGCTTGTCTCTACAACTATAAGACTGCTGCGTAAAATTCTAGCAATAGAGTTGTGGAAGCTCTGCATTGATGAGGCAAGTCTTTAATTTGTGATACCTGTTGGTTTAAGGCAACTGCAGTAAGCCTTACGTCTGAAAGATTCGCATAGCCTTGAGATTGGAGGGTGACTTTTCATGACATGGTAGAAAAGCGGAGGGGCTTTCAGCAGTATTTTAAGTTCTATGTTCTGGTCTAATTATGACTAGTTAGTCTTTCCATTTTGCCAGTGTGTGAAGTCTGCTTAATAAAGATCCGTTTTCTGTCCCACAAGCATCTCTATCATTTTGTTCTCCATCAGTATACCTGGTAAGTTTTAGGGCCAAAACTAAATTACACTTTCCCAAAGGTGCAGGTGTAACTGCTGTTGCCTGTCATAGCAGCAGTAGGAGAACTGGCTTCTTTGCATGGACTGACAGTTGTTTGTGGAGGGATTCTCAGATCCTGTCCAGAGCACTGATACTGCTTTGCAGCGATTGCTCATAAAATCCTATGCAGACATTTTAAAAGTAATTTGAATTTTTCATCTCCATTGACTTCACTTTCAGGAGGGTGGGGATTGAAATGCATGAGTGGGGAGTTATAGATGCATTTTGAAGTTGGGGAAAAGGCAGTTCAAATAGGTGGTGATGTTACTATTCTCAGATCAGGGAAAAATAAAGATGCTGACAGGAAATGGCAGCCTTCGGCTTCACTGGCCGGAGTGATCAGCGTGTGCAGCTGGGGGCTGAACTGAACAGTGAGGACATTTGAGGCAGCTGTCTCAAGGTAGTGGAGCATGGGCTTTTCCTTCTGTACTTTCAAATGCAAATCGCTGAGTATGCTCTAGGGACTGGCAGAAAAGTACATGTGTGTCTGAGATGTGTAAGAAGTCAGTGAGTATTGATTGTTTAATTGCTATGGAAATGGTACTGCAGTTAATGCTCACTTGACGTCGTATGTCCAGTAGGTTTGAGTTTTGCGCACTGGTATTAATGCATAATTTTTAACTATCCAGTCAGAAAGTCGTGCTCTTTCCCGTGTGTGCAGTTTCGCAACGTGTAGTTGGATGTAAGGGATGACTTTGACTTTTGCTATGCATGTCAGTGATGTAATCGCAAGGAATTAAACTTGTCAGATGGACTAGAAGCTGTCATTGTTGAAAGTATGGAGCAGAAGAAAAGACTTGATCATCCCACCAGTATTTCTTCAAAGTGTCCCTGAACTTGATAACTGTTTTCATGCATGAAGTCTGTGATTTTTCTGTCTATGCTGCAAAAATCTTCAACTGTCTCTTTCCAGGATCAGTATGAGGCTTAGCTTGACCTGGCTGGCTGACCTGAAGGTAACTTTTCTTTCTATCGTATCCACTAAAGGTCCCAGCTTCAATGCGTGTACAGCTTGGAAAAAAGCTGTCTTAACACCCAAATTAAGCCTATCCTCAGATGACACAAATACTGCTGTAAGCCTCAGCAGAGTCCCTCACTCCTGCTTCCTCATTTCCCCTCCTCCCACTCACACTTGGGCCTTGGGTTTTTGCTACCCCTTTGCAGGACCACCCACGTGCTCCTCCTTGAACTCTTGTCCACCTCTTGCCATAGTCTGCTCTGTTTAACTCTGCCTTTAAGCAAGTGGAACTATGAATTCTTACATGTGTAAGTTTTGGGGTTGTTTGTTGCAAGGATTGTAGAGCAGGCCTGTTTTGTGTCTATTGAAACCGGGATGAAGGGTGTTCCCTTCAAGGCAGTGCCTGCTCAAGCAGTCCTGCCCTATTCCTTTCCTTCCCGTCTCCCGAGTCGCTTGCTTCAGTTCCAGAGTCATACCCTGCACTTGCTCGTAGAAGTATCTGTAGCCAACCAGGCAGCTGAGACACGTGAAAAATACATCACCTCCCTGAACTGTTTTGCAGTCAGATCAGTTCCCCAGTCTGTTGGACTGCACAAGTGCCCGTTACCACTGCACGGAGTGCGTGTGGGAGGGTGCAGCCACGCACCGTGACTGCGTAAACCGACTCAAACAGCACTGCTGCCAAACATCCAGCCACCACAGGCTGATAGTATAGCCTCTGAGCTTGTAGCTGGGAAGGAATTCATGCTCAGAAGTACAAATAAACTGGTAAGATTGTTAATTCTGAGGTCAAGGTGTATGCAGTCACTAATAACAATTTAATTGGTGGCTGTTTGGAGAGATGCCTGCAAACATCCTCATTCCTGGATGCAGGCTTAAGTCATCTGGGTTTTGGCTTATAGTTCTGTGTTCAGTTGAACGAGTGTTCCACTTTTCAAGGCATAACTTAACAACTGTGGTTTTTGAGGACCATCAATAAGAGACTCGAGATGTACAAAAGTTCAGTAATATTAGAAGAACTAAAGTGCTGTATAGCTTTTCAAATACGTACATATTTTTAATATGGCATATCAGGTGTAATTGACTTAGGGAACTTTGTTCTATAGATAATTAGTTGTCAAATACTATTCCTGATATCTTTCTGGCAATGAGCTGAGTAAGACTGTTTCACGTTCTGTAAAATTACAATGCTATAAAATATTGAGCATTCGATATTAAATGCAAGAGTCTATGCTAGTAGAATCCTAAAGCCTTTAAATTTTAAAACCATGTGAAGCAAAGTTAAGGTTTTTATTGCTCTGTTAACTTGTGCACGCTGTAAAATGAATGCATAATAAATAAAACATAAATAATAAAACAATTTAAACAAAACCATGCATTTAAAGAAAAATAAAGTTGAATGTTACCTATCTTGTATATATATGCCAATTGCACTGAAAGCCTTTTATTTCACCTGTAATGTTGCTGATAGACAGCAGCAATCTGCTTCTTGTCTTGGTCTTTGGAAGCGTGTTGGACGTTTTGCTCATGTGGTGACGATAGGTTTATCACTGGAAAAAACAGGTAGAGCAGCTGCAGAACATTCATTTACTTCCTTTAAAAGCAGAAAATGAAAGTCTGTGTTCTAAACACTCTTGAAAATTTTCTTTAAGGCCTTTACGGGTTGTATCTTTTCTTGGTGTGCTTTAAAATGTAGTGGATAGTGTTTCTAATTGTGTTTCCCACTGAAATGTAGTTGGGTTTTAGTAGTGGTTTCAGGCAACCTTTGCATTTTTTCCTCTGGCTTGCTTTGTAGCTGGCGGCTAACATTGGTTTCTGTCTTTCTTCTCACCAAATAGTCTGGTTGTCAGTGCAAGGCACGTGCATTTTTTCTTTAACTTTTTCCAGTTTTTCAAAGAACATCAAGACTGCCATTTTTGTAGTGTCTTTAGACGTGTTCTTAGTCACTTAAACTTGTCAGTGCATCCTGGGGTATAAAGCGTAGTAGTCCACTGACGTTGGCAGCCTGTTTTATAAGCAGCCAGGGAGACCTCATTTAGGTGAAGCCTACTGTCGGAGAGATTGTGAAGATATTTAGAAAACCACAATCAAGCTTAGGTAGCAGAGGTTCATGGTTGTACTTGAAGGCTCTGAGTGTCTTTCCACAATATAATCTTGGATATGATAATATTGTATTCATGAACTGGGTGATGAAATGGAGCACGCTTGTAGTATTTGTGGTGATGATTAGTTGAGTTGGGCTTATGCATGCTGAAAATACAATTTAAAATGATCTTGATGAGTTGAAGAAATGTATTATAAAAACAGGAAGATCTTCAGTGAGAATTAATGTACTGTCATACTCGTAGGCAGAAATAATCAACTGCACCAATAAATAATGAGGCATAACTAGCTAAGTATCAGTTCCTCTGAAAATACCTCAGACATCACAGTGGAAAACTGATTGAAATCAAGGTGATGTCATGTTCTTAAGACAAGCAAAACTCATAATGAGGTGTATAGATGGGGCTGTAATGGCTATACAGCATGCAAAAAAATTCTTTAACTCAGTGCATGTAAGGCCTTGGCTGTGGAGCGCTGCAGTCTGAAGTCCACAAGACAACCATAAAACTGCCCTCTAGTCAGCTGCACACCCTAAATTTCTGATGGAAGATTGATGAAGTCCAGGTTGTTCCACCAGTAGTCGTATTTCCTCCTGCCCAGCTTTTCCAGCACTGGAGTAGAGGTGCCTGACATGGTGTAGTATTTTTGCAGGGTGTCAAGTGAACCGAGCAATATTCAGCTTCAGTGGCTGCAGTCACCTCCTGTGAAGGTTTGTATTGTGCAGCTGTCCATAGGCAGTTTGTCTTCCTTAATACGTCCTTTTAGACTTTAACCTGCTATTACTTATGTACGTCATAGCTACTTTATTGTGTACAAGCCTTCTAATGGTTGTAATACAGACTCTCTTGCACGGAGAAGTTGCTCAGTGTCACTCCACAAATAACTGTTCTTATCTGGTTGAAAGTGATAGCTAAATTGCTTGAGTTTGTGTGCTAGGAAAGGCAGTGATTGCGAGTGGAAGTGCAGGAGCGGAGTGTTGGACTTGGGGGTTTCTTGGGCAGTGGGGTATAGACGAGATAATGGTGTACATCCTCCATTTGGAATAGAAAGCACGACTATCTTAAAATTCAGCATTTCTTATCTTTCGTTCTTGATAGAGGAGTTTTGGGGATTTTACATTTGTAGAGGTGTGCGGTACCAAGCATGAGATGCTGCAGGCTGGTTGCTGCTGTTGCAATATGCTGTTCTTCAATGAAATGCAAGCCTTCCCTTGTGCTTTAGTGGGTGCTTTAGTCACGTTGACTGCTGTAGTGTGTTTAAAAGCAGCGTGTGCAGACAACTAGCAAGGAACTCGGCCTGCTGGTCCTAGCTCTGCTGTATAATCGCAGAGGAATTGTCCCTGTCTCTGTGAGATGGGTGTATCTGCTTCCTCAGAGATGGTGAAAAATACGTGCTCCAGCAGTGCATTTTAGTAAGAGGTGCTAGGACAAAATGGCACACATGCAAATAGAAATAGAAACTATAGGGTATTCAAGTAAAATTGTTATGCAAAGCAGGTTAAGAATGGATTTCACAAGGTATGAATCTAGTATGATTTATGGACTGTCGTGCATGCGTATTTCCCCAGGGTATTTTTCACTTTTACTGTGTGTGACCAGCTTCATTTGTATTGTAAAACTCTCAAAGGGCAACCACAGCTGGTATGTCAAGCACATTATGATTGCTTGGTCTTCATTATCTTTTTCAGTTTTTCTGTTTGATACACACCATCAAGTAATGATTTACAACAGAGCCAGAATGATGAAAGAGGTTGCGTGAGAAGAGTATGATTTTGATATGCTTGCAAACTGCCAGAAGACCACTGCTGATATTTCTACAGTGTTTCTCTGTTCAGCTGGAAAGCAGCTCTGAAATGCTCTTCTTGGAATGCTTGATAGCTTTTTTTATTATTATTTTCTGGTAGAGTGACTTTCAACCTTCACCCTTTGGAGCTTGTGCCAAGAGCTTTTACAAAAGCCTTACGACTTCATTAAAGGCCTGAAAAGTTGTAGTTGGTTCTGCTTGTATAAATAGTCTAGAGCATATGATAACAGATGTGGTTCATGCTTGGTGTTGCTGAACGTGAAGGGGTAGCTAGAAACAGCCCCTCCTTTAAGACGGCCTGGAATTACAGCATTTGCACCAGCAGCAGATACAGGAATAGAAACCAGGAGACCTTATTCTGACCACTAGGTAAAAGTAGTTCTTTCAAAACTTTTCTTCTCAAAATTGAGTGTTTATTTAGATGCTTAATGCAACAAATACTCTGTTCTTTATGTACAGATGTGCATATATGCATTTGGGTTATTTTGAGGTGTGGTTTTAGATTTTGAACCTTTCCCAAGTAGAGCAGGTTTTTACTCAGAATTCAAGACTGTTTTCCTTCCCCAGTAAAAAAAGAGGGTAGGATGACATAGAGCTCTCTAGCCTCCAAACTGACCTGTTCTTCAATTTGTGTGCTTCACTGATGGTTCTTCTTTTGGGACTTCGCTTAAACCTAAATTAAACAGTGCTAATCTGTTTACTTTTAAAATAAAAACTCAATGAGGAAGGACACTCATTTGCAAGCAAATTACCATCCCCACTAGTACCTGAGTAAACTAATCCACAGTGCACACCAGAAAACGGACGAAATGCTGTGCTCTTCAATGCTTCCAAATACAACGTGGATTGGGTTTGAGATTAAGGAAGGATGTTTTGTCTTCTGTTTCCGTGATAACATCCTGAGCACTACAGTTAGTTATAAAAGGCGGCTGGTCCTGGTCTTTGGTCGCTGTAAACTAACCCTGGGTCTGTTAGGGAAAAACAACACTCCCCTTCCTCTTTTTAAGAAACTGTTCTTGTGAATCCCATAGCATTCTGCTCCCTACGTGTGCAAGCCAAGCCGTGGAGCTTTGGCTGTGACTACAGTCTTTTTCCTTTTTTTGCACTCTATTTGAATCAAGCACTGAAATGAGACCATGCATTCACTGCAACATCCAAATGCTGAGCAGTCATCCTTATGTTATGAAGTTCATCAGAATTAGTGTTCACTTAAGCACCATAAAAGTTGCTGAACATAAAATGAATTTCACTTCTGAGAGTCCCTGCTGTTACTGAAATGCTTGCGGGTCTTTTAGATGAGGGAAGCCTAATTAGAACATGAGCTGTAGCTACTTCTAGCTCTGTAAAGCTATTTTTGTTTGGGTTGTAAAATCACCACTAATGATTTTTACTGCAGGGTGCTGTTTTTTCTATAAAGGAGATTTTGCATCAACCTTCTTCTTGAAAATACGCAATTTGTGGTATCTACAGCTTAACCTTTATATAAATGGTAATAGTGGGAGGACTAATTTGAAGAGAATTCTGTAATCACGGAGGCTGACATCTCGCTATCCTTCACAAGCAATGTAGGCAGAACTGGTGAATTTGTTATCATTTTACCTTGATGTGTTTGTGACAGTGGAAACTTCCTACGCAGAAGAAAACTTCAATGAAGACAAGACCTGTGGCAAAGTTCCAGGATCTCCCTTAGACTTTTTGGAGGTCACTACAATATAGGTTCAAGTACTGGGTTTTTCCTCTCATCTCTTTGTGCCATGTAAACATAAAAGGGTGAGCCATAGGGAGAGTGAGTTGTCTAGGTTGTTCTTTTTTTACTTCTCTCTCTCTTTTTCCTGTTATCTTAAATAAAGAAATCTTCGTAATTGAAGACTATTGCCAGAGGGGAAGTAGTAGGACAAGACTTGCAAGGCCTGAGAGGCAGGGTAAGTTACTCTGTGCTGAGTTCTGTCCTTGTGGCTAGACTTGATTGTACCTCAGCTTAACATAAAGTTGCCTCAAGTATTCATGTATTGCATACAAAAAAAAATAAAGGTGATTTTGAAGTGAAAGCTTGAATGCTAGTTCCTAGCTACATTCCTCTCTTTGGGCTTCGCTTTGTTGTAACATACCTTACTGTACTTGCCAGCCAGTGCTACTGTGGATTTCTTGACCATTATCTCTCTCTGGAGTTCTGCATGGTGAAATACTGCATGGAGTTGTTGGTGCAACTTGCCTTTATCTCCCTTAGTTAAAGTAACATCCTTTCCTGTAATCGTACCCAGCTAATTCTCCCCATCAACCCTTTCTGAAGGTTAGGGGAATACTGGATTTACCTATAAATGTTTATATGGAATAAACCTCCAGTGACGGGTAGATTTGTGTGTTAGAATGGGGAGGACAATGTTACTTACAGTTTGGAAAGAGAAACTTTGATCCTAGAGTGGCTGTGCCCTGTGACTTCCATTGCCATTTTTTGTTTGTTGCCTCTTTAACTTTATGTTGTATTTTACTTTGGACAAGTTTCCAGGTTCCTTCAAGATGAATGGAAAGAATTTAGTTTCTTTAAGATCAAACTATGTCTAAAGACAGCACTATGTACCCATACACCAGGCTTTTGATTTGAACAGCTTCAAAACGTGCTCTTCTTGATTCCTGCTTTCCGCTGCCTGGCCTGCTGTGGTCAACGCCGTCAGTGCGTGTGCCCTGTTGAATAAAGCACCACTTGAGGAGTGGGGAGCAAGGGCCCTTATATTTTGTGTTTGTTGTGGTGGGAACACTTTCTGAAATTATTTTTTTGGAGTTTGTATTTTGTGCCCTTTTTGTGCCTTTAAAAAGAGAAGGGTGGAAGAATTGTTCCTATAGTGACGACAAGAATTGGGGTGAGAGGAGAATGAAAACCTGTATTTGTAACACATTATTGTATTATATTACAATCTGCATGCATGATTTAGGTATTATAATACTTGGTAGTTGAGCGCAGTTTAAGAAACATCTTTCTCTGGCTGTTTCCAGTAACACTTGCTCTGTGGTTGTTAAGTGTTTTCACAGCTTTTTGTATCCACCTAGGGAGCAAGTATTCACAATCTTAAAGCATGTCTAAACATGGTGCTTTAGGTTTTGATATGAAAAATATGGATATCTTGCATTTCCTGTGTGTAATTATGATAAACTGAATTTAAGGAAAAGCCTAAAATAGTTTAGCAGATGTGTGTTGAGCTAGTCACCTTAATTATCTAATGTATCTTTTTGCATTGAATGTTTGAAGTTAAAATTAGCTGTACTGTGTGTCATGATGAGTAAACCAAGAAAAGAAAAACTCTGATTCGTCTTAACCTGAATTACAATGCCATTTTGACGTGCAGATTACCCTAGGTTTCTTGAAGATACCCATTTCCTCCGTGCAGCCACCTTGTTGACGGTGTTAGCCAGCCAGAGTGAGGAGGGTTCATTTGTGCAGGGGTCTGATTCAACGTGAGGATGAGGCAGGGAGCTGCAGGTTACCAGGCAGTGTGTTGGGTTGTCTTCTACAAAACCCTGAAGAGATGAATTTTAATATCCTGTGGTGCCATTTGCAGTGAGTTTGTGGGGAGGGAAAATGCTGCATAGTGGACTGTGTTGAACTCGCTTTGTTGAATCCAGGTGTAGCTTCTGTTGGAGAAGTGAGTGCTTGCTGGTTTTGTAGCTAGTTCATACCTCTCCTCTTGGAGCAGAAAAGGAGCCGTTTTTCTCTGAAAGGAAAAGCAGTGTTAAAGCATCTGTGCAGAGCGTAAGAACCATGCTCCCAACCACTGTTCCACCTTGGGACAAGTAATTTCCGGGCTTAAGAATTCAGTTGCAGAATTGCTGTCTTTGAATCATCATTTTTTAAATTTAAATTCCTGCCCTAGTTGTGAGTGTCATGAGCACTTTCCTTGGATTCCTGAGACTTTGGCAGTGCTTTTAATATACTGCATTGTTTTCTTTGTGGCAGTGTCAGAGCAACTTGGGCAAGGAGAAAAGCCACGTTGGCAGCTAACAGGTTGTACTTGAGCAGTTGTGTTCTGTTTCAGTTAGCACAGCAAGAATCCTGAAATCTCACAGTTCAGGGAAAAGCAGAAGTTCAGCCAAAACTCAGAGTCCCCTCTGAACAAGTTTCTTGGGTTTTGTCTCTCCAAAACCCAAGCATTCTGATAAATTTGGCTAAATTTACAAGCACATAAGCACGTTTGAGGCCTAATGTTTAGTTTCATGTTTGCATATGGGGGTCAGCTTGAGAGCTGACATGCCAGATCTGCTTGTTGTGTTCCAGTTTAGTGCCTGCGTGTTCCTGAAAGTTGTTTGGTTTTGAGAGGATCAAGACTGGTTCGCAAGGGTGGAAAAACTAGTTAGAAATATTCGATAGGTGTGGAATTGAAAATGGCTGGGGATGCTTGCTGTATGTGAGCTGTTGTAGCTGAAACTTGGGAACTGCCTTGTTGTGTGGCTCTTCAGCAGTGCCTTCTCCCCATTTCCATGGGAACAGATGGGCTGTTGTTGATAAGAGATCGAGTATCGAACAAGGAAACTGAGGGGCAGCAGCTGAGCCACTGTGACTGTGAAACAGGGCTGATTGCAGGCTGAGGACATCACATGGCGGTATGTGTTCAAATGTAGTGGCTAAAAATAGCCTGCCTGCTTCCTCCTCTCGGGCACAGATGCCCCAGTGTCAAAGGAAGCGTCGCTCTGGCATAGACTTGGTTAGATCTATAGCAGAGATGGGGACTGGCTGCAGAGGAATGCTTTATGTTTTGACCTATACAAAGAGGAGCAGTTTTTAGCAGTTGTGGAGATAAAGAAGTGTTTATGCTTTTTAGATTTGATTTTTTTTTTTTCCCCCAGACTGAAGGGTATCTCAGTTTAGAGCAGAGAATCTTTGGAGTTTCGTTTTGTTGCTTAATTTATCTGTATTTATTTGTATTTGGGGAATTTTTCAAAGCAAGATCCAGTGATATATGCAGTACTTAAACCAAGTTTTTATAGCTCTGGTAAGTCTGGGAAGATCTTACCATAGTTCAGTTAAGAATCCTTATTTTTCTTAGAGACGTAGTACTGGGTTTTAAGTATCCAGATGATAAATTTTAATCTTAATTATTAGCTGGAAGTCACTTGGAGGCCAGTTGGAGATATGGGATAGATGGTTTTAGTGGATGCTTTTCTTAAAATGTTTTGCAGCAAAATGGTTTAATTACACAAAGTCAGTTCTTTCATTTCAGTGGGTTTATGGTTTAAAAAGAACAGAGAGCAATGTCAGATGTAAAAGTCTGAGCCAGATACCCCAGCGCAGAGAGTTCTTATATGTGTTCCAGACTTTTTAATTGTATTTCACTAATGGATGCTAGTGGCATAAGTTTTTTTGAAAGCTGAGATTTTACATGACTATTCTGCAGTTGTCAGAATAGCTACATAACTTCATAGCAGCCACCAGAATTCCAGCCTTGTGCACGTGACTGCAAAGTTGAATTTAAGGTACTGTAGCCAAGCAAAAATGACTTGTACTAAGCATTGGGAGCAGCTCCAGTGGTGTCTATTTCAGACACTGTCAGAAAAAAATGATTTTGTAGGTATCTGTGTTGTGGAGGTGACTCCTTTTGAAATGATCTGTGAACATGGAGCTTTGTCAAGAAAACAGTAAGTTGTAGTGCCTCTGGAGGAGTGCACCCTGGAAGACCCAGCAAGGGGAAAGCAGGGGTGCTTACAGGGTGACTGTGTGTGTATAAGCTCTCTGGTATGTAGTACGGGGCATGGGCGGTTGGCTGTCTGCCAGGGTGTGGATGGAGCTGTGACAGCTAGTTAAACTGATTCTAGAAAGGACAACTGGCTATAAAGATACGGCGGTCTGGGTGTGAAGGAGGAAGAAGTCCTTGGAGCAAACGGAGCCAGTGAAGAGGGGGAGCCGTGGAGGGTTCGTTATTACAGCAGAAGTCCCCTGAACAGGTTGTACATCCATATGTGTAGGCGGTTCACCTTACTGTGCCTTTTATCCAGCTGTGGCTTTTTTCTGGTCACAAAGCTGAATGTGTGCTTCAGTGATGCTCCCTCACTGGCATTTGGCTTTGGGCCAAGCATTAATGAGTACTCCAAGCCCTATGTGATTTGGCTTCTCCAATTCTATTAATATATCTTCAGAGCAAGATAAAACTCATTAAAATAATTTACATTTGGGCATTAGAATTTCTGCTAATTTTTAATACCTGCTGCCAAAAGCACAGATATGTGGTAATGTCCTTTGTATGAAGCTACAGTTTACCTGGTTTTTTATTCTTGGGAAAGGAACAGACTGCCATATCCCTTAACTGCTCTCTGGTGGTAATTAAATGGGTTTGTAGTAGGCAATCTTATCAAAGGTTTGATCTGTGCTACCTTTGATAAAGGAGTGCGTGCTACTGCGTAAGATTGGACTTACTAGAAATCACATCAAATTGTGTCATGTTTGTGTTTTATTGTATTGTATAATGACTCTAGTGATGGCGGCTGAGGTGTGTAACAACCAAACCTCCTGGTCATTCAAGCTATATGCCAAAATCTTTGCATGACTGAGGTGTAGATCTGGGCTTCAGCCTGTGCCCTCTGTCTTCCTAGTCTCTATGCAATTCACTTTTTTTTATATACCTGTTTTTAATCTCCAGCTTCCGTGCTTGGTATCCCAGAGCTGCCTGCTGGTGTCATCTACCTATGTTTCATACTCTGGAGTTGAATCAGTTTCTGCACAGAACGCTGTCTCACAGTCAGTGCGGTGGTTGAGAGATGTGCACTGTTTTCTTGCTTAAAGGCAATTCAGTAGACATCAGCTGATCTGTGTCAGCTCTCTGTGTGCAAGCTTTTACCTCAGAGCCTGTAACAGAGCCACGCTTGAACTGCTCCTGACCTCTGGTCAGATTACCCTTGCTAAATGGCTGAACTGTAACGTGTGCTAAAACGGTGCTTGTAAATAAATAAATGGAAGCTCAAAGTAGTAACTGCACAAAAGATACCTTGAATATTTTTATCCCTGTAAAAGTACATAAAGTCTTTTCAACTGAAAATACCCTTAACTGGGCCAGGAAGGTGCTGCTGTGCTAGTTCCCCAGTGGAAGTGCTGGTACTTGGGGGATGTACATCCTACCGTCAGCCTCTTCGGTTGGGAGCTGAGGAACAGGCAGGTAACTGTTACCCACTGTAACTCACTCAGGAGATTCAGATTCGGTTCTTTTTTTGCTTTACCAGATTTCATTTCAGTAGGTGTTGAGGTTTTTCGCTTTTATATGTAGAAGTCAGCAATGATGCAGATTAGGGTGTTGATGTGTCACGTGTTCTTGAAAGGCAGCAGACGTTGATCTTTAGAGTTTAACTTTCTGAAGCACTCCCATCAGCTATTAGAATTTAAAGGTCTGCACTTGCAAATCCTTGTCTGATTTTCCTTTTTTTTTATATATATTTCTTCTCATCACCCTTCCAAAATAGAAAAAAAAAAGTCGGAAACAGCAATAATTGATTGTGGAGATTTTGGGGGTTTTGGTGGATATCCGCACTGTATCTGCGTGTGTTCGTAGTGCGTGATCTCTGGATCTGCGTTCATGTTGACTTTCTGTTTGCATTTGCTCGTCTTCCTGCGTTCAGGCTGTGCTAATCATGTGATACTTTTGTGACTTGAGGCTTTAAGTGTTTTGTTTTTTTTTTTAAACTCAGATCCAGCTTTTTGTTGGCCATTGTCACAAAGTTAAAGAACCTCAGGAAGCTAAGAAGGAATGGAAGTGCTGGGGAAAAAGTGTTG
Source organism: Opisthocomus hoazin (assembly GCF_030867145.1). Classification (NCBI taxonomy): domain Eukaryota; kingdom Metazoa; phylum Chordata; class Aves; order Opisthocomiformes; family Opisthocomidae; genus Opisthocomus; species Opisthocomus hoazin. The sequence continues at coordinate 2,654,948 of NC_134434.1, read as the reverse complement.
TTGTGGTGCTTAATTTTGAAGGGGAGGCAGGTTCTGTTCAGTGTTTACTTCCAACACCAAATAAAAACTTTTTGAGGGGAGGTAGTTTCAAACTATAGCATGGTTTTATTTACGGAACATAACACTACTTTATTTGAGGCACTGCTTTCAGTCGGAGTACCAGGCTTGCCTATTGCACTGTACCAGTTAACAGAAACTCAGTGAAAAGTAAAGCACCAAAGTTTTTAGAGCAAGAATGCTTTGAAGTATCAATTTGTACTTTTTAAAGCTACCTATACAGGTCTCCTCTCTTGTGACTCCTGACCTTTCATTCATTTTAGAATAAAGTTATAGTGAGAAAAGTATCCTTTTAAAAGAAAAAAAAAAAAGTTCAGCTACATTTGCTGTTCACTTGTGTTTAACTTGCTTTATTAACATAAAAAATGCTCAACAGGCAAGTCACTGTTTCTGCCACCCGATTTAACTTGGTTTTAACTTGTATCGGCAAAACCAGCTGAAGCCGCCAGGTGTGTCTGCAGCTGGGCCTGTGCTAATGTTGTCACGAGGGAGTTTTTCTTGTAAAATTCTCTGTAATATAGATGTTGCCTAGAATCTTTAACATATCCAGTGTGTGACCAGTGCAAATGCAGAAAAGCTGGATGAAATCACATTTATGCTGAAAGTATCAGGTTTGTCAGCTGAATTCAGGAAAAAGTGATCCTTAGAAGTGATAAAGAATCAGAACATCTTGGCTTGCAGGTTTTGGACAGAATTTTTTGGCCATGACAGCCAGCTTAAGCTTTGGCACAGATCTCAATCTAGTTATGTTATTAAAAGTACCTGTGGACTTACAGTGAGTTTCTTACTAAAGCATGGGGTTTTGGCACTAAAATCCTTTGGCAATTTTAAATAAATTGTCCAGCTTTTTGTTCACCACACTTCTGAACACTGATGAGATGCAGTGGAGCAGGGTGACTAGCACCATTTTTTATAGGCTTGTGTTAAAAGTGCAGTCTCTGAAACAAGAGTGGGAAGAAGCAGCTAGTACCTTCATCAGTTTTGCTGTATCTTGAAATGTGGTAAGCTTATTTTTTGTTTCATTCCTTCAGGTTTTGAATGAAGAATGCGATCAGAATTGGTACAAGGCAGAACTCAATGGAAAAGATGGCTTCATTCCCAAGAACTACATAGAAATGAAACCACATCCGTAAGTAGAGCTTTGGTGATAGGCTCCCCTGATCTTACTTTTGCGCATGCTCTCAAACAGAAGGAAGATTTTCTGCTGAATACTTTGCAAAGTGTACCTTACCAGATCTGCCAAAATGTATGGACAGATAAAGGATGGCTGTTGAGTTGTATCTCTGGCTGCAGTGTTTCCTGTAACTCATTTCACAGCTAGCTGTATAGCAAGGGGGTTTTTGGAAGCTTTTCTGGTGGTTGCTCTGGTGCTTTGCTGTAGGGTCAGATGGACTGACCTTGCAGGTAGCAGGCATAAACCAGCAGAAAGCTCTTCAGTAGAGAGTTGTCTGCACCACTGCCTCAGGAAAAAAAGTGACTGTGTTCTGGTGATGATCGTCTATTTTACTTAGCGTAGCAGATTAAGAATAAAAATTAATTGCGTTCAGAGCTTACCAGAAAAATGTTTAAGGATATTTGCAGCTGAACTCTTAGTATATCTATGTCACATCCCAAGTGTATAATCACAGAATTGTTTAAGTTGGTGTCGTGGTTTAACCCAGCAGCTGGCAACTCGGCCCATGCAGCTCAGGGCAGACAGCCGCTCACTCACGCCTCCCCCCACAATGGGATAGGGAGGAGAATGGACAAAAAGTATAACTCATGGGTTGAGATAAAGACAGTTTAATAAGACAACAAAGAAGGAATAGTAATAAAGAATACGCAAAAGAAGTAATACTCAGTACAATTTTTCTCACTACCCAACAACCGATTGTGCAGCCTGTCCCCGAGCAGCGATGGCGGAACGCACAGATCCCTGTGCCCCCGGCCAACCCCCATTTCTGTATTAAGCCTGGCATCTATGGTGTGGAATATTGCCCTTGGCCAGCTTGGGCCAGCTGCCTGGCTGTGTTCCCTCCCAGCTTTTGTACACTTGCTCATCAGCCATACCTGGAAACTGAAAAAAAAAAAAAAATAATCCTTGATTTCTTAGCAACAACTAAAAACATCAGTGTATTATCAACATTCTTCAAATACTAAATCCAAAACACAGCACCTACTGGGAAGAAAATTAGCTCTCTCCCAGCTGAAACTGGGACAGTTGGACAGGACCTCTACAGTCATCTGGTCCAACACCTTCCTCTCAAAAGAGGCCAACCTCAGAGTGTTACGCAAGTATAGTTGCATTGATTTGCAGCTCCAGAGAACGGTATTTGAGTAATTATCTTGAACGTTTCCTCTTAGATATAAAGAATCTAGCATATGAAAATAGTAGCATTTGATGACTGGATATTTTCTTTGTGTCAGTTCATGTATTTCTGCTGTCTTCCACTAAACTCTGGTTCTGCCAACCTTCGAGATCCTTCAACATCTGAACAAGAAAACAGCAAGCTCTGGGTAACAGATTCAAAGGGGAGAAAAGATTTAGGAAGAAGCAGTGAAACCTGTAATCAGGGTTTTTACAAGGAGCTGTGGTGTTTCAGTTGCCCACAAAAACTGATGATTGATTAATTGTTGGCTGTAAGTATGTGATTAAGATAATGCAGTTAAATTAAATGAAGAATTATTTTTCCAAGGGCGCTTTTGAAATAGCGGTAGGAAGTTTCTGAAGGACTGTCCCCCAAGAAGGAGAGGAGGTGTACTGCTTTAGTGCAGCCAAGTGGGAATTGAGGCAAGGATGCACAAGAATATTCTGAAATTGTTTAAAGCCTTGTCTGCTGCAGTAACATACCTAGTTTACCCTGATCATCGTAGTCCACTGGGGTTCACAAATGTACGTTGCAGTTTCTCTCTCTCATTGATTTGAATCATCATATGTCTTCTAATAACAGCTTTGCAGGCATTTGAGTCGTACTGCAGTGATGTCTCCTGTGATGATCAGTTTGTTTTGTAATAATCCATGGTATTTTATTCTAGAGGGATAAAGCTGTCAGGTTTTTTTTGTTTTGATATCAAAAGGGAATGAATAATATCTGAGCCTGCAAGTGGGTGAATTTGGTAGTGGTTTTTAAGCATGGTTAATTTGACCTTTTCTGAAGATGTTTAAACTGCTGATGGCAGCTGGATGGAGTTAGCTCTGTGTGTCAGCAATGCCAGGAGTCTCAGCTAGTGCATTAACAACCCTGGGAAACTAATGCAAAAGTTTTTATAGCATAATGTTAGCTTAGCTGTAATGCGGAGCTCTCTAAGTGGTCGTACAGGTCATACAAAAAGCAAATTGCAGGCACCTGACTAGATGTGACAAAGAGAAGATTCCTTTTCTCAGACTAGTATCAAATCGTGTTGTGCGAAGGTGGCACGAGAGCTTTTCAAGAGGATTTGGAAAGAAAGCAAAGTTTTAAATCCTGTCCTGGGATCTGAGACTTAAATCCTCCTGCCACACAGCTAGTCTTAAATGCACTGGTTTTTCTTGCTTGTATTTTGCAAGTTTGCTTTGTAACTACTAGCAAATGAAGCGGAAAGGAAAATGTGGCGCCTCTCTGTCACCAGCTGAGTCACCTGGGTTCCGAAGGGTTAATCTGAATTGCCACATCAATTAACAAAGCCAAGATGTAAGTAGACACAGGCATGATACTTGGAGAAGAGCTGCAGGAAGCTCTGGACAGGGAGGCTTCCTGTGAAGATGCAGCAGTGCAGTTCAGTGGCAGGACTACCTTTCTCTCTCTAAGGGGGCAGGGGACGAATCTGCTGTTTATAGAACAGCCTGGATGGGACTCATGGTGTTCTCTCAAGCGTTCGTAGTGGTAGCCAGCTTTGCTTGAAGATACTGTGGAAGTCTGACTTCGCAATATTATAACATATGTGGAGGAGAATCAGCTGAGCTAAATGGTTGTGCCAGGTAAAGCCAAAAGAATTGCCGAAATGCCGATTGAAATGAGCCTGAACGCGGCGTGAGCTTTGTGTTGTACTGACCAGCGCGTCTCCCTCTAGCTGTGCAGCATCAGCAGTAATGCTGGGTTTGACTTCGCAGTGCTGACTGGATGAATTTCACCTACATTACAAAGCTGTTTGGAGACAAGTGTTATCAAGCTTAGCCCTTCAGCAGGGAAGCTGTGGGAATGTTGCGGTCAGCTTCTTTAGCCTAATTCTCTTGGACATGCTGTGATTTTTGTTAGTTTTTGTAATCATTCTATACTAAAGATCCCTATCTGTACAACACTTCTGCTGCTTTACAGGTGTGTTCTTAAGTAGACACTAGTGCTTCAAAATAACTCTGTTTCTTTCACCTATGGTTTTTTCCTTTCATCTGTTTTATATTTAGAAATAAAGCTTCTTTTACTCTGAACGACTGAAGTGGTAGTGAAGTCGTAAAACTGCAAGGGTGTTCAAGAATTGTGAAAGATTTTTTAATTCTATTTAAAATGCCTTTGAAACAGCTGGCAGAAAAGTTTGAGAATTAGATATTGTTACTTTGGAAGCGTTACTTCCTTTAATCGAATTGTACACTTCAACTTTGTAGTGATTCAGTAAAATTTAGGGGAAAAACAGAGCGTACTTCTGAGGCTTCAGGAAGGATTACAGAAACTGAGCTTTCAGGCTCTCCTTCCGTTTTACAGAGATGGGTGAGGTGTTTTGGTTTTTTTTAAGATGAGACTTTAATTTCCCAGTCACATGTGAGTAATGCAGAATTACTTGAACACTAAACAGAATTAAAACACTTTATAAAGAACTATGGCAAGATACCTAAATCATAATATAAAGCTTGCTTTATATGTAGCCTTCAGCAGAGGCAAAATTCAAGACTGACTTAGCTTTCTGACAACTGTGCCAAAAGCCCAGGAAACAAAATACTGCCTTGGAATTCTGAAGGAGTTTCACAGAATGGTTTCTCTTAGTTGACTTTTGAAGGCAGCAGAGTGCAGTGAGAGACAGGTAGACTCTCCCTCTGCTATCTTTGCCAGCACCTCGGGTACTGAGAAGCAGCACAGATGCTAAACCACCAGGAAAGCACTAAATGCTATGAAGTTCTTTATCACTGGAAGTAGGATGGTTGTGGGAGAAAGCTTTTCCTTTCCATTCCAGGAGATAAAAAGTACACAACAAGACTTGCAAGCAAGTAAAACGTGTGCCTGTGGCGAGGGGGGTTGGAACTAGATGATCTTTAAGGTCCCTTCCAACCCACACCATTCTATGATTCTACATCAAGGTGATCATGGAAACCGAGATTGTAAACAAGATGTATCATTTTCAGTGCTAAAAGGCTTTTCATAATGGAGCTGCGTAGCTAAATGGAGTGAATACTCCTTTTACAAGGGGGATGTCCTTGAGTTGTTTTATTGGATATGTTGCATGTAGTAGAAACGCACCCGTGGACTCATCGTTCTTGATACAATACAGGGACATGTGTTCGTGTAGCCTCCTGTGGTGAGCAGATACTGAAGACAGCCAGTGGGAGGAGAGAGGGCTGCTGGAGAGTCTGGTCATCAAGTAACTTAGGGTCCTCCTTCACCTCTAGAGATAGCCTCTTCATAGAGAGGGAGATCTGGTGACTTGGTGATTTCATGAAAGCTTCAACTTCTCTTAACGACGACTCTGTTTCAGGGAGGGTTCTGCAACTTCTGTCTTTTTGCTGCACCAGAACCTTCACTGTAGAAAGTAAGCTTTTTGTGAGTGGAGCTCTTGTTCTTAAATGCCCTCCTCTAAGGTCCATCATCTGCATGGTTGTAGGCTGTGGTAAGTGCTTCTGTCCTGTGTGATCTGTTACTCAGAACTGAAAGCTGTACTTCTTGGTTGTGGAGATGGTTCTGCTTTTCCCACGCCATGTGACCTACCACTCAGCCCGTGTTTGCCTTTAGTCTTGGATTAGTCTGGAAATGCAAATGTGAATCCCGTGACCAGGGGCTGTTGGTCAGTGCTGAGGATCTGGTTGCCTGAGGTAGGTTCACCCTTGGTGTCATGGAAGTGGTCAGCCTGTGGCTTTGACTTCTGTGGAGCTGTCAAGCATTTTGGATGTGGCGTGATGGTGCAGCTGTTCCATGTGACTGCTTATGTGAAAGCTGCTGGATTGTCCTGACTGCAGGAGAAAGCAAGAAAACAGGCTACTGAAACAAGTATTATCAGCGTCTTTCCAAGAACTGAATTGCATGCCCAGCTCAGCACTCCTCTGCAAGGAAGCAGAGACACCTTGGCGGAACTTTTCTCACTTGATCTGCTTGTAACTCCACTCCTGGCAACTGCCTTAGCTTTCTGACACATGATGCCTGTCTTTGACCGCAGCGCTCTGGTAGGGGTCAGAAAGGTTGGATTCCAGGCTGCAGGAACAACCAGCTGCTGAATGAGGTTACTTATTGTGTCTGCTGAAGTAGTTGTGTCTTACCACCTGAGCTAAAAGAGACTAGAAATTGGTTTTGATACGAAGTGCACTTTACACTTGTGCAGGATGGGTCAATCCGTAGACAGGATCTTGTTTCTGGAGCTGTGATGTTTCTGAAGAGAAACCTGTGGGTGAACTCCCAGTGTTCCCCTTGCACTTTGCAAATATTGCTTTTTTTTAAGATTTCTACCCACTATAATAATGATGTTTCTGTGCTTATTCCTTAATAACTTATATTTTCTGTGTTGTCTGCTCAGCAAATCATGGCTAAGGCATGGGTGGCTTCTCCTTAGGAGGCAAAAGTAATAAAGGAGATGGTGTAATTACTCCCCCCTGATTATCTTTGGGTACTAATAGTGAAATAAATGCAGCTATATCATAGGGAAGTTCAGCAGTGACCAGCCACCAGTGCAGGACTTCTTTGTTGTCTCTGAGTTGGTGGCATCATACAGTTTAGACAATTAAAATTTTGCATGTAGAGACATGAGACTTTATTCCTTAGTGATAGAGGAAGGGGACTTGAGTTTCTTGCTTGAGCTAGGCATTTAATCTGTTTGACTTCAGGTTATGAGGCCTGGTTACTAAGGTATCAGTGCAGACCACAGCAGACATTTTAGCTTTGTGCAAGGTTGTAGCCAGTTCCCAAGGTAGTTGTCTTAGTCTCATGAAGCAAGACTTTTCTGTGAAGCAATTGTGGTATTTTATATGCTAAACTGCAGATACAGTAGGGTGCAAAACAATGTGAATAATGCATTTAATTTTGAGCAGATTTTTTTCCACCTCTAAAAATAAATCCTGTAATTTGAAGATTTCTGTCTTACCACATCTCTGCTTTGCTAAATTGGGTGAAATAGGGCTACTGCAAGCACCTGCGTATTTTGTCATGGTTGCTTCATTGCCGGGCTGGAACACTCTGAAAAGCTGCGTGGTTCAGTAGCCTGCATTGGAGTGGCAGTGAGGTGCAGTGTAGTTGCTTCTGTTAGGAATCATTTCATCTCTGTGTGAATATCTACATCTGGCTTTTCTATGAAAGCATTAACATTCTTAACTTTCCCTATCGTTTTATTTTCCTCACTCCACAGGTGGTTTTTTGGAAAGATTCCGCGAGCGAAGGCTGAAGAGATGTTAGGCAAACAGAGACACGATGGTGCCTTCCTCATCAGGGAGAGTGAGAGTGCTCCTGGGGACTTCTCCCTCTCAGTCAAGTAAGTAAAGCCCAGAAGCAATCATGTGTGGTAATCAGGCCATCCATCTACTGCTCATTTGGACTCGTGGATAAAGGACAGCTGATTGTCAGTGCTGAGGAGCAGGAATAATCTGCCAGGTGCCCTATAGCATTCCTCTTCTTCCAGTGATACTTAATTATTCCCTCTTTAATAGAACAAATGTATGTACTCTGATTTGTAATGAGCCTACAGGGCTGACCTGGTGGCATGTTGCTGTCTGGCTCACATAGGCTCAGGCATTATCTGTTGGTTTGTTTGTGGATCCCATTCCTCCGCCTCACAGCCACAAAGTGCCCAGTGTGTACATGTTCTCTCCCATCCTCCTTCGTTCCTCTGGTACAGTACGAGTTACTACTCTCATCTACTCTGTCTGTGTAGTACACTTCCCAATATGTTGTTCATGTCGCTTGGCGCGTGCTTTGGGGGGTGTTCGTGTTGTCTAGCACTGGGACGTGGAGCTGTGAAAACATTGCATTCCACGTTGGTAAAGAAACTCAGCCTAATAACAGTGAAGTGAGGAGGAGCAGTTCTCATCCTTGAATAATCTTACTAGAAGTACTAGCTGTTAACCAGCAGGAGTTCCTGCTAGTTAGCCATGGCCCACAAATAACCGTGCTACCTATCTTGCCCATCTGAATTCACTGTAAAATAGAGGTATTAGAAACTTGAAAGGGTATGTGACATAATTTAACATGGGTTGGGGGTAGGAGGGTTTCTGTCCTCAGCAGTTCATTTTTGCCTTTTTCTTTATTTTCTGTAATCTTCTGCTTTCCTACCAGAAATGAACAAGATTTTCTTTGGCATCCTAACAATAATTTTTTATTATTCATGCACAGTTCCTAGTTTGCTCTATTTTCTGTGGCTATCAGTGATCTGTCTCGGCAGGATTTTTGTTTTTTCCTGGTCATCTTTGGTCTTGTAACCAAAATTTTATCCTCCTGTACAGCAGCACCGAGTCAGACCAACAAACTGGATTAAAGCCACTGATTTTAAGAGACATTTATATTTCTGTCTTGGCTACAGTCATTTGAGCTGGAATAGTAGATATGAATGGAAGCTTCATTCCAGAAAGTACATTCCTGTAAGAACATAAAGATAGAATAGCATAGCTCTGCCTGCATGTTAGCTTAGTGTTGCCATCTGGTGGTACTCTCAGTTGATTTTTTCCTCCCCCCCCCGTTTCTTTAATTTAGAAAAGTCTTTAGTTTCCTAAACAGTCATCTGCAGGATTTGAAATGGTGAGCAGCTCTCAGGCTGAGGAAGGGAGAGCAGAGGCAGTACTCATGAGTTGTTTCATATTAGCTTTGTAGCCGAGATAGTGTCCACGTTTGCAGCCGACGTATAGAAGCTGTGCATGCCAAGTGGGGAACAGTTGCCTCCAGTTTTCAGTGTTCTAGACTGAAGGAAACCGATGTGCCATTCGTCTGGAGAATCCCAGTGGACCTCTTTGGAGTTCCCCTTTATTCAGAGTAAGATCGCTGGAAAAGTAGCTTCTACTGAATGCCATCATTTGTCAGAAAGAGCTGTTAACACAGAATTGGAGTTGCTGTGTCCTGTGTGCAGCATCACCTTTCAAGCATTTTATGTTCTTTGTTTTTGAAGGACCGGAGAAATCGTTTTGTTTTGCAAGACAGTCTTTTGCAGAAGTCCAGACTGGCTGTCAAAAGAAACAATCCTGCCCTCCCTGTGGCAGTGTTTTCCCAGCAATTTACCTATAATGGGACTGGTGCTTGTGTACTGCGTTGTCACACGCACCCAGTGGTGCTGTGTGAGGGAGGGACTGAAATGGTGAGAAGTACAGGACCAGAGCAAGAGTAGCCCAAAGCTAAATTGGCTCGAGTCAGTTGTGAAATTGCTGTGTATGAAGAGCTACACCAAAGCACTTGTACTGTTTGACTTCAAAATCTTATATTTGGGAATGTGAAGTGGAAGGCACCGTGGTGCAGGTACTTTAATGTGACCTTGTATTTGTATTGCAAAGTCCTTGGCATGTCGCCGAGGTGTTCTGTGCACTGTCCTCAGCAGCTCAGGTGACTGCATACATACACACACCAAGAAGTACAGGTACTGGATGCCAGCTGTGTGGCAGTGTAGTATAAAATAAAAACCTGAAATACTGCGTGTCATCCAGGATAAAGAGTGTTGTGACACTGGAAATCCTTTCCAAAAAGAACTCAAACTTCTGCAAATTCAGAGTGTTTTGAAGAGCTGGTTTTGAACTGAAGTCTATTATAAGAAAAGCACATATGAAGCTTGCAGGATTTTTTTAAAAATAAATTCAGTATTTGGATTCTATCTCTCTGATCACTGATTTCTGTAAAATAGGGTTGACAAGTGGTTTTCAGATGTGTGTTGTACAGCAACTGATTGGTGTCTATATTATCAGTGTCACTGACAGTTTTCACTGTGCCCCGAAGGACCTTTTTGTTCCAAATTCTTTGCTGACGATCCCAAAAGTGAGGAGTACTCAGTGACTAATAATGTGCTTTTTTTTGTGTTCTTCATTCTTTCTGCACAGGTTTGGAAATGATGTGCAGCACTTTAAGGTGCTTAGAGATGGGGCTGGCAAGTATTTCCTCTGGGTGGTGAAGTTCAATTCTTTGAACGAGCTGGTAGATTATCACAGATCCACATCTGTCTCCAGGAACCAGCAAATATTTCTCCGGGACATTGAACAGGTGCCACAGGTAAGAGGAGTGTCCTCGTAGGGTGCACTGTTTAGACTATTGCAACCACAGTCTGAAGTGAGATTGCATCTTAGAGTAAATGAATAGGGATGGAAAGAAGCTGACTGACGTTTTTCTTGTCTGTGGAAGTGTATCTGTAGATCCCGCAGCCAGAGTTATGCTGGGAAACAGCTGGATGTTTGTGCAAAGCCTACCTGCTACCTCCCTGGTCTCCCTTTCAGTTCTGGCAAAGTGGTGGTGTTGCTGCTTGAGCACTTTTCTCGGTGTTTGTGGGTACTGTTGCAGGAAGGTCATCTGATTCCTGTGAATTGAAAATGGGTTTACTTCTGTTTCAGAACACAGTAAAAAGGGTAATTCTGTTTGAACTGGCTTATAGCCAGAACTGTACCTCTCTGCAGCCAGTGGAGTTTTGGTACTCGTCTTTCCTGAAGAGGTGGTTACGGGTAGCAGCATGTGGAACATCTCTAGCCTGCTGGTTTGGATCTAGCCAGTGTCAAGAAAAACCAAGAACTATGCTCAGTGCCAGCGGAGCAGCCTGTGTGTATCCAGCTCTTTGTTTTGTTCTATTTGCCAGGGCAATCAGCATGTTATGTTGCATGTAACTGGATCTTTGGTCGATCTTTGGATAAACATCCTTTTTCCTCCATGTGTAGCATTCTAGTTCTAGCTTGAAGGCAAGGGGTGTGGAACTCGTACTGCTCTCCAGGTGCTGCGGGCACCCTTTGCCACAGTTTGGCTGAATTAGCATCTGGCTCTGCGCTGGCGGGTCAGTGATGAACAGAGGATGAGAAAACAGCTGGCTGAAAATACGAGCATGAAGATACCTTCCTAGCCTCACGATTTTAAGAATGCAGATGCATTTTAAATTAGCTGTTAGCTTTTCCGTAAGAATGGGAGCGTTTGCTGACCAGGCAAAACGCTCTGTGACAGAATTTCTTGATATTGGAGAGTTTTGAGGAAAATCTATAAAATGCCAACATCCAGTTTTCAAGGGGAGCTTTGTGTCTCACAGTGTTAGGTAGGTTAGTAATACTCATGCGATCAGTTGGTGAAAACAGGATGAATAAGCAACAAGACGGTTGTATCGCAATGGAGTATGGATTTACAGTGGGTCATGAAGACTGGAGAACACTAGGAAAGCATCGGAGTCATCTCCTTGTCTTTGTTTTGGCTCTTTCACAGAAACTTGACTTTTTTGTAAGGTTTTCTATAGACTGTGCTTTCTTGTTTTAGCATCTCGTTACTGATGTTGGAAGCTGGCTTGCAGGGAACTGCAGCAGCCCGGATGTTTATTGTTAAGCTCTGGTGTAAGTTAAGCTCCTGTCTGAGGGAGCAGATCTCTCGAGTGCTGTGGGTGATTCTCACTTGGTGTATGTTTTTCTTTCCCCTTTCAGCAACCAACATACGTTCAGGCCCTCTTTGATTTTGATCCCCAGGAGGAGGGAGAGCTGGGCTTCCGTCGCGGAGACTTTATCCAAGTCCTTGACAATTCTGACCCCAACTGGTGGAAGGGAGGCTGCCACGGACAGACGGGCATGTTTCCACGCAACTATGTGACCCCAGTGAACCGGAACATCTAGAGATAAATATTAGAGATTATTTAAAGAAACCAGAGAAACAGTAAATACACATACAGAGCCTAACTGCAGCCAGTGACCTAAAAAACACACGGCGATAAAACCTGAGTCACCTTTCACGGTGAGGTGATCCTCCTTCACTCAGTACGGAACTTCAGGGGCGGGGGGGGAAGAGTTCAACTTAAACACCAAAACTTACCTTTAAAAAGGAAAAAAAAAAAAAAAGAGAGAGAAAAAAATGAAAATAACAGATTTCCTCAGCTGCTCCTGGGTTACCCCCTTTCGTTCACTCTTCTTGTTTCCCCCTCCTTCTCTGTCCATCAGTGCATGAAGTTTTAATGCCATATAAAGTCCTAGCCATGCAGTTAAAGGAAAAGGGAGAAACTCTGCTAGTATTTTCTCTCTCTGCAAACGGTCTTCATTTGACATGAAGGGACATGAGAGAAGAACCAAATCCACAGTCCTGCCTTTAACAAAAAACAAAAATCATCAGTCTGCTTTTGCCTTCAACATTCAGCTCTTCTTGCCTGGAAAAGATGAGGTGTTAATCTAATTTTTATTGTCTCTTCTCCTTTGGCACTTTCTTCTGAAGCTCAGCAGCTTCCAAGCAGGGGAAGGGAGAAGAGTTGTGTTGATTTTGTTTTGTTTTATTTTCTTTTGAGTCACAGAGCTGCTTTGAGAATCTCCAACGTACAACTGAAGTCTGTTAATGCTGTGCTGACAGCTTTTTTGTTTTTTCTTAAAGGTGTACGGTTGAGCACATTCTGTAATTTTTTCCATAGTGCCTTTCCCTTATTTTCTTTTTTGTTATTTTTTAAGTTAAAAGGACAGTCCAGAGCTTTTCAGAGGGGTGTTTTCTGCCTATGTGTAAATAAATACTTTTGGGGAAAGGGTGTAAAGGAGGGTGGTGTTATCAATGGACATTTGAGAAAAATCTGCAAACAGAGATGGAGCTTTAATCTTAAGATTTGTCTTACTGTTCAACTTTCCTTACTCCAAGGAAAATAAAATCAAGGCATTCACGTGGCAGCTTAGGCTGCTCAGAGGTGGGGAGCTGCAACCAGGAGCCTCAAAAGAAGTAAGAGAAAGGGGGAAGTTGTGACCAGGGAAAATGAGGAAGAATATTTTGGGGAGGGAGGGTTAAGGGGGGAATTTGAGAAATGGTAGCCCTGAGATGTCCTACAAAATGTACATTCCTTTGATGGAAAACTTTATAATGCAGAGAAACCTCAAGAAATAGTGCTTGAAAAAACTTTATGCTATTAGTGAATGTTTCTACGTGATGCATGTGATAAGCCTGTCTCTTTGGCCTGGATAGGGAATATTTGCAGTCGTGTTGCTCTTGAAGAGTGGGGTTGGCATCACTGTTCTCCAGTTTCTCCTCCCGCCTCAGGTCAGTGTTACTGTTGAAGTAGACTCCCCCCACCCCACTCCCCATTCACAGCAGGCTGTGTGATGACTGTAATCCCCACCCTGCACCATAATGGCATTTATTGTGGCCATTTGCTCCTCCACCAGAGCAGTGTGACGTTAAATTGGACGGAAAGGAAAGCAATCAAGCTGCACCGCTCTCTGTGCCAATCTTCAGTTGCGTTATTTTTCCTTTTGAAGGCCATTTGGCTGGATCCCTTCACCCCACCAACGAATCCAAAAACTGCAGCGGAGATCTCCTCCCGCCCTGCCTAAGCACAGGCAATCTTTTGTTGGAGGGTGCCTTTTTTTGTACTAAGTGTTACAAATGTTTTATTCCTGAGATGGACTCTGCCTTACACTTTAATTTTCCAGCAGATGAAAGAGAGAGCTGTCCTGTAGAGTATTACTTTCTCCCCCTCTCCTTGCTAGCTGTTACTCACTTTCTTCCTTCTTTGTAAAGTGATTGGAAAAGGAATCTATGGCATTCTACACCTGGACCATTTGATTGTTTCCTTATTTTGGAATTGGTGTATATCATGCAGCCTTGCAGACGTATGTCTTGTGTGTGTATATATATTAAAAAAAAAAATCAGTGTTTAAATAAAAAAGGCCTATGTACTTAATCCTTTAACTCTGCAGCAGCATTTGGTAGATAGTAATTAACTGTGAATAATAAATATACATTGAATTCTTCACTTGAGCATCTGTCTGTTATTTCAGTTAACTGACCAAAATATAACTGATCGACCTAATTTATAGGCCACTAAATTTCTGTGGGAGGCGAAAGCTGTAAGGTGTGCTCTGGCCTGAAGGCCTCGGACTCTGTAGCGTTGTAGTTCAGTCTCGGTGTGCCTGGCTGAATTCGTTACTCGTTAAAGCTCCGTCACCGGGGAGCCCTTCACTCGGCACGTGTGGCATCGTGGATAGCGGCGGAAAGGGATGATGGTGTCGCTTCCAGGCCTCAAGACCGTGTATCTCTCCACTGAGCAAACGGGTGGCACTTCGCTGTGTCTTCCCTTGCCTTTTTCTAAGCTTTTTACCAAATCGCTGAAGTGCCCCGTGGTACGGACTGTAGTGTCGTGAGGAGCCGGCAATGGAGAAGGGTAAACCAATTATTTCTGGAGAGTCTTGCTGAAGGACGGAGGGGAAGATGGGCGTATGACCTGTGTGAGCACAGCAGCCGTGGCTCAGGCTGTCGCGGGAGCTTTTGCTCGGCCTGATCGGAGCCTTGCAGATGGTTTCTGCTTCGGTTGCCCGGAGAAGTGCTCGGCTGTGCTGAGAAGGTGTGCGGGCAGCTTGGCGGGTTACCTGCCGGGAGCTGCCTGTCTGTTGGCTCTGCAGCTGCTTCCCAGCCTTTGCTGATGTTTGCAAAGTCCCGGTGAGTTTGTAACCGATTTTAATTCCCAACAGGAGCCGGCCCACACGAGGGGCTGGGTGGCTGTTCAGCAGCTGCTCACCATTACTGTGCTCAAGTCCAGATGTAGTCAAGCAGTCTGTGGTTGCTCAGAAACGCCTGGGTATTCCCATGATTAGTGCTTTGTTTTTCATTTGTGACGGTGAAGTCAATACAGAAATGATTTGCAGCGCGGTTTGGAGCTCTTGGCTCTTGTGCTACAGCAGAGCTCCTCCAGATTCTCGCTTCCTCAGAATCCCGTGTTACTCACACCTTGGGCAGCTGCTGAAAAGATTACAAAATCTGCCTTTGCTGGTGGTTTATAGAGGGAAGACCAATGTTTGCCGCTGCTGCTGCGGCCGTCTAACGCCGAGGCCGGGCGAAGACCCGCCGTGGGCCAGCCATTGCTCCGCGGGTCCGCTCTCCGCTTTGGCAGCTGGCTCGGCGCAGCTGGTGCTCGACCGCAAAAAAACAAAAAAAACCCAAAAAAAAGGCAGCCTGAACGGCCGCTGCCTGTGCTGTCAGCCGCGCGGGGTGCTCCCGCAAAGCCCGCGGCCGGGCCCCCTCCGTTCGTCCCCGCGCTGCCCGGGGCGCGCCGCCGGGACTACATTTCCCAGCGCCCCCCGCGGCGCGCAGGCGCGGTGCGCGGGCGGGTGAGGCGGCGCGGCGGGGCCCGCGGCGGGGAGCCGGCAGCGGCCGTGCGCCGCCGCCCTGAGCCGCGGACGGGAGCCAGCCGGCCGGCCCGCCCGCGCTTCGGCTCCGCGTCCCCCCCGGTGCCTGCTGGGGGGTGAGGGGCGGTTGTGGGGCGGGGGGCTTTGCGTGGCCCGAGGGGAGAGGAGGGGGTGTGGGGTGAGGAGGGGGTCTGTGGGCCCGTGGGGTGGGGGAAGCTGTGGGGGGGAGGCTGTAGAGCCCTGGTGAGGGGAGGAGCGGGGAGGGCTCCTTGCCGTGGGAGGGCTGACTGGGGCCCCTGTCCCCTGCCCAGGCTGCGGGGCAGCGGGCAGGCATGGTCGGCTATGACCCGGAGGCCAGGTGCGTCTCCACGGTGGAAGCAGCCGCAGCAGGGTCAGCGTCCGGCTTGGTCACCCGGGTCCTCGTCAGCCCCTTGGATGTCATCAAGATCCGCTTTCAGGTACCTTCCTCGTGGCGTGCGTGGGGACAGGGGGTGAAGGAGCCTGTTACGGAGTGGAGCTGGGCTTGTCCTGGATGCAGAGGTCACCCGTGCAAGCAGAGAGCAGGGTCTGCCGTCAGCCCTCGCCTGCATTGCGTGCAGGTGATGCACGGTAGCAGCGCTGTCTTGTGTCCACCGCCCCTGTTTGTAGAACTGAACTTCTGCCTTTGAATGGCATCGGGTCTTTTTCACAGTTTGTTTTCTTTCTCTGTTTCTCTGAATGATCTCTGCTGTCTGACTGAATTTCACCATCATCCCTGCTGATTGCCTCTGTGTTGCGTGCGTGTTTTTGTTGTAGAGCCCAGTGTAAAGAACATCCCAGTCAGTTCCAGGTGTGATTCTGCAGGAATGCAGAATGTCATCTCTTAGCATTGGTTGGCTGACAGGGCCGTAAATTCCTGAATTGGATACTTGAACCTGGTTGGAATGTGACATGGAATTGAAAATATTTTCTCTGTTTTCTTCCAGCTTCAGATCGAGCAGCTCTCCTCCAGAAAGCCAGGGGCTAAGTATCATGGCATCTTGCAAGCTGTACAGCGCATCTTCCAGGAAGAGGGATTGGTAGCCTTCTGGAAGGGCCATGTTCCTGCTCAGTTCCTTTCAGTTGGCTACGGAGCTGTTCAGGTAAGGTGACCGGACATCAGTCGGGCCCAGCGTACGAACACAGGACTCTGCTTTGCTTCTCTTCAAGACGGCTGCGTGGGCAGACGCAGGAAGGTTCAGGTTTAAACTGTACTGATGCAAGCCAGCTTCAGTCTCAAAGATGTGTGGTTGTATAATGCTGATGTAGAATTCCTAAGTTGATGTTCCTGAGCTTGCTGAACGGCCTGCCTGGCCAGCCTGGAGAGCAGCTAGAGCAGAGTTCTGTCTGCATCTGGTGTCATAGACAAGCGCTGTTTTTTTTCCTGACACTCAGCTGTTCATGTTCCAAGCCTGTGTAGTTTTTTGCTTTGGTTCACGCTGTCACCCTAACAGCTTATTAGTTAAAAACTCAGTGAAGCTGATGACGGTGTTTTATGCAGCATTGTTATGCTTGATTTGTAGGTGTTAACAACATGTTTTATGAGCAGTGGTTGAAAGAGTAATGGACAGTGTATCTGTAATATAGCAAATGTTCTTCAGGATACTTAGAACGTTAAAATAAGTTTTTCACAATTTTAAATGCAAGATTTAGCAGAAGTGTCAGAGGTGAGAACATTCCAAGCATTCCCTGGGCTGCTCAGTGTTTTTTACAAGGTATTCTTTGAGCACGTGCTCCCACAGGTTGCAAGTTGGGGAGGACTTTTGAAGGACAGAGAGAGAAGGTGGTTACAAGCGGTGGGTGGAGCTCTTGGTGAAACAAGAGAGGAGTGGGAGGTCTGTGTCAGTGATAAGGGTTGACTCCTTGGCCTCTGTATGTTTATTTCTGCAAGTTTATGGCGTTTGAAAGCTTGACAAAACTGGTGCACAACGTCACCTCATACAACGCCCGCGATTCCTTTGTGCACTTCGTCTGCGGTGGACTGGCTGCTTGCACAGCCACTGTTGCAGTTCAGCCTGTTGACACACTACGTACCCGCTTTGCTGCTCAGGGTGAGCCTAAGGTATGGTTGAGGATTAATGCTTGGAATTATTATCCCTAGCAGTAGCAATATTTCACGCGTGTGAATGCAAGAGGTTTGAAATGTGTGACTGTGGGTTAGCTAAAGGAGCAGGTGCTGTTATTGGGCGATGTTTGTGCTGTTGCCAAGTTACCCTCTGTGCTGTTGACACAGCTTTCTTAATTATGTTTTGCTGCTCCTGATTGTGTTTGACTCCTGACAGGTGATGCAGAAAGGAGAAACTGTCCTTAACAGGATAAATCAATTTAATTCTGGGTGTTGGCCATTTACAGAATAGGCTCCCCAGTCTGTCCAACATGGTGTGTTTGAAACTTCCCGCTTCTGCAGAGTCATGTTTAGATAACGACAGGGATGATACTTGAAACCAGTCACCTTTCACCTGTGTTTCATGTTCTTACTTATGCAAGAAATGGTCTCCATGGTAATTAAGTCTGTAACACCCAGACTCATGTGGATTTGTATCAGAGCCATTTCTGGTTTTTGACCTAGCCTGCAGCAGAATCACAATATATAGTATATGAATTCTGTTGCAGGAGCAAGCAGAGCTGTTAAGAGCAAAATAATCATGTCTGTGATGCAAGTGGTCTCAGGCCACAGGTCTTGGCTCTGTTTCTTCCCCTCAGAAGCACAGCTTGGGTATGGGATACAATGTCAGCCCAGGCCTTTCGGTGCAGAGCTGACGATCGTTTGTGCAGTTAGTCTCTCGTGGCCCGGAGGCAGATTTAGGTTGTCAGGTTACTTAGGAGAGTCACAAGGGCTGTGTGAGAATATGCTGTGAAGATGTACAAAATCACTTTGTTCATCGCTATGCGCTGAATATCGGTCAGTTGTATTTTGGGCAGCTGGAAATACCTGTCCTCATTCCTGGGAAATAACCTGACCTTTGGTTTGCTGCTTTTTAGCCTGTTTCGCTAGAGAGTCAGCCTCTTCTTTCTTGTCTAGGTCTATCACAACCTTCGCCATGCGGTGGTGACGATGTACCAGACAGAAGGGCCTTGGACTTTCTACAGAGGCTTGACCCCCACAATCATTGCTGTCTTTCCATACGCTGGTCTCCAGTTCTCCTTCTACAACATCCTGCAACAGTTTTCTGAATGGGTGATTCCAGCCGAAGGAAAGAAAGGAGGTGGGCACTTGAGAGAGGGATGTCTGCAATCTGGAGAGAAAGAGAGGATGAATGCTAGTTTGGAAAACGGGCATAAGCTCAGTTTTCTATCCTATCACCCTTTTTGATGCAACATCTGAAAAGTATCTCAGTTTCCTATCTCTCATTCTTACCCCTGCACCGATACTGTGAAAGTAACTACAGTCAAGCTTACAAACAGCTCGTGTTATGTTCTGACCGTGGTGGAAATGTGAGTGGATGGGCAAGTGAAGTGTCACAGGCCAGGGTGCCCTTTCCTGAGCTGTGTCACGTTGCTGATACTGGAGGAACGCACTGCTGACGCAATCTTTCTCTGTTTCGTTAGTGCTGTGGGGACAGGACCCTTGGATTTCCTCAGGAAATCTGCCTGCAGATTCCAGCATAGCTGTTACAGAAGAGGATTCATTTAGCCTAATTTTAAACTGTCAAGCTTTTAGTTTGATATTTTTAGGTTGATTTCTAACTCCATTATAAGAGAACCTCATCCTGATGCGACCTGTTACCTGGGCAGTTTGAGGCACTAGTGCCTCCCTGAGAGAGAGCGTTTGCAGCATCAGCGTGGTTTTGGATTTGAATTCCTCAGTGGAATTACCTCAAGTAGAGGAACTAGACTTTTCAATATCATGTCTGCATATTTATTTGTAGATGGCAGAGGCTGATGGTGGTTTTGTGCTGGGAACTCATGTTTGTCAGGAAGAAGTCCAGTATCACAAAACTCATTTCGCACAAGCCTCTGAAATCATCAGGCAGGGTCAGCTTGTGACTGATTCCAGTCCTGAGTAAGTCACTTTGAGCAATCAGGAGCGCAAGATTTCCAGTGACTAGGCTTTTACTGGGGGGCATTAAAACCTTTCCATCCATTCGTGGCAGGTTCTCTGGTGGCTGGGGGTTTTTGTGCGATGCCACTTGGCAGAGCAAAAGCATAAATCAGCGTAACGAGCCAAGGTGAGCTGTTAATGCTCTGGCTCCAATTTTGCCCAGGGAGGTTGTGGAGTCTCCTTCTCTGGAGATATTCAAGACACGCCTGGACAAGGTCCTGTGCAGCCTGCTCTGGGTGACCCTGCTTCGGCAGGAGGGTTGGACTGGGTGACCCACAGAGGTCCCTTCCAACCCCTACTATTCTGTGATTCTGTGATTCTGTGACATTGCAGGCCTGACGTAGAAAATACGGATTGAGGTTCTGTGGCCTAAACTATGCAGAAGTAGTGATGTGGCTTGCTTATGAAAAGTAATTTTTTTACTTATGTCTCATGGTCTTTGATCAGAACTTACTGCTAATCCCCTTTTTTCCGTCCCCGCTGTCCTCTCTCCTTTCTGTTTCTCAGGGAATGTTAAAAACCTTGTTTGTGGCAGCTGCGCTGGAATCATCAGCAAAACCCTCACTTACCCTTTTGACCTGTTCAAAAAACGACTGCAAGTGGGTGGCTTTGAGCATGCCCGGGCAGCCTTTGGGCAGGTGAGAAATGTTGGAATTGACTGATTTTTGTGAATATGGGTTTGCCTCAAGACAACCCAGAGCCAGTCCGCTGCACCAGAATGCAGTGATGATTCACGGGTTGGGAGCTCCCGGGGAACTTCTGGGAGCTGAACGTTGGTCTCACTTAATAATGGGAATAGCTGCATGAATAAAAGGGGTTCATTTTATGACATTGTCCAGCATACCTGTGCTCTGCCTGCTCGTCCGTCTCCATCAGGTTGGCTGTCTCAGAGCTGGGGATGAGTTAGGCAGGAAAAGAGGTTTCAATTTACTTTACTTTTCTAGTTGCAGCTTGGTATTTGTGATTCAGGACCAAGTTACCAGCAGAGGATGACTCCAGCTTTATGCTGGGATCGCCTGGCTGTCAGGATCCTTTTCTGCGATTAATATTTTGATACAAGGAATGGGCACCAAGTGTTCAGCATGTGTCTTATGTACAGAACATCCTGAAATTCAAAGCAAATTAAATACTTCTGGTGTTCTTTAGCACCATCCTTACCATCTCGAAGTACGCTGTAAGACAAATACAGATCTTTCAAGGAACTATCTCTTGTTTTCCGTGGAATCCAGAAATTTTCCTTTTTCCTTCAAATTCCTTGGATCTGAGAAGTAAATCAGTCTGTACCTCAAGAGACTCTGGGATAGGAATTTGAAGTCTTAGCCTATTGCATTGAATGCTTTTCCTCTTCCAGCGAGGTACAGAATTTGTTTTTAATATTGATGTGTCACAAGTTGTTAAACCTTCGCAGCGTGACGCAATGACATGCAGGTCGCTAATTTAGGGATTCTTAAGTGCTGTAGCTTTGATTCCTTTCTGTCAGAAAAATGGAAAGTTGTCCCCCCTTAGAGAGTGAAGAGGAGGGAAAACTGTAGCAGCACAATCTGAAATAATTACTTCACAAACTTGTACCATAAATAATACATGCTGTTGTAGCATAAAGATTTTACGGGCGTTCAATTAAAATGATTTGCATAAGCCATTGCTGGTGGCTTTTCCTCTATCCTACTCTCTACGAACTGACTCTCTGAAACTTTCAGTTGTATCAATAGCCAGAAAGGCATCTCCAGGCTGCACATCTACATCATGTTTCATGGTATAGCTTGGGGCTCTCTGTTCTTTTCCAGATAAGTTGTCCTGGATTTCTCCTGTTTAACCTCTTTGCCATTTCTCTCCCAGGTACGGATGTATCGGGGTCTCCTGGACTGCATAAGGCAGATCGCACGAGAGGAGGGCCCAGGTGGATTCTTCAAGGGCCTTTCACCCAGCTTGCTGAAGGCTGCTGTCTCTACCGGCCTCATCTTCTTTTGGTACGAGTTGTTCTGCAGCCTGCTGTGTGCCCTGAGGAACACCGACAGCATCACCAGGAAGGAAGGCTGAAAGGGCCACAAAGTATGTGGCTGCCTGATGTTCTCCTGGAGGAGGGGAAGCTGATGGCTTTGCTCTGTCATGAGCATCTGGGAAATGTCAGAGCTCCCAGAGCTCCACCAGCCTGTAGGACGTCACCTCCTAGGACCGAGCAGAAGGAGAAGGCGACTGCAGTTCTGCTGGAGACCCTGAACTGCCTTGCTGGAAGCTGTTCAACTGAGCACTTTTTTTCTCTGTCTCCTCTAACATCAGCATGCATTTAGTGGGGGCAGTGAGGAACCAAGCAGACAACTACCTAGCAGAGACTGTGCTCTGGAAAGGCACCCGGTAAAGTGGGTGAATTCCTGCGCTTGCTTGGGATCAGAGAGAGGGATCCTGGCCTAGCTAATGCTGCGTAACCGCTCTGCGTCACTGCCTGTCACTGCATCTGCACAGCTCCATTTCCTTGCTCTATGGCCTGCTCTTTGCACCATGTTCTTTTCTCCGTGTTGCACAGGTAGCTCTATCCTGCTGTTGTGAAGTCAGTTAAAAACCTCTTTAGTATGCACAGAACCTTGGTTTTCCTTTTCTTTGCTGCCAGCTGCTGCTTCTTGATTGCCCCTTGCTGGCTGTGCATTCTCAGCCACCTTAAACACTGAATCTTCTAGTGGATTGTGCTGCCCCAAACTTTCTTCTAACTCTGGTGAGCTTGATTGTATCCGAAGTGCTCCTTTCTCTTCCTGCATGTCTTGCCGTGCATCTCTTAGGGTGTTGCATTGCCTCAGTCACGCTCTTTACAAGTAGACCGGCAGATTAAGACCCCTGCTCTGAGGGGATTCAACGCACAAGCCCAGTTCTCACTTCAGGGTTCTTTGCTTCAGTGCAGTGAGTAAACAAATGCTGTGTAGAGTTTTAGAAATATTTAGTCTAAGACGAAAGAATGAAGGAAAAGTCCTGTGGAAACTAGTAAATGTCCTTTTTTTTTTTTTAATACCACTTTTGAATGTTTGTAGCAAGTATTTCTGTAGTGGCCTCAAAACATTTCTGAACCTCAGCCCTACAGTGGTGCTAACAGATTAAAACGTTTTGACAAGATTAGCTGAAGTGGGAGGACTGAACATCAGATCGGAATTGGTTGGCTTAGCATGGTGTTTGGCAAGAAAAGGGGGATTGAATTAGAGCTGGAGAAGTGGTTTTTTTCAGAGTTTCAAAGGTTTTGTGAGTAGTTAAAAAAAAAACAACTGGTTTATGTAACAGGGAAAAAGAGGAAAATTGCTTTCTTCCTCCTCTTTTATTCTCTGGTTTTTTCAAGCTGAGCAGGGTGTGGCTGGACCAGCCTGTTGGAAGGCAGACTTCTGAGGAAGAGCCTCTGTGATACAAAAGCATTTATGTCATCTGGCGAGTAGCAGAAGGGGCAGAGCGTGGCAGTGATTTAGAGGATGGTTTGTCGGTTCTTCCCTCAGGGCAGAACTTTTTGTGGCTGTTTTGCAGTATTCACGGTGTTAATCCCAAATGGCCTGGCCAGATTCCAGCGTGACCAATTCCATTCTGTTGACACAACTTCTCCTGGCGATTTGGAGCATATCAGCATTGCTCACTTATCCTGAACTATTGGGAGAGGCTGTTTTTAAAGAGCAGCTGTTTCACTGGTGGCCGAGATATGGAGAGAGATGCCTGACAAGCCCAGGCCAAATAACTTTGCTGTGGTTTGAGGTCTTGGGAGTGCAAAGTGGCTGTTTCACCGCAGGTGACTTTGAGAGCTTGAAATTGAATTCACTGAGCAGTGTCAGTGTCAGGCAGGAGGCCAATATCTGAGCCTCGAAGAGGGAGTGTTAGCTGCACGTACTCTAAAAATAGGCATTTTCTTAGAGGAGAATATGCAAAGAATGAGGAGTAAAGTTTCTCAAAGTGCCTCAATCCTGCTGGCGTTTTCCTGCGTTATTCAGGCTCTTCTAAGATTTCCCCAAAATCTTCTTAACAATATTTTGCCTTTATTTATTGTTCTTCTGCTGTTCTTGGAAAGACATCATAACCAGTAACGAACTTAACCTCATGGCATCCTTCTGAGAGAGAGAAATACCTCTTTTTGAAACAGACACAAGCCGGTTGGGATGGTTCCTGTCTTTTGGCTGCCGGTAGAGAGGAATGCTGTCATGGTCAGCAGGGACCGGACTGGCCACAGCAGAAAACGTTCTGTGCTGACCTAGGCATGCAGAGGAAGTCGGGACTCATCCATCCTGTCTAAACGGTACAAGACTGTTGTTTTCCATTTTATGTTGAACTGCACAAAATGGGGGGAAGCCGGTTAGGAACTCAGCGGCAGGAAATGGAGCCTCTGGAACAGGGGGTGAGTTGCTTTGGTTGTCACAGGGATGAAGAATAAAGAGCTCTGCTAAGATGACGTTCAGGTGTGCTGTGGAGCTTGAGGTGGTGCAGGTAACTTGGCTGCTCCGCAGAGAGGGCAGCAGTGGAGAGTGCAGAGGAGCTTTTCCTCTCTGGGATACTCTTTTCCTCCACTCTGCGTTCAGGGAGCTTGCCTGCATCCAACAGACAGCAAAGTCAGAGTTTAGGTGGTTGTGCCAGTCTGGCCCAGGCTGTGGAAGAGACACTCCCTGGGCAGAGGGCTTTGGCACGCAGCCTGGTTTGTGGATCCCTTTGGGGCGTCCGTCGTAAACGTTACAGGCCCATAAATGCAGCTGGTCTTCTGCTGAGCGAGGGACAAGGACGTGACAACCTCGACTGGACGATACTGGAAGTGGCGTCCAACAGTCGCATCTGTCGCTCATAAATTTCCGACGCGCGCTTTGCTGACTGGGGAAAGGACTGTAGCAGGAATGTTGTTTTCTTTTGGGGAACGAGACTGGTTTAGTGCGAAGCGCTAGGAGGACAAGTCCTATTTCTGATGCTCCTCTGGCGAAACGCACGCCGTTTGAAGCTAGATTTCCTAGAATCAGAGGAGCGGTAGATGGGAGCGATCTGCAGTCACCTTGCTCTCCCGTGTGGTGGGACGGATTTGCTCTCGGAAAGCACACACCAGTTCAGCGTCAAGTGACTCACCGCGGTGGCTGGCTCGCTGTGAGACTGCGCCGGATTTCGCCCGTGGGGATGGCTGGGATTTCACGCTGATGCAATCCTGTCAGCGGGGATTTGCACTGCCTGACATTCACCTCACAAGCTGCTCAGCGGTTGCGTTTGTTTTCTTCTAGTGCCTTTTACCATCGGAAGGTCCAAAAGCACTTTAGCAGGCGAAGGGTTGGAGATGAGTCGCGCTGCGGTGGGTAGGGGATCCACCACCGCTCTTAGCTGGCCTCGCCCGGGAGAGCGTTGTCGCACACGGTGTGTGATGGACGCGCTGTTTCCCGCAGCGCGGCTGGCTCGCCAGGCTCCCAGGACGGTTTCTCAGGGTGCTCACCCAGAGCCGCATAGCATCATCGTTGAAAAGAAATGAATGTTTTACACTTCGGTTTGGAATAGATTGTATTTAACTTGGGTTTAAGTTTCTCTTGTGATGTAGAACTGTAATTCTCTGCGCCGTTTGGCTGTGCTGCCTGGGTGGATCTTTTGCGGCTGCTGTTGTGTGAAAGCACCCGAGCACAATGCGCACAATGCGTGCCTGCCTTGGAGAGAAGGTACATTAAATATTTTGTTATGCTGAAGTCTTGCTGCAGTTTGTTTA
The DNA here is from genome assembly GCF_030867145.1 of Opisthocomus hoazin. Taxonomy (NCBI): domain Eukaryota; kingdom Metazoa; phylum Chordata; class Aves; order Opisthocomiformes; family Opisthocomidae; genus Opisthocomus; species Opisthocomus hoazin. Next base: position 2,629,772 of record NC_134434.1, on the reverse strand, counting down.
TGCCTTTCCTCCCGGTGCATCGTACGCTCAGCTGGGTCCCACGGGGCTGCTGTGGCTCCTGGGTGCTCATCACCATCGGGCCGAGCCATCCCGTCCCCTCTGCGACGCGGGGTGACGCTTTGGGTGCTGCTGCTGAGAACCACATCGAGGGGGACCGATCGGCCGAGGGGGTTTGTGCAGCCCGGTCCCACCGCTGTGCCCGAGAGGGGCCGTCAGAGCCCCGGCGGCTGGGCCCGAGCCACGCGCCCGTGCTGTGGACCAGTCCGGGCGTTGTTTGCATCCAGCCAGGCCACACAGCGCGGCGGAAAATGTTCCCGAACTGCCCGTTCTGCCTTTCCCGAGGCTGTTTGGTGTCAGCAGCCTGGCCGCTCCGCTGTCCTCGACGTGCTGCCAAGGCTTTAACCCTGCGGGCTCTTCCCCTGCAAAATGGTGAGGACTCCAGAGAAAACACGTGCGGCACGTTACACCACGCTCGGCTCTCGTTGCAAGGATTTAGTGCATCGCCTCTTTCCTCATTTTATTATAATATCTTTTTTTTTCCCCTGTTGATTTTCTGTGCTGCTGTGCTGCAGCCTGCGGGGCCGGCTGGGAGAGGGGCGGAGGGGTCAGGGGGTGCCTGGGGGGCTGCCGTGCCCGGGGGGAGCAGCCCGGGGAGCAGCTGGGAGCAGGTGGCCGTGCCCGGGGGGAGCAGCCGGGAGAAGCCCGGGGAGCAGCCGGGAGCAGGCGGCCGTGCCCGGGGGGAGCAGCCGGGAGCAGGGGGCCGTGCCCGGGGGGAGCAGCCGGGGGCAGGCGGCCGTGCCGGGGGCAGCAGCCGGGAGCAGGGGCCGTGCTGGGGGGAGCAGCCGGGAGAAGCCTGGGGAGCAGCCGGGAGCAGGCGGGAGCAGGGGGCCATGCCCGGGGGGAGCAGCCGGGAGAAGCCTGGGGAGCAGCCGGGAGCAGGCGGGAGCAGGGGGCCGTGCCGGGGGGGAGCAGCCGGGGGCAGCCGGGGGCAGGGGCCGTGCCTGGGGAGCGGCCCCTCCCCCGCCGGGTCCCGTCGCTCGCGGGCGGGGGGGGGCGCTGCGCGCGGCCGCCGCTCTCCCGCACCGCCCCGTCCCGTCCCGCCCCGTCCCGTCCCGTCCCCCTCCCCCCCGGCGAGGAAATGACCTCAGAGGAAACCGGGGCCGCCGCGCCGGGAGGGAGCGGGGCCGGCGGGGCCCGGGACGCTGCGGCGATGCCCCGGCGGGCGGAGGACCCAGCGGGGGCGGCCGGCAGGTCGGTGGGGCTGCGCCCGGCTCCCCCCTGCCCTGCCCTGCCCTGCCCTGCCCGGGGGCACTGGCGGGGCCGCTCCCCCCGGACCCCCCCCTTGTGCCGCCCGCCCTGCGAGGCAGCAGCGGGGGGTCCGGTGCCCCGGGCAGGAGCCGTCTGGGCGCTGGGGGTCCCGCCTGGCGGGGGGGGGACGGGACGGGGGTGCCCCTCGAGCAGTCAGGGCCGGCGGAGCAGACTGGCTGCTCCCCTCCCTCTCCCCGCCATGGCCGGGGCACGTCCAGCCCGTCCCGCAGGCCCGGGCAGGGCCCTGGCACACGGGCCGGCTGCTCCGAGGACGCTGACCCCACCGCGTCCGTCCCCGGGACGGCTCGTCTGGTGGGGACCCCTCGCAGAGCAAGAACCGGTACCCACGGGCGATGCTGCGCCCGGCGTCACCCACCCCGGCAGCAGGGTCCCCGGCGCAGGCGGGGCCCGGCCGGTTTGACGCTCGCTGGCGGTGGTTTGGGCTGGGCAGGGGTCAAAGCAGCCGTGCCCGGGGAGCCGCGGGGAAGGATGCTCGGGAGAGGCGCGGGGGACGCTGCCAGACGGGCTCGGGCGCTGCGCTGAGCCCACGCCAGGTCCCTTCGTCACGGCGGGGCTGCCGGCGAGCTGGGGCAGCGTGGCGTGGCGTGAGCGCAGGTACGGAGGGAGGGAGACGGCGCAGAAGGAGGAGAGGTCGGGTGGGAAGGCGTTTGCCAACCAGACGCGGCACGGAGGGCACCCGGCCGCTCGTGAATCCGTCTGGGGAGGAAACCTCCGTGGGGGTCCCAGGGTCGGTGACCCTGCGCAGGTGAGAGCTTAGGCTGCCGGAGCAGGGGGTCACCCCGTGGGGCAAGGCCTGCCCTGGGGGTCCCGGAGAGGCGGGCGAGGAGCTCCGCTCTCTGCTCTGACCTGCGACGGGTTGTGCCACGGCTTCGTGGCGAGCGGTGCGTCCGAGGGGCTGTGATACGTCCCCCATGCCTCCAGCTGGCGATGGGCTCTGCGGCTTTAATCCGGGTAGGGACCCGTTTCCAGAGAGGGGTGAGTAACAGCCGAGGAATTCTGACGAGCTGGCAAAACTCATTTGGCCGATTGCCTTCTGTTTGTGCCGTGGGTCTGGCCAGCCCGGCGTTCTGCGTCCAGCAGATCGTCTTGTGTGCGTGCCAAAGAAAGCCCTGCCCGTCTGTGCCGTGCGTACCCTCTTGCTGTCTTTGCTGTACCACGAAGCAGAAGAAAATTAATCTAGAGGCTACTTAGGAGCAGAGAGCCGTGCTTGGCTGCAGGGGGATGAGACGGGAGCTGCTGCAGTTGGGGATTTGGCTGCAGAGCTTGCTGTGCCTCGCTGGGAGCCGAGGGAGCCTGGCTCCGGCGCGGGAGCCGTGCTCTGCTCGCTCTGGCGAGGGTGCGTTGCGTGCGTAGGTGCCGGCAGCTTTGATTCTTCCCAGGATTTTGTGTGAAACCTGCTGAACTGGTGTTTCAAAGGCTGCGAGGGAGCGGCTGCGTGGGGTGCTCCTGCGTGTGCTTCCCTGGGATACGGCTGCAGGAAGGCTTCCGAGGGGAGATCGGTGTGTTTTGGGGCTGCCCTGGTGTGCCGTCCGCATTAAACCATCAACAGACTGCAACGCGTTTTTTGTATTAGAAAAACGTGAAGGCTCTGAAGAGGGAGTCCCGTCACAGGCTGGTAGGAAGCCAGTCTTAAAATGACGTGGGAGCCAGGTTTTGCTCGGATCTAGGGCCACAGCTGGGTGCCCTAATAACAGAGGAGTGTCCTTGGGTGGGGGCTGTCGGGATCACAGCCTGTGCTCCAGCGCTGGGTGGGATTTGCCAGACGGCTGGGTGAAGGTCTGCCTCCCAACCAAGCTCTGTGTGCTCTTTCCCCAGGGACTGTCCCTAGCCCATCCGCTGCCCCGACGCTTGCCCTGGGAGGAAGCCAGTCATGGGGGAGACGGGCAGAGAAGAGTATAAAATACAGTCGTTCGACACGGAGACTCAGAAGCTGCTGAAAACGGCCCTCAAAGGTCAGCAGGCTTTTTACTCGCTCCTCTGCCGCGCGCAGCTCGGCTGGCAGACGAGGCTGGATGCGTGGACCCCCTTAACGAACAGCAATTGCTAAGTGTAGAAAAGCTGTTTCATAAACGCTGTGCGTCCGTGACTGGGTCCCGCTGGTGAATCTTCTCCATGAAGGTCTTTGCTCCCTGCCTCTTCATGTCCCCTCTCCCCTTCTCCCCAGTGTTTACTGGTGCAGCTGCTCAAACTGAGCCCTGGGTTCTCATCGTGGTGGTTTTCTCTGATTTCGGGGTACCCTCCTCTGCTGCTCTAACCCTGCATCTCCCCCCAGATGTGGCCTCTCACCCCCCTCCCGGTGCCTAGTTCCTGCTCTCTGCCCCTTCCCACTGTGGGGCCATCTCTTCCTCCTGGCCCCTGGGTCTCCTGCTCACCTTCTCAGCTCTGTCTGAAGCCCGTCAGGCTCCCGCTAACCCAATTCAGAAGCAGTGCTGGAATTTCAGGTTGAGATCAACTTCTTGCTTCCCGTATTATCTGCTTTCCTCCATCGATTTCCCGTCGTGGTGGCTGTGTCTCCAGCCCGGGAGGACTGTGTGCCGTTGGAGGTGGTGTCTCCGAAGCAGTCGCTGGGCGAGTGGAGCCGTGACTCCTGATGTGGGGAGCGAGCGTGAGGTTTGGCACCGTGTAAGATGGTTGTGCCAGGCCCTGCGCTGACCTCGGCTGCTTTCCAGGTACCCCAAAGCAAGCAGGGCACCGAGGGTGCTGGGTCCTGACGGTGTTTCTCCTCTCTGCAGACCCCAGCAACGTGGACCTGGAGAAAGTGGCCAATATTATAGTGGACCAGTCCCTCAAAGACTGCGTGTTCAGCAAGGAGGCAGGGCGCATCTGCTACACCATCATCCAGGTGAGAGCTCCTCGTGTCCGGACGGCGAAACACTTCAGCTGGGCAGGTTGTCCCTAGGCTGGGCCAGGAGAAGCTTCGCCCCAGCCCTGCGCTCTGACCCCTCAGCCAGCTTTTCTCTTCTGGCGCTTGCCCCCATGCATCTGGACGAGCAGCCGGCGAGCACAGACAGTTGCAACTTTCCTGCCTCTCTGGGCAACCACAGGAGGGTATCTCGTGGTCCTGCGTCACCCAAGTGCCAGCGTCCCCCTGCCCCTCTCACACCCCCAGTTCATCCCTCCGTCCTGGTTTTTTGGGCTCGTAGGCAGAGAGCAAACAAGCCGGCCAGAGCGTCTTCCGGAGGAGCCTGCTGAACCGGCTGCAGCAGGAGTACAAGGACAGGGAGGAGCTGCGCGCCCGCTCGCTCCAGGCGTGGATCTGCTACGTCACCTTCATCTGCAACATCTTCGACTACCTGAGGGTAAGGAGCCGGAGCCGGAGCACCCGGCTGCTGCTGCCTAGGGGTGCCAGAAGGGCCTGGGGGTCCGTAGACACCAGGGCAGGGGGTCGGGGAGGTGTTGGATGGAGCCCCAGGGCCGTGGCTCGGCGTGAGGATGCTGCCAGGGCTGGTACCTATGGCAAGCAAACAGGCTTGGAGAGGCCGAGGTGTCTCAGAACAGTCACAAAGTCGGAGCTTCCTCGTTTTGTACCCGGTGTTTGAAATCCCCTGATTTGCCTGCTCCCCGATGTCCCAGATTGAACCAGTTCAGTTGCTATGAGGTCCCGGAGGGGACCCGTGGGTGCTCACAAAATTTCTAGCCCACGTACCGATGGAGTTTGTCCGCAAGCCTTCGCTGCAGTGTGTGTGCTTGGATGCCTGCTTGGAGTAGATGTAAAAATGATGCAAGCAGAGCTGCAGGGAAGAAGAATGCTGTTGCAACAAGTGTATTTCCCATGACTGCCTGCTTACATTTAAAAATAGATGGTTTTTACATAATTTGTTCAGCTTTTCTGGCTCCTGGAGACTCAGAACTTCTGGTCTCCTACGTAAATCCCAGCAACACGGCATTTGGCAGCACAACAAAATTCTGCTCCCTTCTCCTTTGAAGATCAGCAAGGGAACAACTACTGAAAATAGCTGTGGACTCCTCCCTTTCTAGCCCCACGCTGACGATGGCTGCTGCCTCCTTACAGGTGAACAACATGCCCATGATGGCTCTGGTGAATCCCGTTTACGACTGCCTGTTCCGGCTGGCGCAGCCCGACAGCCTGCGGAAGGAGGAAGAGGTGAGTGCTGGGGAGAAGGCTGCTGATGCGGCGGTTGTCCTGCTGAGGACCAGCAGAATGCACAGCCCGGGGGGACAGAACCACAGAATGTTTGGGGTTGGAAGGGACCTCTGGGGGTCACCCAGCCCAACCCCCTGCCCAAGCAGGGTCACCCAGAGCAGGCTGCACAGCACCGTGTCCAGGCGGGGCTCGAATATCTCCAGAGAAGGAGACTCCACAACCTCCCTGGGCAGCCTGGGCCAGGGCTCCGTCACCCTCAGAGGAAAGAAGTTCTTCCTTGTGCTCAGATGGAACTTCCCTTGCTTCAAAGGACGCAGAGGGTGGAGGTGTGTGCTGGGAGGAGACCCACCGGGCAGGGGGCTTTGCAGCCCAGGAGGAAGCAGGGTGGAGGTGCTGGTTGTGACTCCCATGCCCAGGCTGCGCGTCCTCCCTTGGGGCAGCTTCTGTCCCTCTTGCCCAAATGTCATCACCGGAGATCCAGCAGCCCGGCTGTCCCTCGAAGCAGGGACTGTGCTGTGTTACGTGGGTTCACCTCCCATCATCTGAGGAAAAAACAGCGACTATCCCGTTTTCACAGGAACCGGCTGCTTTTCCAGCAGCTCTGGTTGCCGGACATCTGGAAAAGCAGCTGTGGTGCTCCCTGCCGCGGCACCGCAGCGGTGGGAGGTGACGGCAGACAGCTGCGTGCCCGCAGGCGTGCAGCGGGGCTCGGGGTCCCCGCAGGTCCCGGGACGTGCCGTGCAATGCTTTGCGTAGCTGCTGCTCCCCACCCGGGCCTGCGGTTGCTGCTCTGCCAGACCCGTTGGGCTGGAGAAGGCTCTGCTGGAGCCGGAGCTTCGCACACGTCTGGGCGTGCAGCAACCTGCGTGGGGCATGGCCGAGCCGCCCCTCGGGCGAGCGGTTCCGGTGAACGTAGGGGCCCTCGGATGGGCCCTTTGGGTTGTTCTTCATCTTAGCACAGCCCTCCCACCCCTGCAGCCTATCGACTTTCCCCTCTTCTCCAAAGACCCACTTAGTGGTCGTGTTTCCTGCAAATCACCGGACTTTCTAAGAGCTTTAGTGTGTGTTCCAGGCACTTCCCTCTGTTCTTGGAGGCACCTCCTTGCTCTGGCCTCGGCTTCAGCCTTGCCACCATCTCTTGGATATCCTGCAGGAAATCAACGTTTTTTCCACCTGCTGCGGGTGCATTTCTCTGGCAATTTTGTCTCAGAGACAGGGGAGCTCAGGATGTGCTTTGCCAGAAGAGACATTCCGCCTCTCCTGCCTCCTGTCGCAGCAACCGGGGGGAAGCAGAACCGTCGCCTGTTGGAAATCCGGAACGGAGGCAACAGGATGAGCTGGTCCATGAGTGACTGATGGGGACCTCCCCAGAGGTGCACCAGACCTCTCCGTTCCTTTGTGCTGAGCCATCTTCTCTTCCTTCTGAAGGTGGACTGCCTGGTCCTGCAGCTCCATCGCATCGGCGAGCAGCTGGAGAAGATGAACTCCCCGCGGATGGATGAGCTCTTCTCCCTCCTCCGAGATGGCTTCCTCCTGCAGGAGGGGCTCAGCTCCCTGTCCCAGCTCCTGCTGCTGGAGATCATCGAGTTTCGGGCTGCCGACTGGAAGATGACGGACGCTGCCCAGAAATACTATTACAGCGAAGTGACAGATTGACCTCTCCACAGCAGAGGTGGAGAGATGTCCCCAGCACTTTCACCAGCAAGCTTCACACCAAGTTTGAATTTCTTTTCACGTTAATGTTTTTCTAGCACTTGCTGCAAATAGGATTTATACTGGCTAGAGCCTCAGGGCACGTAACCGGGGGGGCTTTGGAGAGGTGGCAAGGCTAGGGCGTATTTAACCCCGCAAGTTCTCCCACTGATTTGGTCTAATGTTGGGCTGCTGCCAGCAAAGGGCCAGGAAGGCTTCTGGCTCAAACCAGCATTTTATATGGGTGTTAAGGCAAGCACAGTTTAGGCTGCGAGCGTTTTGGTTCCCCGAGAGCCAGCGGAGCGGCGGGAGGCAGAGGGGAAATCCTTCCCAGCTCAGGCTGTACCTGGTCCTCTGGGACAAGCCACAGAAAACGCGGTGGCCTCACAAGCAGCTCAACCAAGTGCTCTTTTTCCCAGGCGCCTTCCAGCACGCTGGCTGCGCCTGCATGCACGCAGCCTCCCCCACGGGTCACCAGCCACCATACCTGCCACAGGGCAGCTTGCAGCAGGACAGGTCCCTGAGCACATGTAGCTAGGAACAGGTTTTATACAATAACTGTCATGTTTTTTCAGAATTTAGTGAGTTTTAACTACAATATGTTTCTTATAAGAATGGGAGAGGAAGGAAATTAAATAGTCTATTGAAGGTTTTTTCTAATAAAAGTTTTCCACTAACACGTGCCCTGCTTTCTCTCTATGCAGCTACTGAGCTTTGAGCAATACTTAGAAGTTGTTCCTGACGGAAGCATTAAGGCCGTGATGTTAGTTTTCTCCTCTAGTGTGGGGTGTCAGCGTGGCTTTACACAGCCAGGGTAGCTGGAAAGAACAGTGTGAGATTCAAGCAACAGAGACAAAGGTTTGGTATCGAGAAACCTTCCCCATAAAACTGGTTTTATTTTTTCTATTACCATTCCCATCAGATCTGTGCAGACAATGTTTCTGATGACGAGAACCAAAAATCAAAAAGGGCCTTTTATTGCCTTTTGTACCCATCACACTAAGGCTGGTTATGGTACGGGAAAAAATCCAGCTCTGCTCTTAGCTGTGCACCCAAAACCATTGCTGATTACAGGAGCAGAGAGACTTAAAAGCCCCCAGGAAACAGGTAAGTGGAAGATTATTTTGTACAGCATCACTCTAAGAAAAACATCTCAGGCTTCTCTTCGCAGGAAAGTGATTATGAAATAACTGGAGCATCCGTGCAGGGGTCGGTAACTCGTTCAATTCCCCCTTCCCCCATCCGAACAAGCACAAAGGAAATGAACTTTGTGGTGATCGGACGGGCTGTCCCTGGCTTAGTTCAGAAGCTGTCTGGGAGGGATCTTCCACTTTTCCCCTTCTCCCCAGCTTCTCCCAGGTAGGCGGCCCCGGGGCTGGTGGCATCGTGTCCGTGCACGGAGTCCCTACCACCAGCGGAAGTGGGCGTAAGCCCGGTTGGCCTCTGCCATCTTGTGCAGCACCTGCTTCTTCTTGATGATGGGCCCTTCGTTGTTGAAGGCCTGGAGCAGCTCCTGGGAGAGCTTCTCGGGCATCAGCATCCGACAGTTCTTGTTCTCCCTGCACTCGGTGATTAACCACTTCATGGCCAGAAAGCGCTTCCGATTGTCCGTCAGAGGGACCGGGACCTGGGAAAGGTTTAAAGCGTAACAGTTAGGGCACTGCGAGGGTGCAGTAACCTCCTCTTCTCCAGCAGTCATACTGGTCCAGCTGGACACATGCAGATTTACCACATGCTGCAACTCCAGTGGTAGCTCCAGTAAGACCAGCTCCAACAGCCGATCTGGGCCAATTCACCTCGTCTGTCCACAGAAACCGGCCATTGCTACCAAAATGGAAATTCTGATCAGCCTTGGGTACTGCTGGCAGATGCTGGCCTTTGTAAGGACTTCTGGCCTGTTTGGGAATGGGATCCAGGCTGCTCTGTGCTAGCAGAAGCCGGAGATGGTTACCGCTCCCCTGCGCTGAATGACACAGAAATGCCTCCCCACGTCATTTCTCCAACAGGTCTCGAGTGCTGCAGAGCCCACGCTCAAGGCCAGGTTTAGCTCATGTTTTAAATACCACGCTGTATCTGGTTGACCTTTCCTGCTACGCTGACCTGCCCCAGCGCTTTGGGACCCCCTACTCAAGCACCACGATGCAGCAGAGATTGGACTGGTAGTCCTGGGATTGCCAATTCTTTTGCTGCCCGTCGCTCACCTCTGTCTCCTGGGACACTGCTCTTACCTAGCCAGGGAAGCCAAGACCCCTGCTGACAGGGGAATCACCATGCTCACAGGCTGGGGGCCCGACCTCGGACAGGGTTTCTAGGTGCTGTTTTAATCCAGACTGCAAAGTGGCTCTCCTTCTGAGGAGGGGAAAGCTTGAGCTGAAGGGGTGGGAACCAGTGCATCTGCTTCCCTAGCTAATTCTCTCCTGAGCAGATGCACTCTCAGGCCGTGCCCCCCCCCCCCCTCACCTGGTAGGTTTTGCCTCCTTTTGTGATGCTGCTGAGCCCGATGATGGGCTGGCAGTTTTTCAGAGCCTGGTGGAAGATGACGTAAGGGTTGCATTCAATTGTCTCCTTCTCATCTTCTGGAGCTTTGTGGTACTTCTCCAGCTGCTTCCTCTTAATGGCCTCTAGAGTCTTGGGACAAAGACAAGCAAGGAGACATGCAGAGCAGATGGATTACCCCACTCCATGGAGTTACATCACTTTCACAAGCACCCCATTTTCACTTGAGCTTGCAGCTGGTTTTCCAGCCCTGTAGGCAACAGGCCTTCTCTTTAAGTTTTACTTCACCCTCTTCCAGCTCTTCAGAATCTTTATTGGCCATTGCATTTGGGGCAAGGAGGCCAAGCAGCACAGAGCAGAGCCAGGGACAAAGCGGAGACAGCAATACGGGTCTGTGTGCATTAAGCATCGTCCTGTCCAAAGCCTGGACTCAAGAGCTGAAAATCTGCGGGTTTTTCTGTCACAAAGAATCAGCAGCTACCTGGGGAACATCTGGGCAACGCATGTTCCCGTTTCGAGGGCTGGAGCACACCAGATGTGACCACCAGCTAATACCAAGGACTGCATGTCAGTGCAGGGGTCAAAGCTGTGTCACACAGGTGACGCGTTTGTGGGACTTCACTGGCAAGTTACACAGAAGGTACGGCGTGGAAGAGAGTGGAAGGAAGATCTTTTGAGAAAATTATGCTTTTAAGGGTATATTCTGAGTTTATGGTTTAGTGGTGGACTTGCTAGTGCTAGGTTACCTGCTGGACTCGATCTTAAGGGTCTTTTCCACCCTGAATGATTCTATGATTCTACATCAGGTCCAAGAGACACTGAAGAGCGGAAAGAGAACGTTCTCCTTTAAGCTATCACCACCTGGTCTGGGACACGAATGAGGCTGGGGCTTGTGCAAAATGTATGTCTGATCAGATGAACGATGGTGAGAGTATTGTGTGTGCACTGGGACTGCAGAGACGACCTGAGTTCTGGTAATTCCTAACTGCAGCGGGCTTGACATCCCAGCCTTCCATTTTGTATCGTTTTAACATAATAGTGAGAAGAAACATGAGTTCTCACCTGAGCCATGAGGCTTCTGGCCAGCACTTTATTTCCATCCTTCATCATCATATTGGTGAATTTACTGTAAACACAAAGCGAAATGTAATCTGATTTAAATTCTGATTTTATCAACCACTGACATAACCCACCCCTCCATGTGTTGTTCCATGGTTAAGTCTGGGTGCTGCTAGATCTGCTGTAATTATCTCTAATCACTGCCAGTCAATGGACTGGCTTCGTGGGAGAAGATGAACGCAGAATGAAGGGACTGGGCGGTGACAGAGGCAACGTGCCGCGCAGCAAGCGAAGGCTGGGGAGCACAGTGTGGCTCCCCAGCGTTTTGGCTCCATGGGACCTGGCTGTAACGGAGGAGGACACGCTGCTTGCTCTGACCTGATCATAGGGTCGCTGAACACGGAGCTGCAGAGCGTGGGAGGAGCAGCTTTTATGGGTCGAACAGCCTTAAGCTCCATTTTTTCCTTTTCCTCCTCAGACAGCTCCTCCCAAGGCTTCTGATACAACTCCTTGTTCACTTCTGGCTCCAAGAAGCTGGGGTTGTAGCGACTCCATCGCACCTGCGTCAGCCTGCGAAGCACAGGAGGAGGAGGATGGCTGTAAAGTCAATGCACGCGATATGTCGCGACAGGGACAGGCGCGAACGCATCTCAAAGGGGCACGTTGGACCCCAGAGGCATCTCCGCCATCGCCGCTCCTCTCCCGCAGCAGAGCCCGAGGCACAAATCCGCACCCAGCCCCGCAGCCTGGCAGCCCCCACGCCACGGGACGGGCCCGAGGGGGGGTCCCAGGCGCTGCCAGCCCCTGCCCCGTGCCCACGGCGGAGGCTCCCAGGGGCCCACGGGTGGCTCCGGGAGATACCGGCCTGTGCTCAGGGGAGCGGGACGGGCACGCTACACCCGGGTTTTATCCGCTTCGGCAGCAGGCGGCGGCGGTTCGGCGCGCTCGGGGGGGAGGGGGGCCGAGATCCCCACGCGGGTCAGCGCACCCCCCCGGGACGGAAACCCGTGCGCGGCCCGGCCCGGGGAATGCCCCACCGCTCGTCCGGGGGATCCCGGGGACAACGCGCACCGCGCCCGCTCACCGGGGCAGCCAGGCCCGCAGCCGCCGCGCCAACCCCGCCGCGCTGGGCGCCTCCATCTTCCCTCCGCGCGCGGGGCGGGGCCGAGAGTCGCGGGGAGGGGTGGTCCTCGGTCTGGCCCCGCCCCGGCCGCGCGAGAGCCGAGCAGTGAGGGGCGTGGCCTCGGGCCGGGCCGGCAACATGGCGGAGGCGGAAGGGGAGAGCCTGGAGTCGTGGCTCAGTGAGTAGCGCGCGCTGCCCCCGGCCCCTCAGCCCCGCGCCCCCCCCTCCCGGCGGGTCTCCTCCCGCCACTCCCCGCCGGCCCCTCAGCCCCGCGTCCCCCGCTCCCGGCGGGTCTCCTCCCGCCACTCCCCGCCGGCCCCTCAGCCCCGCGTCCCCCCCTCCCGGCGGGTCTCCTCCCGCCATTCCCCGCCGGCCCCTCAGCCCCGCGTCCCCCCCTCCCGGCGGGTCTCCTCCCGCCATTCCCCGCCGGCCCCTCAGCCCCGCGGCCTCCCCTCAGCCGGCCGGGGCGGGGGCGGTGCCGCCCGCGGGAGGCTGAGGCGGCGGGGGGGTGGCAGGGCTGAGGCCTCCCCTCGTCCCCCCGGGGGTCGCTGGGTGTCGCGGGGCGGCCCGGGCCCGCGGCTCACCGGCTCGGTGGGGGCTGCGGGGAGCGGGCGGGTTCGCAGCTCAGCCCGCTCAGTGCCTTCGGGGCTGTTGCTTGCGGGTTTTTTGGTTATAAAGGTGCGTGTCTGTCCCTGCTTGCTCGGCTCCCCTCGGCGGGGCTTCGGCTACCTGAGCCTGCGGCGAGGCAGAGAGCTGGGGGGGCTTCCCCCATAAATTGCATTCCTGTGTTAGACAGCAGCGCTTCTCAAGCAGAGAAATTCTGCTTTATGCCTGGCTGCAGTTTCAGAGTAGGAGTTACGGATCTCCGTTCCATGGAACATTCAGAAATCCTTTGTCAGAATAAGGTATTTTTTTTGGTCACAGAATCTTAAACGTTAGAGACGGGGTGGGGTGGGGGGAAGCCATGGCTTGCTCCTCCACAGCCTTTGCTGAGTATCTCCTCGCTGTGCGTCCGTCCGTGCTGCTGGCTGTGCAGAACCTGGGGCGGTGGGATCCCGACCCAGCGCCGGCGGATCGGGAGGTGATTCTTCACTGAATCAGTCAGAACAGTGGTTGTTTTTCATATATGCCATGCCCAGGGGCTCCTGCTGCCTGGAAAGCCATCCTGCACATCGCTAGCTTGCTGCCTAGATTTGTTTTCTTTTTTTCATAGTTATTTGTTGGATTACAGCAGAGAGTGAAGTTCCTAAGTAGTCGGGCACTAGGCAAACAGCAGAAGATGGTCATTACCCCAAATACCTTAGAGTAAAAAACCTATTGCCCTTTTGGAGTTCTCCTTCCGTGAACAAGATTAAATAATATGGTATTTTTATATAAAATTCAAACACATACGTGATATCATCATCTGTTACAGGAGTTACTGCATAAATGGTGTTTTCAGCTCTTGCTTCTCATTTTAGATCAGTCCCTGCTGTCCTCTTGCCATTTTTGCTCCTCCCCTGGACTCCCACAGTTTGTCGATATCTTTAATTGTAGCCAGTGAGACACATGAAGAAACGCCCACATCCCTTCCTTTTAATCTTTCTCTGAGGAGAACTGACTCACCAAGTTCGGTTTGTGTGTGAAAATATCTCTAGTAGGAAGGATATTTTAGGTTGTGTAGCCTGGAAGGCTTCCTGACGGTTTGTTTTGTGGGGTTGTTTTTTTTAATTGTGGAAGTTATGAGAGAAGTTCTCTCCCTTGGCCAAGCAGTGGGATATTCTGTCACTGGGGAACGTACGCTGAAGGGTGGTGTTGCAAAGGCCTTACTCACTGTCAGAAGTATCGCAGTGAGCCTGATTGCAGAGGTGTAACCCATTTTTCAAGGCTTGAGTGTTTCTCTCTCATTTAAGAGGATGCATTTATGCCTGGTCACTGCTACGGTGATTTGTGCTGGTGTGGTTATATCGCTCCTCCCCGTGTAGGGGAGCACAGAGCATTTACTGTACGTAAATTACCAGAGGAGTCACACAGACCAGGAAGGCAGAGTGCAAAGCCTGGTGCATCTGAGTGCTTTTCCCAGCCCTCCTGAGGTTTTTTTTTTTTCTCGTAACCATCACAAAGCTGTGCCGTGTCTAATGCTAACCTTGAGGGTGTGCACCCCCGGTGCCCTTACAAAAGGGAAAGGCCAGAACCGCTCAGCAGCACAGCCAGCTTCCCACTCAGGGGAAGATGGAAAATCTCTTATTGCCAGTGATTTTTGTTTCTGTACTGGTGGTACGCAGCCTTCCACGCTGCCCTGTCTCTGTCATCAGGTGGAGTCATAGACCCATGAAGTAACATCATCCTTGTGTCCTAATACTGCAGCAAGATCTGCACTTCAGCCAGCGATGATCTAGCATCTTCGTGTCTCCTGCCTCGTTTCAGGCAGCTGGGATGAGAGAAGGTGATCCTTTCTGTCCTCTCCCTGCTGGCTGGCTCTGCTTCTGCACTTAGCTGAAATGGAAGAGGAGGTTAGAAAATAATGTCAGTTGTACAAACACAGCTGGATCCTTAGACTTTAGCGCTGCCTTTTCTGCTGCATCCAAAAGGAAGCTTATTGTGTCACACTCTTGTCACGCTTAGGCAATGTCCTGCTATGTAATAGGTGCAGATGGATAAAATATTATCATTGTCTTAATGTCTTTTTTCCTTGTGTTGTTATGGGTCAGCATTCTCCTTCTCCTCCCCGGGATACAAACAGAATCCGACTGTTAGACTCGGTATGCTTGTGCTAAGCCTGACCTGGGGAAACCCTTTGTTGGCACAGCTTTTGTCTTGTTTCGGTAGAGAAGTAAACCCTGGAAAATCTGAGCATTCATTACCAGTCAGTTATTGGTCTGTGGTTCTCTGCATTCCAGTGTCATTTCTCCATAGAGAAAATTACCACCTTTTGTTTCATATCTAATGATGCATCTGGATGTTGACTCGTTAGCATTTTGGGGTTCAGCAGAGCAAACGAGGGCTGAAGGGCTCTGATGCTTAGGTCAGCTATGAAGTCACGCTGTATGTCCTAAGCACAGCGGTGTCTGAAAGCTAAGGCAGACGTGGTGGCAGGACTGGGACAGTGCTGAGACTTGTGTTCCCAGGTTGCTAATTCAGATTCACTTGGCTGACACTGTGAAATGGGATTTTCAGGATGGGACCTGATGGATGAGTATCTCTGACAGCACGCTTTATAACTAGTACCAAATGGGCTTTTGTTGGCAGTTTCAACAGAGAAGCTGAGGATTTGATATTCCAAAGTACCAAACTCTCCTTCCTGGAGTGAATCCTTTCATAGAAGGGTTGAAGCACATCTATAAGGCAGTGCAGACTGCCCACATTTTAAGCATTCTGCGTAAAAAATAGAGGATTTCACGTTATGCCGTGATAGACGTGGTGCAGCTTCGTGTAGGGATGTCCTGAGAAGGTTACGCAAGGTGATTTTGCTCCCCTGTGATGCTGTGTTCCTGTGGCTGTACTGACATTGGTAACAAGAGTCCATGCACGCCGTTGTGTTGTGACACGTGAACACATCAAACTCCAGAGCCAGGGCAGGACTTCTGATCACGCTTACTGACTGCTATGGACTAAGGTTTCACATGGAGATTTTATGAATGTTGGAAAGAGGGAGTTTCTTCGTGTGGGACGTAACTTCGCTTCAGTAATCTCTCTCCTTCTGAGACTTTGTGATCTTTATGTGACAGATTCTGGTGCGAAAACTGAGATGAGTCTGAACGCAAGCTGAGAGTGCGAAATAATCCAGTGTCATTCCAAGAAATATTTGGAGATCTTCAGAAGAGCTTTAAAATTAACATGGAAATGTTGGTTACATTTTCCTGTTTGTACCACATCTTTTTCCTAATTTCAGGATGTGCAACCCACAAAGAGTTCATTTGTTTGTGCTCTTCCTGTATTTATTAACTAAATTCCGTTAACTCCAGCCAAGAACTGTATTTCTTTCATCTAGGCCTGCAGAGCAGCAGAGGTGCTTTGGAGCACCAAACCATGCACGATGCCATTTGACTTGCATGAAAAGACTTTAGGTTGTTGTAAGTCCATGGTTTTATGATGCTTCCAGGGTGTTCAGCAGTTGTGAGTGTGGTAGTGAGGTTTAAGTGCCACATATGTTTTGAACAGTCACTTGGCTCTGCAGCAGCTGGAT
The DNA here is from genome assembly GCF_030867145.1 of Opisthocomus hoazin. Classification (NCBI taxonomy): domain Eukaryota; kingdom Metazoa; phylum Chordata; class Aves; order Opisthocomiformes; family Opisthocomidae; genus Opisthocomus; species Opisthocomus hoazin. Next base: position 2,613,803 of record NC_134434.1, on the reverse strand, counting down.
TTTAAACTAAGCCTTGAATCTTTTGTGTTCAAAAAATAGCTTGGTAGCTTAGCTAGTACAAGAAGATGTGATGCTACAGTTAGTCCTCCCTGGCTGCTGCCTTTTGCTTATCTAAGGTCTCATGAAAGTCGGCAGCAGGCACAGAGTTTCACCTCTGCAGAATATTTTACAGATGCGATCCATGGAACAGTTTACAAAATTGCTTTACAACTATCCGTCTGTGAGGAGGAAAATATGAGCAAACCTTGTAGGACTGCCACAGTAGGAGGACTAAGGTGCACTGTGAAAGTAAGGTTTCAGAGTAGATGTTTGACAGCTGTTTTTGTCTGCTTGTGGAAAGGTAAAAGTATGTTTTAATGATGATGAAAAATGACACTCTAATGTAGCATGTGTTTATTTCATTATGCTTCACTCTATGATTCAAGTACAGGGATGTGTGCTGGTTTTTTTCCTGTCCTTCATCCCCTGCTCTATACTATCCAGCTAAGCAACATTTTATTTTCTGTGTCTCTTTCCATTGTATTAAAATTTTGAGCAAGTCTTCTTAAATGTCAGCCCTTAGATATATAGCTACAGTGCATTGTTTCTTCCTTTACAAGAAAGAAAAATCATCATGTCCTGTCATCTTGGCTGGAAAATTAGGTTAAAACAGCAATCTTTTCTACTGTAAATTCAGTGCTCTGGCAGAGTTAAGCAGAATACATGGAGAAGATGCATTCGTAACAAAAAAAAGATGCTGATAGCCTCAGTATTCTGCAATCAGTACAATAAGCGAGGCCCTGGTACCCGAGGGAGGATCCTTCAGGAGCCTGAAATAGCTCCGTCAGTAGAGCACTGGTCTCTCAGTCTGAGCGTATAGGGTTTGAATTCCTGATCAGGTACAGGCTGTGGTGCTTATTACTTGCAAGAACAACTTAATGTATAATAATGCATTTCGGTTCATAATTCCCAGGAGAAATGCTAAGGCATCTAACAAATCAGCTGGCGCTCTAAAAACAAGTATTAATGCTAAATGACTTATATTAAACATCTGACATTCCAGCTTTTACTTCTGCAAAACTCCCAGGGAATACAGAAATAATTTCCTGTGTAGAAAGTGTGAGGGTTTAGCCTTTAAGGAGTTTAATGTTCTAGCCAAATAGAAAGCGATAGAATTTCAGGCAGAGGGAAACTGTGTGAGCTCAAATATTTTATCTTGTACTCTCATTTAGAGTATGGAAACAGTACATTTCTAAGTGATTGAGATTTGGCACCTGTTTTTTTGGAAAGCAGTGATTTTTGCTGGATATTTGGATGTTGCAACTTGGACACACCCTTTTCCCTGAACAGACATACCATGTGTGAACTTCTTTCTCCTTTTCAGTAGTTGGCAGTGGATGCCAAATGCTTTTTCTCTGGGAAATACATAACCTTTTATATTGTTTCTTACCTTTTATACTGTTCCTTTGGCGTGATTGGTAATATGGTCTCTTTCCCTTGCCAAAGATAAAGCCACTAACCCATCTAATAGGCAAGAAGACTGGGAATACATCATCGGATTCTGTGACCAGATCAACAAAGAACTTGAAGGGTGAGTGTCCCAAACTGCTCTAGACATAATGAATTAACATTCACAACTTAAAATATGTCATTTGATCATCAAACTTTCATGTTTTCTTTTATATATATTGATATTGCAAGGAAGATCTGGCTACAAAAGAAGCACGGTGCTGTGAAGTGTGGTTTCTCTTCTGTGAAAGGCAGCATGGCTTATACACAGACTGAGCACTAGGAAAATGGGAATTCAGAATCTGCCACTAATGTCAGCTTCTGCAGCTGCAGGCTTCTCATCTAGTCAAAGTTATTCTGTTTGCCAGTCTGTAAAATGGAGTTACAACCCTTAGTGCCTGGTGGTGCTTCACATCTTTAAAAATCTTTACAAGGCCTAACTGAGGAAACCTCCTGGGTCACAGCATTCTTGTGAGCTAAGGAAGAAGTGTTTTCTTCTGGAAAAAGGAAACTAATGCAAGAGAAATGAAGTGATTTTCTGGGCTGGGGACTGTGCTGGGAGTTGTTTGGCCCCTCCCAAGGAAGAATCTGGAATTGCTGGCTCAGACTACCAGCCCTCACTTCCTTTGATATGTGCAAGCACCCAGGCTTGTGAAGATGCCCTGAAAGTTTCATGTTACCCTTTCTATGCTGATGGGAAGATGAAAAGTACTAAATGGCATTTTCTTTTAATTATGTCAAAGGCATCTCGTTTGAACAGTAGAATTTGTGAAAGTCTGAAAATCCTTCAGTGTGTTTGCCTGCTTTGTTTGTAATGGGAATCTGCTTTGTTTCAGACCACAGATAGCTGTGAGACTCCTGGCTCATAAAATCCAGTCGCCACAGGAATGGGAGGCAGTCCAAGCCTTGACAGTAGGTAGTCCTTGCCCTTCCTCTTAAATCCAGTTATATATCATCTGATATCATCTGTGTGGAGTATAAGGGGGCACAGTGTGGGGTTAGCTGGGGCTAGTTCTGGGGCTGAATGCCCTGATTCCCCTCTGCGGGGAAGGGGTGGGCAGCGAGAGGGAGCACAGGTACGTAACTGAAGTGTCCAGATTGCTCATTAGCAATAGAGCACTCCAAAATAATTATGGTTTAGTCTCAGCTGCTTTCATTGGTTATCTTCAGGTAAGATTTGTGTTCATTGTTATGACACCTGATGGTGAGATAACTGACCCAGGTATACCTAGCGGAGGGGCGGAGGCCAGCCTGGCCGGATGCATCGCCCCTAAAGATGGGAGATTCCTGGCTGTGTGGCAGAGCAGGAACGCCTGCCTCGCTGACAGGGGTCCTTCAGTCCCCCTGTAAGCAGAACACAGCTGTGCTGTTACTGAAGAGTTCTGGTGTTTATTTCAGCCCCTGTTTTTGTTACTTGGATGCAGGTGCTGGAAGCTTGTATGAAGAATTGTGGGAGAAGATTTCATAATGAAGTAGGGAAGTTTCGCTTTTTAAACGAGTTAATAAAAGTTGTGTCTCCAAAGGTTAGTCCCTGAGCCTTATGGCTGTATTTACTTTTTGTTTGGCCTGTGTAAGCTGCAGGCAACACCCAAAATGTTTGTCGTGCTCTGTCTGGCTGTTGCATTTGTTAGCCTGTATTCAGTATCAGTATATAGTCTCTGTACTGTTCTAAAGCTTGGTCTGTATTTTTCAAAACAACATACAAAACCCCAGCATCAGTGGAGGAGAGGTGTGATGCAGAGGTTAAAACAAGAGACTTGGCAACACACCATAGAGTTCTAATCCTCACTCTGCTGCCGACTTGCTGTGTAAAGAGTGCCTGGCTAAGTCCTTCAACGTTCATGATCAGTTTAACTTGGCAAAAAATAGACAGAGGCGCCCCATGGCATGATTGATGCAGCAAATTATTCCCAGATTCTTTCCCGTAAGACAGGGGAGGGGGTGGTTATCTGTATTGCTGTGATTTTTAAATAGCAAAACCCTGAAACCAACAGAATAGCTGCTTTTTCTTCTGCTGAAGATAATCACAAAGCTTCTCTTCACTGTTATTTCGAATATATTGAAGGAGCATTTTTTCGTCTTAATAAGATGTGTCTTAGATTATGTTGGAACTTGGATTATACACTTTTTAGTGTATATCACTGAACTCCCATTCTCGGGGTTTGGGCTTTGTTTTTAAAAAGAAATTAAGAATGTGGAGAATTTACATCTTTTTCCCACTCTTAGTACCTGGGAGACCGAGTCTCAGAGAAGGTGAAGACCAAAGTCGTTGAATTGCTGTATAGCTGGACAGTGGCGTTGCCAGAAGAATCCAAAATCAAGGATGCCTACTACATGCTGAAGCGACAAGGTAGGAAGCAATGCATTCATGCATTCCCTCCAGCCTGTGCTTTAAGCGAGAATGTCACAAAATATACAGCTTCTAATTACACGGCGTCAGGACAAGCCCTGTGAGGTGGTAGAACAAGGGATAAATTCCCTGAAAAGCTTCTCATTATATCTAAATGCCTTGGGCTGGGTTGGCTTGTTTTAACTAGATTAGTTAAACACCTTGCAAATACTTCTGTTTTCGTTTGCAGGGCCTTTTTTGAGTTTTTCTGGAACTGGTTAGTTTGAACAAGTCTAAAGTGAAATAAGAGCCTCTGTGTAGCCTTTTGTGTTCTTTTAGCTAGATTACTTTACAATTATACCTTTAGTTCAACTGATAGAAATGTCTTGTGTAGGCACAGTGAAAAGAGCTCATCTGAGAAGCATGCAGGTTCCACAAGAAAAATCGGTTCAAAGCAAGCTCTGGAGGTAGAGCACATTTCTAGGGGTTTGACAATGGAACAAGCAGGAAGCTTGGCTCTTTCCCACTCGTGGTTAGGAGTCTGCTTGTCACCCTGTTTTGCATTGCTGTCTGCTTTCCTGCTGAGCACATTCATACTAACAAATGTCATGCCCTTGAGCTTGCACGAAGCTGGGTTGACTGGGACTTCACTTAGTGGTTCAACAGCTAATGTGGAAGGGGGGAAGAGAAACAGTGGAGAGCTGTTGATTTTACTGAGCGATTAGAGGAGCAGTATGGGCATGGCAACACAGTTACTGGGGTTTTGGCCTTTATCAAAGAACACTTTATTTTTCCAGCTAGCCTGCCCAGTGATTTTGATCCTATATTGTTCATGAGAACAGTGTGCTAGTATCAGCAGACAGGTTGGCTGCGTGTTCGCTTTGATAGTGGCCTGTAGATAACTGGGTGCACTGCCTGGTGTGACAGCATGTGCAGACCCATGTGGGTTCCCTTTCTGCTTTCAGGGATCGTTATGTTTGATCCTGTGATTCCTGCAGACAGAACCCTGATTCCTTCTCCACCGCCTCGTCCCAAAAACCCTGTGTTTGATGATGAGGAGAAATCCAAGGTACAGTGAAGATTTGTATCATAATCACTAATGAAAAGTGATTACTCAATGCACATTTAGAATAAGCAAGTAAAGTATACTAATTGGGCTCTTATTTTTGGGGTGGTGGTGTGTACTTTCACAGAACTCATTGCTTTATCCCCCTGCCTATCCTGAAGTTCCAGTTAAGGCCTTGTCTGTGTTACCATTGTGAGGTTATTCCTGGCTAAAGTGCCGTCCTGCTGTAGTACTAGAAGGCAGAGAACGTTTCACATGCAGGCCCAAAAATTATATATGGGAGGAATAATTATCTAGTGTCAGAAGTCTCTGAGATTTCACCGTGTATGTCCTGTGTAAAGCAAGATTGCAGTAACTCACATAAAATAATAAATCGTAAATGGCTCCTGCTGAAGTCAGTGTAATTATGAAAGCAGTGTAAGTTTTGTAATAGTGGCTTGCATCTCTTTTTGTCTGAATTGTTCAGTTAGGTTCCTTTCACTACTTCCCTTTGCCAAAGGGTCTTTATTTGTATCCCACATATCCTCTGCTCGTCTTACAGCTCCTAGCCAAACTGCTGAAAAGCAAAAACCCAGATGATTTACAAGAGGCCAACAAGCTTATAAAATCCATGGTAAAAGAGGTAAGAAATTCCTGTAGGATCAGACACAGTCAGCAGTCTGCTTTCCAGGTTTTAAGCAATTTGTCTTCAGAATGGTAGAGAGCTTTAGGGTCATGTGAGTGGCAGAACCTGGGTTTTTCAGGCTCTAGGAGCACTGTGTTAGTGCCTTCCTTAGCTAAGTTGTGGGGAGAGAATGAGACTGACTGTCACCAACACCCAGCCTTCTATTATTTTTTAAAACCTCTAACAGCGTTAACTTGCATCTAGTCACCATGGTTACGGTGTAAAGGGGGTGCCATCCGATGACTTAGTAGGGCTCTGTGTGATATGAATGTGTTTTAATTTTGACTCTAGCTCGCAACTGTGAGATGCTTGCATCACAAAAATGTCTACAGTTGGCATCTCTGTTGGAGGACAGGGCAAGAAGGGGCAAGGATTGAATGCCTCTGGTTGTAATTAACTATCTTCTCGTCACTCAAGATGGTATTTCACGTCAGGGTTTGGTGGGAGCATTGCGGTACCACCCCTGGATACTGAGGACTGAGTCATTGGACTGGGTCTTCTCACAAGCAGACTTCATGGAAACACCTTTCTGTTTGTGGAGCTGTGATGCATCCACCCATGGCAGTCAGCAGAAACCCTGGAGTCCAGGAAATGACTCACTCTTTCTGGCAAAAATTTAAAAAAAAAAAAAAAAAAAAAGGATAGCTTCTAGACTGAAGAGGATGTATAGGTGACTGCAGTGTTTCCATTCAAGCTTCTCCTATAGGGCAGACTGTCCTACATCTTTAGTTGGAATCTCAAATTGGAGATGGGTGGACATTTTCTACCAGAGAGTGCCTGTTGTTGCTAGAAAATGTTTTGCTTCAAACACATCTTTTTTGTAAAATGGCATCAAGTGACAAAAAAAAAAATCTTCTGGAAAGGTCAGAGAGAAACTTTTGGGAACTTTTCTATTTTTTCTGTTGTAATTACACACTAAAGTCAATTTAATAAGACTTTTTGGAAATGCAGGGTTTTCTGTCATTTCAGAATGATGGTGAAAAGATAGTACAATAAGCAAAGCTTCACATGACTGGAGAGTTGTGGGGTTTTTTTCTATCTTAACCTTAAATAGACAATACTTGGCATGATTTACAGATAATACCTGCTATTGTGATACTGTGAACCTTTACAGGGAAACTCATTTTTTGTATCTGCTTTGCACCCTGAAGGATGAGGCTCGCATTCAAAAAGTGACAAAACGCATGCACACACTGGAGGAAGTAAATAACAACGTGAAGCTGCTAAATGAGATGCTGGTTCACTACAGCAAAGAGGACTCCTCAGAGGCTGATAGGGAGCTCATGAAGGTGGGTCTGAGCTGCTCCTTCTTCCCAGAAATCCTGCAGTCAGTCCTTTCTTCTCACAGACTTCAGTTTTGCAGAGAATTGCAAACAGTGTAGTAAAATGGAGAGCAACAGCACGAAACAAGAGCAGTCGTTGGAAACAGCAGGAAAGCAAATCACTGTGTTTTAACACCTTTCACCAAAGGACTCGGTTTTGCACATGCCTGAAGTGAGGTACAACTCCTCCAACAATGCAGTGTGGCAGAATCAAGAATTTGTAATTTTTGCTCCTATTAGGACACACTGATTGCAGATAGCAACTGTCCCTCACTGCACTGTGGATGGATAAACTAACGGCTGAGTGGGGCAGAAAATACATCCTCCCCTTCAAAGGAAGAGTTTTAGCTAGTGTTAAAAGGCTGGAAGAACATCAAGAAGGTAAAAATCAAAACAGAACACAGGGGTGGTTGGATAGGCTGACGGCCTTGGGGAGTTACACCTTATCTAAGAAAAAAGGTTAAACCTGCTTGTGTTTAACAGCAATCTCCTGAAACGATGGCAAGAACTTTAAGAACATTTCCTTCTTGCCACTGTTCTTCTCTGTTGTTGCAGACTCTCTGAGTAGAGGTTGCAGCACGAGCGAAGCACAGTTATGCTCTTCCTCAGGCTTTTACGGACTGCTGTAATGCAAGGAATGAACATCTCTTTTGGGCTAGAGTTGGTCATAAGTCCTGATGTGAGGGAGGACTGAGAGATGTTGTGTTGAAAATGCAGACTGTGCTTAGACTCCCTGGCTAACGTAATGCTTCACAGCTCTGCTAGTAGGGCAGGGGATCTTGGTTGTCCAGCCACGCTGGCATGTTCAGCACAGGGAGACTGGTTTTTCTATTCTGGGCTTTCCAGTGCGTGCCTGGGAGTCATTCTGTGCTGGCTGGTGTTGCTGACAGCAGCTCCTGGCTGGTGAAACCCTGTGTCCTAATCTGTCTTCCTAGGAGCTCTATGAGAGGTGTGAAACCAAAAGACGGACGTTATTCAAGCTGGCCAGTGAGACAGAGGATAATGACAGCAGTTTGGGTAAACGAAGCTACACTTCTCCTTTTTTAATTGGTTTTGTGACCTGTGACTGTGCAAGGGTTCAGCAAGGGAATGGCTGCTGTAAAGGTGCCTCTTCACTTTGAACACAATTCGCTTTGAGCAAGCAGATAAAAGACAAGATCCTTGCCTCTATGCTTATCATTTAAATTCAGGCAAGGATTTGACAGTGAAGCTGGTGGTTAGGGAGGCTGGGGGCAATAATGGGGGACAGCTGTTCCTGGGAAGGGAGCTGCTGTGAGGAACAAAGCCTCGGACTCATTTTTTCATTGTTTCTGTAATGTACGTGGACCTAGAAAGGTCAGGGTATTGCTTGGAGAAGAATGACAGAGAGTAATGTAGCTCATACCCAAATAATTATGTGGTTTCTTGCTGATTATTTAGTTGATGACTGAGTACTCTCAGCATTAGTGGGAGCAGAGTTACCAAAGTCTTGGAGATTGTTTTTTGTCTCTCTTGCCTGCAGGGGATATTCTGCAGGCCAGTGACAATTTATCCCGTGTGATAAATTCCTATAAAAAAGTAATAGAGGGGCAAGTGATCAATGGTGAAGTGGATCTCCCTGTGATGTCTGTAGTGGAAGGTGAGTTCCTGGCAAGCCAACTGTTTAATTTTGAGTCCTGCAATACTAAGTCTTCTGGATGGGGTTTCCTATTAATTGTGGTGAAGTAGGCTGTTGATGGTTCTTGTGGCCAACAGTTTGTGAATCAGAGGGGGACAGGACAGTTCCTAAGCAGTGGATAAACAATTCTGGACATGAGCAACAGTGCTGCAGCTTTGTATTTCCCATTGCTTGTTCCATATTATTGACATTTTTGATAACATCAGTAGCAAACCTGCATCTGAACAGTTTGTGTGGCTGCAAGTTCTCATACATTTTCCTCTCCACATTTGTCCTGTTTCTTAATGGTGACGTGTAAGAAGAGGACAATTTTATCGAAAGGATAGTAGAGTGGGAGCCAGGCCAGGAGTCCTGGCTTTGCCAGCAATTCCATTTGTGAATTTAGGCCAGTTGCCCACTTTACACTTCAGTTTCACCGTTGAGAGCTCTGGACGTGCGTGTGGCAGAATTTCCGATTGGGAGTCCCTCACACATTGCTGCATGGAGAGCAGTAGAGGAATGCGTAATGCTGCCTGGCAGCATCTTATTGAGACACGACTGTCCTAAATATGAAGGGAATTCTAGACAGTATGTATTTTCTTCAGCTTTCTAGCCTCTGTTTATTGTAATTCTGTGGGATCTCCCAAGCCTCATCTGAGCTCAAAAGATTTTGAAAAGACTACGAGTTATGCTACAAGAAGCACTGGGGAAAGAGCAGGGGTTGGAGCAGATGTTGCTTCTCAGATAGAAATGTCCTAAGTATCTAGGTTGATGTAAGTAGCTTGTTGGCAGCAAATGGTTAGGTGCAAAGCACGTGGGCTTTCTCTGTTACAGAGAGCCGTAAGCCATGATTAAATGAGAATCTGTGTTACCTAAACCATCTCTCAGATAATTTCTTGTGTACGTGGGGTTTGCTTTGAGCCTTTTGCCTTCTTTCCTAGTAGTGCTCTTGTCCTATCTGCTGCAGGGAGTAACTCCACAAGTAATCTCAACACCCTCATTGACCTTGCTGGACCGGACATCACCAGCACCCCGCCACCTCCACTGCCACCCCCCAGCCTGACGCCAGCCCCTGCAGGAGCCCCGGCCCCGACAGAAATCCCCATTCTCCCACCGCCTCCCCAGACATTCACACAGTCGCGGAGCAGTTCCTCTAGCCACGTGGAAGCCGCACCCGCTCAGCAGAGCAGCACGGCCAACTCCCTCTCCTTGCTGGATGAGGAGCTTCTCTGCTTAGGTAAGACACTGAGGGGCCCAGAAAAGGGCTACTCAATCCATGCCTAACAAAGACTGCTTTCTTCCTTCAGTGTGAGTGTGAGGGCTGGCTGTGCGTGTGGCATGCCTAAAAGGAGTGTGAGATGCCTTTGGTTTCTAGCGAAACCCAGGGGACGCTCCCTTGCATCATCCTGAATATGACCTGGCCAGTGAGTCAATATTAAAAACTCTGATCTTCCCAGAGTAGGCTGCAAGTGAAATAACAGTTGAGTGCCATTGCAGTCTGATCTCTGTAGGTGCTTGGACATGCAGGACATGCAGGCTGCAGTCTGGTACAGATTTTACCCCTGACTTTGCAGCTGTGCTAAAGAGCAAGGTGCCTTAACGGAGTTATGTGTAGGAGCCTGCAGAGTGCCTGCCTGTGGAGCCCAGACGTGAACAGCAGAAGACACTGCAAATCAGGAAGGGTTAGAAGAGCTGTGTGCAGGGGGTGACTGTCAGCTACTGGTGCTGTCAGTCTCTTTTCCTCATCTTAGACTTGCAGCCACTTCAGTCTTTCGTCAGGTTCTTGGGCTCTGGCAGAACTGAATCAAGTCATTTGATGGTACTGAACCAATGGCTGAGGGATGACACTAACTCATTTTCTCCTCCAGTCACCTGCTTGTTGTTTTTCCTTTCAGGCCTGAATGACCCAGCCCCTGCAGCAGTGAAGGACATCTCAGAAAACAACCAGTGGAGCATGTTTGAGGTACAAAGGAGGGTCTCGGGCGAAGGGGAGGGAGGGGTTGTCATTGTGGGAGGTCTCGGGACGCACTGTCACCCTGGAGAAATGTGTGGTCACACGTACAGGCAGGGGGGCAGCTGTTCCTCAGGGGAAGTCTGGCTTAGCCCTAAAATCTGGGATAGCTGTGTCTAAACGGAGTAGATAGCCCTGAACCTGGCTTTCTCAGTTTCCCATCTGTCCCCCATGATGTTAGCACTTCCTTTGCTTAAATTACAGATCAGATGTAGTCCTGACATAGGCCACAGACTTTGCTGCTTGCCACCCAGCACCTGTTTTTGCGGTAAATCTATCTCCCTCTGTAACAGTGCCACCTCTGCAACAGGGGCTAGCAGTGAGTTAGAGCATCTACCTGTCCTCTCTTTCAGAATGACCAGTTGGACCTGGATTTCTTTAATCCGAAGATGGTGACTGTTGCTTGCAACCCTGCAGGGAACCCTCTTCTCCATCACACATCACAGACCTCATGTGGAACACCAGTGACGCTGCCCTCTGCTTTCACAGCCTCTCAGACTGCTCCCAGCATCCCAGCACCAAACTCAGCACCGTTTGTATTCTCTGCTGGACAGGCTGCCCCTGCAGGGCCTCCTAAGACTATTTCAGCTGCTCCTGCGTACTTCAGCTCATCTGTGGGGAGCAACATGTCACATAAGATGGATTCATTGGAACAACTCCTTGAAGAAGCCAAAGGGTAACTAAAAGTCCTGGAGTTTGCTTTGTCTCTGCAAGTAGAAGGCCAATACTGCTGCAGTGTCGGGTTCAGAGACAGACTTTCAACGCTCTGGCTTGGTAGAAACGTACGATTGGGATTTTTCTTCTCAGAGGGTTTCAGTTTACAAACTAACTTGAGGGTCCCACCTCTGGGAGGGAAAGGCGGGCACTACTAGGTAGAGCACAGCGGCTGTGCTGTTGCCTGATACAAATGTGCAGCATAAAGTTGAACAGGCTGCAAAGATACAGAGGCCTTTGCCCATCTTAGCCTTGCCCACCTTTGCCAGGGTGGGACTCTGCTTTCTTCTTGACTTAGAGAAGTGATGCCTGACCCTAACACCACCACTTCCCTTGTAGCTCTCCTTCTTACTGACCATAATAAGTCACAGACTCGAGTCTGGCTCCAGGCCACTGCTTTGTCCTCGTGATCTGCTGTTCTCTTTGGGTTTGTGGTGAAATGCCTGCTTTGCTTCCAGCTTGATTTCCCATGTTTTTTCTGTCTCTTCCAGGACTGCCGCTCAAGGCATGGTGACGCCTTCAGTGTTCCCTGGGGTTACTTTGCCAACCACTGTCACCGCTGCCCCGTTAATAGCACCTGCAGGGCTGCCAGCCACTGCCCCTGGAGCCCCTCCAGTTCCTTTCCCCAGCAGCTGTACTGCTGGCTCAGGAAGTCCTCTCTTCCAGCCGGCACCATTCCAGCAGCAAGGCAGCCCCATGAAAGCACCTGAAATTTCTCTGGCCAATGTCCACGTTCCCTTGGAATCCATTAAACCCAGTAAGTATCTCACGTTTTTCAGCCTTCTCAAAGCAAAGCTTCTTGACAAGGCTTATCAAGTAGAGGGAAAGGATGAGATGTTGCAGCCGAACAGTCAGATTGCCTAATGCCACTACAGGTCGTCTTCTGTAGCCTGGCAAAGAGAAGGCTCCGGGGTGACCTTGTAGCAGCCTTCCAGTACCTGAAGGGCCCGACAGGAAGGATGGAGAGGGACTTTTCACAAGGGGGTGTAGTGATAGGACAAGGGGGAATGGCTGTAAACTAAAAGAGGGCAGATTTAGCTTAGATATTAGGAAGGAATTCTTCCCCATGAGGGTGGTGAAACACTGGCCCCGGTTGCCCAGAGAAGCTGTGGCTGCCCCCTCCCTGGCAGTGTTCAAGGCCAGGTTGGATGGAGCTCTGAGCAGCCTGGTCTGGTGGAAGATGTCCCTGCTCATGGCAGGGGGGCTGGAACCAGATGATCTTTAAGATCCTTTCCGACCCAAACCATTCTGTGATTCTATGATTTGGTAGCATAAACCTGCATCCTTCTCCCCTTCTCTGTCTGCGGTAGGCAGTGCTCTCCCGGTGACAGCCTATGACAAGAACGGCTTCCGGATCCTCTTGCACTTTGCCAGGGAGTGCCCGCCAGGAAGGTCGGATGTGCTGGTCGTGGTGGTCTCCATGCTGAACACGGCACCGCTTCCTGTGAAGAACATCGTGCTGCAGGCTGCTGTGCCGAAGGTAGGGATGCGTCGCTCGGACCCACGGCGATGTGAAACAGCATTCGGGAAGGCCTGGGTATGAAGTGAGGGACTTGGGACAGCCTGGTTCACCCTGCTGTAGGCTGCGCTCTGCCTGTTGCCAAAACATAAAGGTGGTTGTCAGAGGTGGAAAACACTGAATAGGAGAAGTCAAAAACTGCGGGTAGTTCGTGTTCTGTTTTTCTTGCTACCTAAAATCGATCCAGCTGCGTCTGTTCATGAAGGTGGCTCAGCGCAGTGACAGGACTGTTACATGGTTAGAGCCACCCTTGAGGTCTTTAGAATCAGAATTTCTAACAGACATCCTAAATCTGACAATATGTTTCATTCTAGTCTTACTGCACCTAGATAATTTTGGATGGGCAGCTGTGTGTTTTGAAAACTGGCCCAATCTCAGCTGCGGTCTGCCTACTGTCGTGAAGACGTTCGCAGTAAAACCTCTGGCACAAGAGCACTCAGATAGGAAGGTGCCGTTGGTGTTCACCTGACCAGTGCTTTTACTCTGGGCTGACTTGTCAGTCTACCCGTTCCTGTCCTGCTGCACACGCTGGGCTGACTCTTGTTTCCTCATCCTCGCTTGTGGATTGATTCTCTTCAGCTGGGCGTGTGCTGTTACCTCCCCAGCCTGTGCATGCATCTTTCATTGTCCCCAAGGTAGGAGGTAATCCCTGAGGTTCTGCTTTCTGTTTCATTTCCAGTCCATGAAAGTGAAGTTACAGCCACCCTCTGGCACAGAGCTCTCTCCATTCAATCCCATCCAGCCGCCTGCTGCCATCACCCAAGTCATGCTTCTGGCCAATCCTGCGAAGGTGAGAGGGGCCGTGGGATTTATCCCGTCCTTGCCAGACAAATCTGATGTAAGCTGAATTCTGCAGGGGGGTTGGACCAAACAATTGAGCTGATGCAGCTGCTTATTCCTGACTTGCCCTCCAGAGGTGGTTACTGCTTAACAGTGGTGTTTCAATTCAGGGCTAGCGGGAGGCTGTACAGAGTCTCTTCCCCAGCAGGCTTTGACAGCAAGGAAGGGTATGAGAAGGACCTGTACATTTCTCCCCGCAAAAGTGCAACGGTCATACAAGGCTCAGCTTTAAAGGGCAGCAGCCAGAGCTGTATCAGGAGCTTGTCTGACTCCCTTGTGCACTGGAAGTGCCTGGCTTTGGCGATCATTAGATTGATGTCAAGTTAGCTGGTGCTGTAGAAATACTTCTGCTGTTTTGAGGCTGTAGCCTGACAGACCTGAACCAACGGACAAATGTCAGGTGATGTCTGTTCCATTATCGTTTGAGGATGTAGCTGTGACCAGTGAAACAGTGTGGTTAACACTTTCTTTTCTGAGTAGCTGTTTTTCCTTGCTGTAGTTACTCCTTGGAGCAGCCTGCTCCATAAAGCTCAAAGCCCTACGCTGAAGTAGTTTCTAGTTATTTGACAAATGTAGATGTTACTACTTGAGAATTGCAGCAAAAGAGTCCTTAAAGTATCAGCTGAAAGCTTGATATCCAAAAGGATAAATGTCAGAGGGGTTTGGTGGATTGTTGAAAAACTTTGTGAGGTACATGGAGATCCCCTCTTTGAGGGACTGGTTCCATCTCCTGCTGACTGTTTGCTAGGAACTTTGCAGAGCAGGAACTGTTCTGTCATCCTCCACATGATGAGGAATTTAATTTTGAAAATGCTGAACTATTCCAGCAGTGTTCTTTGGGCTCACAGGAGAGCAGCTGAGCAACGGGTGCTGGCCATGTGTGTGCAGACTGTTATCACAGGTCATTCATGCTGTTCCATGCTAAGCAATAAAGCTTTTGTGGTATAAAAACTGTAAGGTAAATAAGTCAGGTTTGCTAAATAGCTGAACTGCTTCCCCCTGCTGCGTGCAACAGAAGTCTTGTGCTCTCTGTAGAGCTGTAACAGTGACGTGCTTTGTTCAGGAGCTGTTCTCATGTTGCCCTTGGGTTTTGTCTTTCCTGTAGGAGAAAGTGAGGCTGCGATACAGACTGACCTTCACCCTGGGAGACCAACCCAGCACAGAGGTTGGCGAAGTGGATCAGTTTCCCCCGGTAGAGCAGTGGGGGAATCTATGACCTTAGGACACTGCCAGAGACTCTGTGACAGGACCAGGAAAGGATCCCACGGGACTGGAAGGAGTGTGGCGTGCGGAGGGACGCACATGCTATCCGCTGGTGATGTTCAGCTTTGTTTACATGTCCTGACCACTCTGCTTGTAGCTTTAGTCCAGAGTGATGTGCCCCACGTCGAAGGGGTCCTGGGACGTTTACGCCAAGCACGAACTGAGTGGCGGCCAGCACCAGGCAGTGCCGGCTGCTTTTACCTTGACCTCTGGGTGAATCTGGTTCTATCTTCCGCTCCACTAAACTTGAAGCTCTTGTATTTTGAGGGGACACCTGTCAGCAGAAGGGGCTTTAGTTGGCTTGTTCCTGTACTGCTGTCCAGAGATACCTGCGCGCTGGTGGGGTGATGATGCCACCGTGAGCTTCCTCAGCGCAGAGCCCTTGCGCGTGCCCTCCCTTGGACTTTTACCTCCTCAGTGCCAGACTGCGCCCGCTAAGCATGTTGAGCAATAATGTGAGGGAATCCTGATTATTTTTTTTTTTTTTTACACTGAAATGGCACTTAGCTCCCTTCCTTCCCTGCCGCTGCTTCATTCCCAATGGCCACTGTAAGCAGAGCCTCGCTCCGTGCTGTGCGACACTGCTGTATCTTTAGTTGTTGTATTTATTTATGCTGCTAGCTGCCTCCCCTTGTGTCCCTTTTGGGCAGCTGGGGCTGAGTTTTGTATGCAAATGGTTACACTGGTTATTTTTCTGCCTTCATTGCATTCCATAGCGTGGGGAAAAGAGGAAATGTGTAGTGAGGAGGTAAACGGGGCTGGAAAGGAGCGGTCGGTACTGGTGGAGGACAGCACCTGGAGTGCAGAAATGTCTTTACAATCACTGTTTAGGTGCAGTGGCTGAATCCAGGGATAAGGAGAGATGCCTCTCGTGTCCCCTCATGCAGGAAGTATTATTATTGTAGTTGAATACCGTGTTTTATTGAGATGAGTACAATGACATACACAATGTAAATAATAGCGCTATAGGATATCTAAATAGAAACAAGCAGACAATGAAAAGAAAGAAGGCTCCACTGGGCTGTGACGATGCATGTGCTGGGTTTAATGCCCTGTGTTATTTGTTCCCAGCATTAAGTGGCTAAGTGCAATTGTCTCCCCAAGGGGGAAAGCAGTTTAGCTGGACATCAGCGTTCTGCGCTGACAGGGGGCAGGAGAGCTGACCCCTCTGGCTACGGTCCCACAGAAGCTGGGTTTAAATTGCCCAGACTTGATTCCAGCAGTCCGTTCCTTCTCCCTCTCGATTTCGAATTTCAAGGAGTGCCTCAGCTAGCTTTGAGACAGACTGTTTTAAATTAATGGGGGTTTTTTAACATCCATTGACAAAAGCACAGATAGGGCGGGTCCTTGGACGCTCAGCATTTCCAGCAGTGCTCTCAAGCAGCAGCTCTCGTCGAGCTGCGAGTGGGAGCAGTCAGCTAAAGCACTGAGCAAATCAGTGCACAGGAGGAGAGCCTTGCCCCTTGCAGGAGAACTCCAGAGGAGAACGTGCTGCTGGAATTAACGGCAGCTGCAAAGCCAATCACTGCAAACGCAGCTTGGAGTTATTTGATTTGTCTTTACTGTGTTGCGAATTAAAAATCACTAGAGGTGAAAAACTCGGCGGATTCGAAGGCCTGAGGTCCTAATCAGAGGAGGCACCAGGCAGTTGTAGAAGCCCTGACGGTGGAATCAAGACTTGGCCAAGGGACTTGCTGTAAACTCCTGGTCTGAAGCTCATGAAGACCCCAGCCTTGTCAGCTCCCTGGCACATAAGGCAGGTGAGACAGATGGGTACGTTGTTTGGCTCCTTAGAGAAAGCATTTTTAAACTGATGGGACTTAGGACAGGGGACAAGGTGGAGAGCTCTTTCTGCCTCAGACATGTTCTTGCCAGCACTTTAGACACAGTAGGCATGGGGGTAGTGCTCCAGGGAGGGCAGCGTGTCCTGCGGAAGCAGGTTTCGCTGCCGTGGGTGCCTACGCGTGAATCTCACTGTGACTCTGAGGCAGGTGGAAGGGCACAAGTGCTTTCTGCAGAATGGCTTTGTTCTCAGTGTTAACGGCAGCGTGCTGCCCGGCCAAATGGAAAGCTGCAGTGGTCTTGCTGCATGGAAATGCGTTGTTAGAAGCTTTGGAAATTAAACTATGAATGTTCTGTGTCTGTAGGGCGAGGTTCCTGCTTCATACCGAACAGCCGTAACTGTATATACATCTCAAATGCATCTGTTCTGCTGCATGTTAAATAAACTGTTTCCCTACTTTGCTCTGTGGATAGCCCTTGCTAAGACTGCTGGTGGAGCACAGGGTCGTTTGTGCAAGTCCTGAAACTCAACCCATCGTCTCCAGACCATCGGGAAATGGAGAAGCTGCTGTTTTCTAAAACGCCAGTGGTTTAAGAGGTGGGCTTGAAGTTCAGTCCTGGGTGGTAGAGGTGAAGCAGCTGAAAAAGCCGAGGTAATGCTGCTGTTGGTAACGAGCTTCGCTGTACCAGGGAGGGTTGCCAGAGCACGCTGGAACAAGCAGCCTTTACGTTTTGATGCAGCTCCTTCTCACAAGTTATGTTTACTTTTTTAAAAAAAAGTTATGTTTATGGAAGACAAGCACAAATCCCCAAGCAATATGCAAAACAAGACGTTTATTCTTAGAAAAGCAAGTCAGGTTTATGTACAGTGAGCCACGGAGGATGAGTAAAACCACGTATTGCTGTCTTCAAGATCCTTCCAACGTGCCTTCTTTGACGATGACTCGTGCAAGATTTCGTGCAAGAGCAAGTCTCAGCATTTCCACTTTCATAGACTCGACGTCATCATCCTAAAAGCGAGCAGAGTTTGGGTTAGGCTGCAGCACGCAGTAATGAGCTGGCGACAAGTTCTTTTACTGAGCTTTGCAAAGTAAGGATGCAGATCATTAAGAGGAAGAGCGCATACGTATTTACCTGTCCTAGGGCCTCGGAACTCTCCTGAGAAGAGCAAAGGCTGTTTCTTACTTTTTAGATCAACACAAGGCAGCATTGCCAAGCCGTTTCTGGCAGCTGCCGCAGTTTGCATGTGGAGCAAACGGCTCCCTGTCCTGCCCCTGGAGCGCTTCATAGCTTGAGCTGTTCGATGGCAGCACCTCAGCTGCTCATTGCCCGTGTAATTTGCAATTATTTATCTTGGAAAAGCAGCACAGTGAGGAGTGGAAGTACTCCCGTACTGGTTTTGCATATACTTAAATATCTCTTGACGATGTCTCATTTGGCTGGCCTTTAAAAACACCACCACATAGCAGCCTCAGCACCTCAGGCTCCCCCTCTTTTCTGCCCCCACACAGGAACATTAATTTCGAGTTTCCCTTCCCCAGCCCTCCCCGCCGATGCATGAGCCAGTTGTCCTCAAAACAGGAGCTACCTGGAATCTCTGCTTATCCGACTTCCCTGCTGTCAGGTCTTCCAGGCATCGCATCAACTCGTAAGTCTGCTCTGCTGAAAATATGACCTGTGGAAATGGAAGTATTTACTGAAAATGATCAAGTTGAAGGACATCACACAGTCCGATAACTCGACTGAGAGGAAGAGAATTCTTTCACACTCCCACAGATCCCTTCCGACCCTCTAAATCACAGAATCAGAGGATAACTCAGGCTGGAAGTGACTTTGGGCGGTCTCTGGTGTCACCTCCTGCACAAAGCAGGGTCAGCTGTGAGGTCAGAGCGGGTGCCCGGGGTTTTATCCAGTCGTGGGTCTGTAATCGCTAAACTGTCATTTTCCTGATGGACCTTAAAGGAAAAATTTGGCTTAGAAGAAGGAAGCACACTAGAAAAATCTTCAAGCCAAGTACCAGAGGGAACTGGATGCAGTGTGTATTTAAATGACCAGCATATGTGTATTTCACTGCTGTCTTCTAAAAGCAGGGAACCCAGTTAAGAGCCGATTCTCCTGTCCCGGGTCTGGTGTGCTCCCCCCGACCGGACGCCTGGACAGCCGTTGCTGCCACAAACTGGAAGCGCAAGCCCTGGGGCAGAAAGGGAGGGTCACCAGTTTGGGATCCCTTGCCAGGAAGGAAAGAAAGGGGGGGTGAGGGGCCGTCAGGCGTGAGCAGCCTGCTCACCTCCTTCTGCTCCAGCAGCGGCAGCGCGTCTGTCAGCAGGGTCATCCAGAAGGAGCAGGGAGCAATGTGAGCCGTCATCAACATCAACAGCAGCCTGGCAGCTTCGGAGAACCGCTTCTCGCCATACAGCCGGTGGAATTCTCGGTACTTCCCTACACACGGGTGTTGGTGAAGGGTAAAGAGGCGTCAGTGTCTGCCAGGCCTGGGCTACGGGCTGTCAGCAGGCCCGGGGGCTCCCAGGAAGCCTGTCCCCGCCTGAAACGCGTCTGGGGAATGGAATCTTGGGCCTGAAGAGAGGCTGGCGGAAAAGGCTGCCAAAATCCTGGGGCTATTCTCGGGGAGGTTTGCTGTTTGAACCAGCCTGTTTGCTACCTGATCCTGGCTGGCACTGGGTGCTTGCAGGGTGAGCAATGGCACGAGCGGCTTGGAGACCGGTGGCGTCTGCAAAAACCGGGAACGGGAGGGGAGAGGCGGGGGGGTGAATTTTCTTTTTGGTATCAGAGAGTATCAGGAGCTCTGAAAGGCTGCTTTGTCTTCCTAGTGGTTTAAATGGAAACCAAGATGCTTGTTAATGTGGAAAGTTCTGCTTTCGTTAAGAATTAGTTAGATCAATATCCAGCACCTAAGAACTGGCTGAGGATGAAAGTGAGTTTTATTCTGCGGCTTTGTTTGTGTCCACTACGCTGTCAAAATACGGGAAGTAATGATTCGCATTCAGATTCACCTTTGACTAACGCTTGAGCTCAAGACATGCGAAAGTTGCCCAGCAAAAGTCCACGTGATGTTTTTAAAACCCCAAAAGGAAAAACAAGCAGAAATATTTTGAGGCCTTTCAGGGTTTTTTTTAGAAAAAAAGCAGAAAGGGAGGCCATACCTCTATAAACACAGTTACACAATTAAACTACAAATCTCTGGGGCTGATGCAAGGGTCACTGGGTGTCACTGGGCATGCAGAGATAGGAGGGATTACCAATCTGCTGTCACAGTTAGCTTCTGGGCTTAATTTAGGATCAGGTTTAAGTGAAGGAAACGGTTCCCTTTTTGCAAGGCTGGACCACATGGGAGCAGATCAAATTCAGGATCACCCTCGCTGTAATGCTGGTGGCAGCCAGAAGGGAGACAGTCCAATTGCCAATAGCTATTCCAAATTCCTGTTAGATTTTGGCCCCAGTAATTGGGCTTGCAAACTGCCATAGCTCCAGCGAAAGGTGCATTTTAGCTCAATTTCCTGCCTTGGTCCATTAATCAAAGGGCGCAGAGCAGCTGCAGCCAGATGGGCAGGTTACCACCGCCTGCACTTGTGCCAGCCAGGAGAAGGAAGCTGTGGTATGTGAAGGAAACGAGCTGGAGGCCCTCCGCTGGTATTTGGCACAACTGCCATAGTGAAAGGGCAGCTGAGATCTTTGGTTTGAGTGAGCTCAGAATTGGCACACCGAACCAGCAAGAGCAGGTGAGATTTTAGAGAACTTTATGAAGTTAGTAAAATTATCACATTGTCAAAATAACTTAAAACAGCTGTTTACTCTTCTAAGGAAGCCCCCTAAGGTCCTCCAGATTGTGTTTGGTAATGTTTTGAAGCCCTGGCACAGGCTGTCCAGAGAAGCTGTGGCTGCCCCCTCCCTGGCAGTGGCCAAGGCCAGGCTGGCCGGGGCTTTGAGCAGCCTGGGCTGGTGGAAGGGGTCCCTGGCCATGGCAGGGGGTTGGAACTCGGTGATCTCTGAGGTCCCTTCCAACCCAAACCATTCTGTGACTTCAAAGTCTCTCTGGGTAGTGATACAGTCTGGAGAAAGACTAAGAAAGGGGAAGCCTACGAGTGGCAGAACTCAAGACCATCCTGCTCCAGTGCAGAACAGACGCCCATGGTGAGCGCAACGGGAAATGCAGCAAGCAGGCTGCATCCCAAATCACCTTCAGTCATCTGCTTTCTCCTCACCACTAAAGCAGGATGTAGCCAGATGGGGGAAGAGACAAATCCAAGTAATTCCGTGGAGTTTTCTGGTTCTAAATAACAGACCAGAATGGAAACTGGAGACACTTCTTACCAAGAAATGTTAGCCGATCACTAAGCAGCATGGATGGTCCCAAATTATCAATGAGGTCTAAGTCAGAGAAGCACCCCCTTTCACAATAGTCCTTAAGGAATCTAGGGAGAAAGTAAAACACAGTAAAAGCTTAGAGGGGACAACACCATCCACATTCATTCGTATCTCCTAATCCCTTCCCAGAAAACTTCACTATACAGCCGAGTTCCACCCTGCTCAACCTCCCCGAGGGTTTCAGAAGAGATCAGAATGTTTCTGGGAGTGGCCAATGAACTGGTGTAATGTGCGTTTAACAGATGTTATTTTTTCTTCCTTATTTCGTGGTAGTTGAGACCTATTTTTTAAAAGGAGTAAGTGAAGGAAGGAGCACAGAAAGCCAAGGCTGATGGATGCATAAATAACACTCCCAGACCGTAACAAAAGCTCTATTTTTCTGCTGTGTAAAAAAGTTGATAAGCAGCAGGAACAAAAACAATTCTAAATGCTTTTCATCTGTTTTGTCACAGCCTTCATTATGCTGCCTTTTTCAGAGCTGCTTCCTGTGAGTTTTCTTTCACATTCTGTTGAAAGAAATACGATTCCTGCTCCCTCAAAGAAAAAATGGAAAAAAAAATCCTTACTACTCTCCAAAAATCTCTTGCTACTCCCTTTTTTCACTGCTGAAGATGGAGCATTGCCTTGCCATCTACCCAGCGTGACATTTCAAAATTATACTCTAACTATGCAAAGAGATCAGTACCTGCCTATTTCCAATTAGCAAAAACCACCAAACAGGACAGGGATTGCTAGAAATTAAAAAGCATAAAGAGAGTTGCCACATCTTTTGTCTAGGCTTAAGCTAAGTGTTAGCATCCTCTTCAATTTTATAACAACCTTCCCACCTGAGGCCAGATACGGTGACAATCTCA
The DNA here is from genome assembly GCF_030867145.1 of Opisthocomus hoazin. Classification (NCBI taxonomy): domain Eukaryota; kingdom Metazoa; phylum Chordata; class Aves; order Opisthocomiformes; family Opisthocomidae; genus Opisthocomus; species Opisthocomus hoazin. Next base: position 2,591,932 of record NC_134434.1, on the reverse strand, counting down.
GGCAAAACCAGGGACACCATCAAACTTTACTCTTTGTTAGGTTAGAACTGTGGCTTGAGATTTTTAGGAGAATTGGTGGCTTAGGTGGCTCCCACTGCCTTGTTTGGAGACTGCATGGTGAACTAGACTGGTTAAAAATAATCTGCTGAACAAAGCACAGAAGGGGATTATCCTCCACCCAGCTCGGTTCCCTGGTTCACTGCGCAGTCCACCAAACAGCCGTATCGGAGCACATGAAAGGGCAGCGTGTCAGATTTACTGCCAAAAGAAATGTTTATCAGAGCACGGTCTGCGAGGACTGGACTGTCAGATACAGCCAATCTGTTTCATCTCTACATTTCATGAAGTAAAACAGAAAAGAAACAGCTACGGTATCGGGATGAGAGTACCCAAGGATGTCATTTTCTAGTCCAGAAGCAGGTGCTTGCTCTGGGGGAAAGACAATCCCCTCCTGCCTGCAGCAGGACCTTTTCCGGCCCATCACGAGCGGCTGCCTTCTCCCATTCCTGCCCCCTCACTACAGCAGCAGTCACCCGACAGCTGGACTCAGGCTCACCGATCTGATATTAGCGTAGCAAAAGCCGCATCCTTAGCTCTGATGCTCCAAGACAGGGCAGAACCCAAGCGATTGTTCCGCAGAGCCTTCATGGCCATGATTTTACAGATGCTACGAACTTAGGAGAAAACATAGAAGAGGGAAAGAATCAGTTTGAGTAGTTTCACTTGTATCACTATAAAGCAATGAGATTAAAGAACTGCTCACCTTGTTCGTGCATCTGTCTCTGCTCACAGATCCTCAGCACCTTGAGGGCCTTCTGTTCCGTGTTCAGGGGTATCCGCTCAATATGAAGTTCCAAATACACCCTGCCATATTCTGGACAGTGGTCAAAGTAATCTACCCCCAGCTGCCACAGGCTGAGAGAGGGGGAAAAATCATCAAGCACTGCAATCCTAGAAATCTTAAATAAGCACAACGGTAAAGCCCCAAGGAGAATCGGAGCCTGCATTGATAACAGTTAGCTCTGATTAACTTAGTATTCAGATCTAAAATGGCTTTTACTTTCTACCAAATACCAGCTGCCTTTTACACAACTTTGGAATACCTGCATCTCGCAAGTGCTGCGGTGCAAGTTGCTCTGCACCAAAAAGCCACAGTGGCAGGAGCAGTTCTGTCCTGCTCAATACGCTTGATGGGTTCTAAGAGAGAGCTCTCGTCTTTAATTCGGGAACAGAAATGTGCCAGTGTTGTACGATCCCTTAGGGACACCTCTGCTGAGTGGCTTCGGTAGGTTTGGCCTTTTTACTTCACTAACACGGAGTTAATTGCTGTGGCTGCCTCGATGTTAGTCTATCCTCTGAGTAAAAAAGAAAGAGTTGCTACCTGTGATGGGAGAAGAGTCCCGAGGCATACTCTAGCAGAAGGAATTCTCGCATATTTGAACCAAAACTGGGGAGGGGAAGAGAGAAGATCAACAGGTATTGTTATTTGCACCTCATTGGAAGAACCTGCCGATTTTATTTCACAAGTACTTTTCATTTATGTAGCATGTTTTTTCACAGGCTGTCTTAACAAGCGTTGTACCTCAGGCCTAAGCATGCTGGTCAGCTTTCTCCCTGGGGAGACCTGCCAAATATTTACAGCGCTGAGCAGATATAACTTAGAGGAAGTGCTTTAAGAAACTGAAACTTCCAAGGAAATTCAGGTAGCAAAATTCAGTTGCTCAAACTTAAATTTGTTCAATGCATAAGTATGAAAACTCTTTTTAGATGAGTTTCTCGCCATTCCCAAATAATCACAAACATTTGGGCCCTTGATTATATTTCAGCTAAAATTCTATTCTAAAAAAATCCTCACATTGTACTGCGGCACTGTTGAATCGATGTCAAATTCACCAGGACAGCAACTGCTTCTGCTGCTCAGAGCATCTGGGCTGCCTGCAACTTCAGAGGCACACGCAGCACCTTTATTCTCCACCTTCTGTTTATGCCCAAGATGCTCCTTTTCAACCCAAATCCACATGCTGTTTCAGTCATCCTTGCTACTGGGTGTCTGAATAATCAATGCAAATAAATACTTACTAGAGATTGTGAGACTGCAGGAGTTTACAGTGATCCAGCAGGTCAGTCAGATGAGCCACAAACCACCAGTTGCTCAGGGCAATGCTGTGTTTGAAGCAAGCAAAAGAAAGCGAAAACTAAGCCTACCACTGCCAAGGAATGCGTCAGGTTTTCCACAGGCACTTCTCGCTGATACAGAAGCTATATTACAGTATAATGTCTGGCTGCAATGTCCCAGGCCTAACGGAACACTTTTAATTGCTGCCTGCTTCACATATTTTTGCTAAATTCTGTTAAAGAATGATCAGGGGGGCTGTACCCGTATCCTCTGCCCCAAATACTACTGGAGAGAATGCACACAGAAGCAACACCATTGAACTAGAGAATCAAAAACCTTAAAACCCAACCTGCATTCCTTGATCACTTGATGCATCTCAAATTCAAAGGCTGCCATTAAAATCGTGTCTAGAGGCTCAGGGCTGCTTTCTCCACCCAGGAACAGGTCCATGCTGGACTGGAATGAGATTACAAGACATGATAAATGCAAAAGTTGTGAGAGGGGAAAAGGAAAACACTTGTTTGGACGTAGCAGCCTCATTTGTTATTGTATGGGAAATAACACATCATAGAGACTGAACACATCAACAAAAAAGATTTTTTTCTTATTTCAGCATAAGGAAACTGGGAAAACAACTTGCAGGAACAAGACTTAACATTAGACACTGAAGAGACTGGGTCTTTGACATTTACTTGTCCACTGTGCCAGTCTCCCAGTCCACTTACAAATCCTAGGAAACATCGTGCAGGTATGTAGGTACCGTAAGATATCAACCCTCCCAATGTTTTTCTTTAAGTACGCCCTTGTGTGCCTAAAGTGGTGGAGAATATAAAAATAATTCTATTTCATGCCTGTGCATAAAACCGCAGTTCCATTGGCTTCACCGTTGGATGGGAATACAGGAGTCGGGTAACCAGGAAGTGGTACCAAGTAGTCATGAGTTCCTTCTTCTCCAGTATGGCGTCCTCATCTCCCAGCAGGATCTAACGGAAGAAAAACATAGCAGTAATGCCACAAATTCAGCAACGTACCCAGCTGCATCGTAACTCTTCAGAGGCATTACTCCCATGTAGCAAAGTGGAGCATGTAAGCAAAATTCAGTAACAGAGGACAAAGATCCTTCTCAGAGCCCTGTTTCCTAATCAGCCTTATGGCCTTGGACACAGAGAGAAAACGATCTGCCCAGGCTTGCAATGACTTGCTGCAAAACAAAGAACACAGTACAGAAGACTGGCCCAAAATCTCCTGATTTCATGAACAGATCATCCAATACATCAAAGTTATGGGACTCCTGAAACACCCAAGGATGGATCCAATACAGGTCCACAGTTTCCTTCCTTCTCACTAAAAACACACCTTGCAGATGGATTCCATGTGGGAATTGGAAGCAAAAGTTCCATCCTGCAGATACCGCTGACATTCTTCGTGCCAATGCTGCCATTTCAGCTCCATCTCAGTCAGTGTCTGGGTGTTACCAAGCTGAACAGAGGATAAGATACATAAAATAAAGGAAATACCAACTCAAATTACCGTGATGCAGCTGTATTTTTTCCTCCACGAGGAAATCTCTGCAGCAGAGGGAAACTCAGCTGGTAAAGTCTTCAGGAATATTCTGTACAATAGTTCTCAACAGAACTGTTGCGGATGACAGCATAATGTATCCTGCTGCAAAAATTATCCTTCTAACTCTGCCGGTTTGTCACCTAACAGGCTTTTACCTGAATGGTTGGGTTATTACTGTCAAGGATTAAGACTAAGATGTTTTAATGGTGAACAAATTGTGATGTTACAGGAGCCACATCAGAGGTGGCTCTCTTTTCCCAGCGGAACTGCATGAAAAAAATCTACTTTGTACATACACTGGGCACAGGCATCTTCTTCATCAAGTCATCCAGGATTCTGTACATGTTCACCGACGTGGGATTGGCACTGGCTTCCTTGGAGAGCAAATGCCGTGCTTCATCCATTCGGCCTTGCAGCACAAAGACATCCACCTGCAAAAACCACCTGTCCGTGAGCACCATGCTGTGCACAGCTACAAATCCCCAGGAAGTGTCAGCGGGGGATTCTAACTTGTGCTTTAGGCAAGTTCAGTGGAGTGAAAACGCTTAAGCTGTAGGCCCTGCTAATTTATATACACAGTCTGAGTCTTGACCTCTGTGGATCACGAAAGTGAAAGGATCAGGATGGGGATGAGGGGTAGGATGAACTTCAGAACGCCTTAATCTTAAAACCCATACAGGCAGACAGCAGCAGTGTCCTGGGTATCGGTTCCTGAGATGTACTCGTGTTGAGTGGGGAGGAGGAAGGCAAAACGCATGGGGATGAATTCTCTTTGTTTAAGAATCTTATGGGTGACCACGCTCACCACGTTCCAGAAGAGCTCATGTTTCGATGGATTTTCACTGCTCAAAACTTCACGGACCATGTTGTCCACATCGCAGACGTGAAGTCGAACCCAGTCAAGGAGGCGAAGCAGAAGGGGACCAGCTTTATGCAGAGAAGATTTTGTTCTGTTAGTTCCCAGCAGTTTGTTCCCAAACTGCTATTTTACATGCTTCTAACCTTAATGGTTTGACGATCGTTACATGAGGTGTACTGACTGGATTGCTGTTTGCCACACTCGGATTACAAAGGAACAGAGTTCCGTTAAGTAGCTGGCCCGTGGGAGGCTGCTGACAGATCTCTGTGTAGCAAATTTTAGACAGAACAGCAGTAGAGTCTAGCAGAAAACCCTAACCACTTCAAGAAATAACAGGTGAGTGATTCAGATCATAAACCTTGCGATGCCAAAAGACACACGGAATGTTTCTGTTTAATTTAGCATCAACTCATCATTATTCTGAATATAAGGAAGAAATCTGGCACTAGGTGATTAACTTTTCTTGAGATTACTTAATCTACAATTTGTGGATCTCTCTTTTGAATTCTGGGACTGCATAAGTAGCATATTTGTTTGCATAATCCAATTTCCTTAAAAAATTATTTACTACTTTAAAATGCTGATGTAAACAAACTGACTTAAAAAATGGCATCCTAAAGTTAAAGAAGTTGAATCAGAGAATGCGTAAATGTTAGTTGGCATCAACATATTTGATGCTTAAAGATGTGTTTATGCTTAAAAGTCAACAAATTTTTATATCCCTCTTCTTCACTACGTTTCTGTTAAAAGGACAATTTAAATTGTAGTGAACTACACATGAGGGGAAAAAGGAGAAGGCAAATCCAATAGCTTGACATCATTCAATATGAAGAAGGCAATTTACTGAGGCAGAAGAGGTATCAAAAGGCTTGTTGACACTTGTCATATCTCTAAAACCTATTAAAACATGACACAATGGACACTATACACATTTTAAACAAATAAATATGCAAATAAAAAGCCCTTCAGTCTTAACATCAGGATAGTTCACTGCTTACCAGCAGCTGCTTCAACAAACAGAATCTCACACAGGTTCCAGATCAGCTCCATTGCAGAGAGAATAGAAACCTGAAAAAAGCACGGCCTTGCTTCAGATTTAGTAATTATTCCAGTTAGGGTTTTTTTTACGCACACAAAGGCATCCGCTGTCCACGGCAATCAGTTAAGCTCAGTTCATACGGACAGGAGAAATGGCACACTGCCACTTCAGAGAGAGAAATCACACGACAGAAAGAGGCCACAACTTCTCTACACACATTCAGCTTAGAAAATACAGAAGTGGTTTGTGTACTGAAATGCAACGACAATCTGTCACCAGTGGGCAACACTAAATAGTCCAGAAAGTGTCACTTTCAGCCTTTTAGCCCTCCTAAGATTTAAAGGAAGAAAGGCAGGCCAATGAAGCAACATCAGTGCAGCTAATAGGACAAAACTACTGTGAGGGCTCTGCTCATCCCATAATGCTCCTCTTGTGTCTGACAGCTCACGGTGAACACCTAGAGCTTGTACAAGGCTCAGATGCAGTTGACTGGAACCCGAGTGTTTGAGAGGTGAAGTTTCAGACAGGTGGGTACTGCCCACAGCTGACTTTAAGATGACAAGAAAACATCACACCTGTAACACTGAACACACGTTTAAGAAATGGTGGTGAATCCAGATGCTGGGCACCTTTTTGTTGTTTTAGAAATACAGGAGCTGTTTATGCCCATTTTTCTTGGTCATGAACTGCAGCCGATATGCTAAGCCAGAGTTAAATCTAAACTGCCCTACTGCCACAGTGTTGTCCTGATGAGTTTACTAGCAAGTGATTCGCGTTCAGTTGTGACTACATGACACGACTGCAGATTACCTGAGTGCTGTACTGGCTGTGCATGGCAGGGTCCCGGGTGGAAACTGCAGGAAGAATAAGGAAAATCAGAGAGCAACATATTTACCTTTCACAATGCTTTCTGGGCTCATAAATAAAGACACCACCTGATCACTGCACAGACCTAAATGAGTACATGCATGGCAAAGCTAACTGTTATATAAAACTTTGTAACTCTTTTTTATAAATCCTATGCAAATCTGGGTATGCTTATAGGGCAAGGGTGGAAGGGAAGAGTAAAATCTCCCACGAAAAGTGGGGAACAAACTGTTAATTTGACTCAGTTTCCCATAAAACTGTAACCTGAGATACGAAAAGACTGCAAGTCCCCAGAAAATCAAAAAACAAAGGGGCAAAAAAAAAATCTCTGACCAGATTTACAAACCAACTTGGAAATCTCACAGATGGAAACAGAGCCTTGATAATTATTGAAATCTATGCACGCTATTTTACAGTGGTTGCAATAACGTACAATTGAAATGCTACTTTTATAGTCACCGATAGCATTTCCTTTTATTGCAGGGAGAGAACAAACAAACTTACTGGCTGCCTGGTGCATGTCCTCCATGCAGGCTCTTATCACCGATCGGTAGTTTTTACTCACTTGAACCAACCTGCCAAACACAAAAAGGCTTCGCTCAGAGAGAGCTGCTCGAGTCTCAGTCTCGTGCCTATTGCCCACTAAAGCCCTGCGAGCTGCTCTGCAGCGGCAGATGCTCCCCGCACGTGGGTGACTCTGGGGGGACCAGCGAGGCTGTGCGCGGTGGCTGTACACACGCTGGCAGAGGTGTTGGTCAGCGCGGTGACTAGAAGGATCTGGGCCTTGTTTTGTAAAATTACCCCCAAACTGTCATTTCTTCTGCACCGCTGCTGCTGACAGCAGCTCCCAGCAGGCCGGCCAACGGCACCTGCCTCACTGGGGGCTTTTACCAGTCAACGGCGTCTGCCCGGCCGGAGAAGGAGCGGGGATGGCGGGTGCTCCCCCCGCACACACACACACGCACACACTCACTGCGCTTTCCTCGACTTCCCCGCCAGCTCCTCCTCGCTGCGCTGGAGGCCGATGAAGATCCCGTGCGACTCGTTGAAGAGCTTCCGCAACGTCTGGATGTAGATGTCCTGATCCCTGCGCACCACGAAGACGCGGGGCGAGCTCGGCCCTCCCTCCCCGGTGCCTGCAACGCACCCCATCAGCGCCCCGGGCAGCGGTCCCCCCCGGCCCGCCAGCCCCGCGCCGGTCCCCGCACCCACCTCTGCGGCCAAAGAGCGTCTCGCACACCAGCACCTCGGCGGGGCCCCAGGCGAAGCACAGCTGCCTGGCCGACGGGTCCGCGCCCGGCACCACCTGCGAGGGGACAGGCGCCCGTCAGAGCCCGCCGCGCAGCCCCGCGCCCGCCGCCCCGCCCCGGCCCGCACCATCAGCGGCGGCTCCGCGTCCGGCTCCTCCATGGCGGCGGCGGCCGCGCTCCCGCCTCCCGCCGCGGGGGAAGGCCCCTGCGCGCGGGAAGGCCCCGCCGCGGCTGCCCCCGCCGCTGCCTGCGCCGCCCGCCCGCTCCCGCCGCCCAGCCCCGCCGCGCTCCGGCGCTGCCCCGCAGCGCTGCCGGCCCCAGCGGAGGCGCCGGCCCCGGGGGGAAGCGAAGGGAGGGGAGGGGAAGGAGCCCGGCGCGGTGCCGGTTGAGGGCAGGCGCCGGGCGCTCGGCTCGGAAGGCCCCGCCGCGGCGGGAGCGGAGCGGGGCGGGACGGGGCAGGGCCCGGCCCCGCCGGAGCTGCCTCGGGGCGAAGCGGAGCTCCGGGAGGGCTGGTGCTGCGCGGCGGGGGGGGGAGGCTGCGGGCGCCGGAGCGGCAGCCGGTGCCTCGGGGGGTGCCTGCGGGGCTCCGTGCCGCCCCGCGTACCGGGAGCGGGGCTGGGAGGCGGCCGCCGCGTCTCGACCCGCCTGGTTGGCTCTTCCCGGCGGCTGGAGCGCTGCCTGGGTGCGGCGCGGGCTCCGGGCGATCCGGGGGTCGGTCAGCCCCGGCGGTGCCCTCGCTTGCTTGGCTTCTGATAAGCGGTTTCTCCCCCGGCTTGGGGCGGGCTGGCGGGCGGACGAGCCTCCGCGCCGTGGCAGGTGACGCTGAGCCGGGTGGCAGCGCTGGGGCAGGCTCGCTGGTGGAGCTGGATCATCAAAGCGGCTGCGTTTGGCCTCCCGCGGGGCGGAGGAGGGCTCGCAGCGAAGCGTCGGCTCCATCGCAGCGGGTCGGGGCGGCGCGCCGGGGGAAGAGCTCTGCCGTGCCCGACTCGGGGCCGTGAGTCTCCTTCCCTTCCCTGCCTGGCAGGGTCGGGGTGGGAGTTCAGAGCCCCCAGAGAGCGGGCAGTTTGCCCGCTGACGCCCCTGCAGACTGCCGGGTCAGCTTTCTGCGAACGCCGGGAGCTCGCGTGCTGACGGAATGGAACCCGAGTATCCATCAGTAACTTGGCATGAAAAACGCTAACCACGCTCTGCTCCTTCCCTTGCCTGCTGCTTGCCTTCCCGTCTCTGCGTACTCGCTTTTTGCCTATTCCTCTGCGTAACAAACTTGTTAAGAAAAATATTAGCAGTGCGGTCTTGCTGAACTCGCAGCTAGAAGCAGCCAGCCCCTCTCAGACGGGTGCTTTTTAAAGAAGCTCATGTAAGAATTTTTCAAGATAGCCTAAATGATTCGCTGTGCCCATAGGACACATGCTGCAACGCTCCACTCTTAAATTGCCTTTTTTTACTTTGTTGGCTACTGCAGCCTTCACTTCCAGTAAAAATAAAGCTGACAGCTCTCTTTGGTAAGAGCCCGTTGTGACGCCGATCGTGCCAAGAGAAAGAAGTGGTGTCTGTTCAGGTCAGTCAGGAGGAATGGCTTGTTGCAGGGTAGAAGAACTTAAATTTTCAGAAACCTGCTTGAGAAACTATGATTCATCAGTTTTAAGAAAGCTCGTCCTTTATTGTGGGTAAGAGTCCTGTATTTTGGGGAATTTGGGGATATGCGTGTATTCGGATCTCTCCTACGCACAAATTCATCTGCTGTCTCACGAAATGGTGCTGCTCTGTGCTGCAGACTTCTGAGGCTGTTAGTGCCGATCTCTAGATCAAAAATATCCTTCAACACATTACTGAAACGTCTCAGGATTCAGATCAAAACTGGATGTCTGAAAACCCAGCACTAAGAGGTCTTCTACCACCATCCTTCAAGGGTAAGGTGCTGCTTCCAGAACTGCATCTGTTTCTTTGCAGTGCTAGAAGGAAACTTCTGGTGGTTTATGTTACCAATCCAGTGCGCTGGAGAAAAATACAGAGCCCACGCCTTGTATGGGCATCGTAATTAGAAGCTACTAATGAACTAAAATGCATAATTACTGTAGAGCTGACTGTCTCTCGTAATGGAAATCTGAGGGTGGCCTACCAAGTGAGATCCTTGTTGGAAGGATGGGAGTTGCTCTTTGTTTTCTGTGTGGTGAAGCTATGGGGTTCTTTCCGCATGAGCTCATTGGAGTGTCAACCCTGAGAGCAGGACTTGCCACCTGAGGCTTCCCTAGGGACACCCGAGTGCCTGGAGCATCCCCGTGTTCTTTCACATCGCCACGTGCGTTTCTTTTGCTTTGCTTTTGTGCTTTTCCAAATGTAACATTTGACTCTGTGGACCACTCCGTAGGGAACCGCAGCCCTACGTGCAGGGGGAGGCAGCTGGAAGGCAGGTGGTCAGCCTTTCCCAGCTGGACTGCAAGGCCTGACGACCCTCCAGAGTGCCCGGCTGTCTCACTGGTCCTGTTTTTCCCTTCATCAGCATGGAGAGAGAAGTGTTGATGACTGAGGTGGTGGATCTAGGAGTGGGACAGTGTCCTCTTCTGCGCCAGAATTCCATCCTGCGTAAAGAGACGCTAAAAGCTGGTCTAGCAGCTATAGCTCTTTGATCCGCTCCTGCTGCCTCTTGGCACGTACAGTCCACTTTGCTCACTCCCTAAAAGTGCAGGTGGCCCTGCATGTCTGCGGTGTCTGATGCTCTTGAACTGATTGATAGGGAAGGTGGCTGGTTCCTGGGGAAGTCACCCTGGGAAAGGTGAGCTTCAGGACAAAAGCTTGGAGTCTCTTGATCCTCCTTGGAAGGTTGGCTGGAGGGCTGCGCATATCTAGAAGGGAGTCCTTCCCGCACACCTTGTCAAAAAGGCTTCTGTGCCTGTCCGGTCCGTGTAATTAAGCAGAACTGAGAACCACCATGTCAGCATAGAACTTCATGTTGTTCAAAAAGGCTTTGGAGTACAGGCTCTGGGTGCGGTGAGGAAGGCAAAGGTGTAGAGAAACTGTTACCTTTTTCTGGTCAGGAAAAAACAAAACAACAAAACAGCAAAAAAAACCAAGGCCTGATGAGGCGGGGAATTACCGAGTTGCAAAATAAGAGGTCTGAAAGCTGTTTCATGACTTGGGGAATAGAGGGATTCATCAGCATCACGAACAGGGAAAAGACAGAACAGGCAGTGCCCCAGGCAAAATGTATTTTCTAATGGTGCTAAACTAGTATTAATGATGAGCAAAGCCTGAGTAAGCTACTCAGACCTTGAGTCCAGGCTGAGAAGGCAGCTTCAGCCCTACTCACCTGCTTACACCTTCAAATAACCGCTTTCTATTCTTGCATTGAACTAATTGCAAAGTAATACCAGTTTTGAAGGGGCTGGAGCTGCTTTTGGAGGCGTATGCTTGCTCACGTGCAGCGGCACACACTTGTGCTACTCCGTTTGTAGCTGTCTTCATGTCTTAAAAATCTTAAATGTCTTAAAATTTTGGTGCAAAAGGGAACGTATGTTGAGTGCCCATGTTCCCTGCCCTCTTCAGAAGAGGGTGGAGAATTAAGCCTAAGAGCTCTATGAGATCTAGATACGTCCTGTTTCTTCCTTACAACACTACACACAAGAATGAAACAAGGCATTGAAATATTTAAGGAAACAACACATGGAATTTTTTTTCCCAGAGATGGAATTTCTCTGGAATTCTCACTGTGATGCTTCCCCATTTACTTCCCTTCAGCTCTGTGCATTGAAGAGGAGGAGCTCAGAGAGACAAAAAGCTTTGCCTTTGCCCCCCTGTGCTGCAGCCTGGACCCTGCGGGACTGGGTCCTTTGTAGTTCCCAGTGTGGCTTCTCGCCTGCCGCGGCCTCCCAGTCCTGCTGTCTAGCCGGTTATCTGTGCGGGTTTTAGCACTGTTTATTGTTAGCTCCACCAAATCTCCTGTATAATGTGAGTTTCCTCTGTTGCTGTATAAGAAGAAAAGCCATAGAAGTAAGAGGTTTGTAGAAACCTGCTCCGTGATTGGGAATCCGTGTCCTTGGTGGCGAGGCCAATGGTGGTACAGCTGGAACAGTTTTCAGCTTTCTTGAGCACATACAACTTCTGCAGTAGCAAAATTCTGGACATTCTCAAAAAAAATAGTGTATTTTCCCGTCTCCTTTTAAGCATGTTTGTTCTGTTTGTGGTGCTGGCCTTGGTGTATGTCTCGCTTGACGCCGTTGCTGCTTTCAGTTCTGTCATGCTGCTCTCAGGCCTTGACCAGTCTCACCCCACCTCCCAAAGAAATCCTCCTGGACCTGCAGCCCAGAGATCTTCAGAGGCGCAGGGGAGGGGAACAAGTGGCAAGAGCAAAACAAAACCGGACCGTCGAGCAACATCAGCCTTGTAATGCCCTTCCTCACAGCGGTTGCTTCTCTGTGATGTTGCATCATTTCTAAAAATAGAACTTCAGGTCCTTTGGGAAATGGCACTTGTCTTTTGTTCTGTAAAGCACCCCGAGTGTTTGGAGTCTCGCTTAGAAAAGCCGTGCATGAAGTAGAAGGATAGAGTGGGTTTTAGGATGCTTTATTTCCTTGTTCTCACCTATAGTCCTGTTTCTTGGTGGTGATAATGGACTTCAGAAGGTCCAAATGCCGTTGCCCACGGCTTTTCAGAGAAAAAAGAAAAGGTGAAGGGAGACTGTAGGAGACTGGGACACCGTCAGACTGCGTGAGGGGGGTTTGTACAGAAGCAGGTTGTGTTCTCTAGCCACGGGTGCTTCTTGCCTCCCAGTAGCTTAAATAAATAGAAAAATAATAACATGAGTAATTAAATGCATGGAAAGCAGGCAGGATAGACTGACTGGAACAGTCTTGTGATGATAAATCAAGGAAAATGACACAGGTAGGAGTGGAAACTGCAGCTGAAAGGAGCGTGAGTTTGAGTCGCAGTTACAATTTAAAGCAGCATCTCCGTTGCCTTCCTGGGTCGGACGGAGCTCTTCCAGCGCCTCTGATTTTTCCAGAACTGACTCATAAAGACTCTTGAGAAGGAGTAAAATACTAAAACTAAAAGGTTCTATGAAATTTTAGATGCGATTTAGTCTTCCAGAGTACTGAAGCAGAGGGAAAGTTTTATAATATATGGAGGCCTGGTCTACAAGGAGACAGTGAAAGACTTTAATGGCCGTGTTTTGTGGGAGCTGAGCTGGCTGCGCGGGCCATCTTCGCTGCCTCGGGGAGGGCTGTGGCTGTGTTATTTTCTCAGCTGTGGACTAGGGTAGAGGTTTGGCTTCATCTTCCCATGTTCTTCAACTTCTAGGCAACTGCAATTAAAGTCTCCGTGAGTCCGCACTCAGAAGGGAGGTACTGGGGTGTGAAGTGACGTGACAGAAGGCAGAGGAGGGGGCTCAGAATCCGCAGCGAGAAGCAGTCTGTATTTGCTCGTAAGTGAAGTTTCAGGTGATATTTCGCTCCTGGAGTAGTTTATTCTGGACAAACCCCATCTTGTAACGTCTCCGAAGGGGTGCCGGAGGTGCGTTATGTGCAGGCCTGGATTTTGTCACGCCGGCAGCTGAGGGTGCGCGTGGCCGTATGGCCGCCTTGGCATCGTGAGCCGGAGCGCCGTCACCACACAGCGCGGCCCGGTGCCGACTAACGCCCGCCTCAGGTCTGCACAAGGGGCGTTCTCGTGGGGTGTCTTTTCCACCTACGACTGTAGAGAAAGCGGACGAATGATGGCGGCGGGTGGGATGCCGATGAAAAAAAGCTCAGAAACCGTTTTGTGGGAACCTGTTTGGTGAAATCCCTGGAGTGACTGAGACCATGTCCTCCTCCCCTCCACTGGAGTGAACTTCAAGGAATCGCATCACTAGAAGCATCTCCTCTTATTTATGTAATTTTTGAGGTGCTGCATCGTGTTCTTAGCCTGTTGAAGAACAGAGGTAAACCTCGACTGCAGTTTTACTGATGTTCAAGCTGCGTTTCTCAGGTGCTGCAGAGAGGCACAGCGGCTCTGGGTTCTAGAAACCGCAGGGCAAACCCACGCCTCGCCTGCCGTGGGGGGACGGCCGGGCACCCCGGCGGTGCCGCTGCTGGCTGTCCCGCCATGCAGCCTGCATCGCTGTCACCCGTGGAACAGCGACGGCCACGCGCAGGGGGGCAGAAACCCATCAGGTCTGAGGAGGCCCCAGAGGAGGATGACATGGAGGGGTCACCCGTGGGGGAGCGCGGCAGGCCCGGAGGAGGGCAGCCAGCAGGGCCCCCCGTGAGGCGCCCAAGGGGCGGCAGCGCTGAGGGGGGCCCTGAGGAGCCCGGCCCGGGGGGGGGGGGGGGGGCGCGGGGCGCGCGGCCCGGCGGCCATTTTGAGGAGGACAATGCCCGCCGCACGGCAGGGCCCGCTGCGCCCGGCGGGCGGGCGGGGCGGGGTGCGCGCACGCAGCGCGGGCAGCCGCCGGGGCGCGCGCACGCTCCGCCTCCCGCCACCGCGTTATGTAACGGCCGGGGCGCGCGCGCGCTCCCTTCCCCCCCCTTCCCCGCCCTGTCCCCGCCTCCCCCCCTCCCCCCGCCTCGTCCGCCGGGGCCCAATGGGCGGCGGGGCCGCGCCGGGGGGGGGGCGGGGGAGAGCGCGGCGGATGGGGCGGGCGCGCGCACGCACGAGGCAAGGCGCGGCCCCGCGGCAGTGCGTGCGCGCTCCCTTCCCCCCCCCCCCGCCTTCCCCTCTCTCTCTCCTCCGCCGCGCTCGGTCGTTTCTTCCCCCCCTTTGTGAGGCGCTCGGAGTGGCCCGGACGTCGCTGACTCGCCATGGCCGACGAGAAGCCCAAGGTGAGGCAGGCGCCCTCCCGCCCCCGCCGCCTCACTTCGTCCCTCAGGCGGCGGCGGTGGCGGCAGGAGGCCAGGCCCCGGTCCCGGCCCGGCCAGCCAACGGCCTGCGCTCCGCCGCACCGGCTTTGCGCGCCATTTTCCTGCGCACCCAGGCCGCGGCCGCCTTCCCGCCCCGCCGGGTGAGGGGGGGCCGGGGCCGCAGCCTCCCGGGGCGGGCGGAGGATCCCCGGGGAGGGCGGCGGGGAAAGGGGGAGGGGGGGTGGTGGTGAGGGGGGCGAATCCGGGCTCCCTTCCCGCCCTCCTCGGGGAGAGAGGCAGGTCCGGAGGCGGTTGCTGCTGTTGCCTTCCTCCTCCTCCTTCTCCTCCTCCTCCTCCTCGCGGCGCCGGGGCCGGCCTGGTGGCCGGGGCGCAGCATCCCCGCCCGTCGCTGGGGCTCTCGCCAGCCCCTTCCCCGCCGGCGCTGGCAGGAGCGCGCCGCGGCCTTTCCGGGGCGGGGGGGGCGGGCAGCGCTCCCGGCCCCTTTTGTGCCGCCCCTCGGCCCAGCGGCCCTGGCCGCGGGAGGGGCCTCGCGGGGGGGGCTGCTGCGGGCGGAGGGCAGCTTCGCTTCTCGACAGCAGGAATTAAAAACAACCGCAGCGGACAAACCCACAAGCGGCGAACGCCGCGCTGCCGCCGTTCTTTTTTATTATTTTTTAATTTTTTTTTTTTCTTCCCCCTTCCATTTTTAAACCGAGTCTGAAGGCGGCGGGGCTGTCGGGGTCTGTCCCGTGGCGGGGACCCGCAGCCCGGCCGGGGCCGCCCGACGCCCTCCCCGCTCCTCCCGAGGAAAACAAAGGTGGAACGGCTGCCGGGCACCCCGGGAGCGGGCGCGGGCGGGGACTGGGTAGCGCTGGGTCTTCGCTCTGCCTCTCCCGGGATACTCGGAGCAGCGGAGTTGGAAGTTGGGTCTCTGCAGTTTCTGCGTGGGGCTTCTAATGGAGGCGAGGAGATCAGGCTGCTGCTTGAGGAGGGTTTTTTCTTAAACGTTTTCCGAAGGAGAAAGCTTGGTTCTGTCTCATTTTTTTAAATACGCTCCTTCAAAGTATCTTGGAAGTTTTCAGAAGTAGCTCAACTGACAGGGAAAAGTTTGAGATATACTGAGAAAGAGACTTGCTAGTGCTTGAGATTGTAGTTATAAATAACTTTATTCCTTTGATTGGGAACTGTAGTGTTGCATACTGTTGTGCCCTTGGTAGAAAGAACTTTTTTTAAAAAAAAATCTGTTATAAAACAGCTGGCCTAGTAAGTCTTCACAGTTGCTTTGCATGTTAACCAATGTCAAGAATAACAACGAATGTTAGTAGGGTTTAGGTTTTTTGTGTGTGTGACTTTTTTTTTATTTTCAAGTTACAAGTATTGACCTTTATTTCCTAATTCAAAGTGTTGCATCGGTAAACAGCTATAATATCTTTATTTCCTCCTTTTAATGACCTGTTGCACTTTGGTAGAATTTTCACTTCTTGTTTCATACCTTTTAAAAAAGTATTGTATTTTTTTTTTCTTTTATTTCCTCAACAGGAAGGAGTGAAGACTGAAAACAATGACCACATTAATCTGAAGGTGGCAGGGCAAGATGGGTCTGTGGTGCAGTTTAAGATTAAGAGGCATACACCACTTAGTAAACTAATGAAAGCCTATTGTGAACGACAGGTATGGTTCTTGTGTGATCATCAGGAGAACTGGTGTCTGGGGGAGAGATGATCTCCGTACAGATAGATGAAGACAGTAAAGTCTTAAAACTATGTAAATATGCAAAATGATAAAGACTTAGCAGAAACTAATTGTGTTGTGGAAAGTATATTTTTCTTAGGATCTGTTATAGAGTGGACTGACAGGATTGTGACAGGAAATGGGTAAAATAAAGATCTGTTGTTATCTCTGAAATCTGCATTATAGGTGTAGGCTGTTGGGAGGCAACTGTTACTCTACTGCTCAAAAATACCCGTATGGAAAAGGGTGGGTTAGGAACCTGTGGTGTGAACTTAGGATAGAGAGTTGAGTGATAATTAAAGGTGTTTTTATAACTCCAGGTAACATACTGGTCTGGTCATAGACTTCTGATTTATTAGCTTAGTATTACTGTATTAAGATGAGATAATATCAATGAGTGTTTCAGGGTCTAAAGGTGTCTAGTGTGTAGCTTGAGAAGGAACTTGTACATTTAATGATGAGATTTGTTTTTTCTCTTGTGGCCTAGTATTCAAATTAATCCTCTGAGGGACAAAAAATTTATTTTGCTATCCTAGTGGCAACTGCAGACAGCTATTGCAAGTTCTAAAACACCTGTACAAGAGTAGTGCTATTTAATACTTTCTTCTGAAGCTTTTGATTAGGAAACTTTTGTCTCTGATGTCCATGGTTTTTTAATGAGTGTCTGCCTTTAAAAAGTTCCATCACTAGGAAGGTGTTTGGAATCGGGGAAAGTTTTTTTTTTTTTTAAACACAAATATGCAGTGATACTATTAAATACAATAAAATCAGTATAAAATATTGAGGTAACTATTTCACTGCCAAGAAAAAACAAACTCTAATTCATGTCCAGAGTGGTAAAATCTCTTAAGTTTACCCATTGTCAGAGTAGAACAGGCATATGAATAAAGACAAGGAAAATCAGCTCTTATTGAACATGTGGATATGTTCTTGTATGGGTGTTCTGGGGATAAAATAGTGAATATTTGAGGCTGTGGGCTCAGTTTTCCCATACCTATTAGGCAAAACTCATTTTATGTAAGTCACTGTGTACTGCATTTTGCAAACATAAAGTGGAGTTACAGCTGTCTTTTGGGGAGTTTGAGGATTGGTTAATGGTTTGTAAAGTCCTGGGAAAGATGATTTTAGGAGTACTGTTCATACTTTAGGTACTTGGATACAAACAAAAGCAAGATTCTAAAACTTTTCACCTAAATTTCTAATTTGCTTTAAAAAAATGAAAACTGGTAAAAAAATCCCAGGTGTCAGTTGGAGAGGAAAAAAAAAAAATCCTTAGAATGGGAGACATTTTTTAGGATTTCAGTTTTAAGCTAGTAGATATCCAAAGGGTATTTCTGTGGAAATGGAGTTGTCTTTAAATTCGATTTCTTACGTGCTTGCTTCTCAAACTTTGTTTAAAAGCATTTCTTCTGCATATCTCTTATTTTGTTCATGTTCCTAACTAGGCATACCCAATCTTAAAATGCTTAAACTGTAGACTTTAGATTTAATTTTGGAGAGGTGGAAGTTGCATACGGTGGAGAATTTAGCAGCTTTAAAGAATGAAAATCATGTATTGCAAGTAGTAGACCTAAATGGAAGTAACTAAACCTTGAATGATATGTTTAAAAGATGAAGACTTATCTGTGATTATTGTAAGTGGGGGAAGAAATCGTCCATGGAACATACTTTATTTTTCGTGGATACTAATCTTGCCAAGGTACAGTTTTTCAGTATGTTTTCAGCTATCATTTATTCAGCTCAGAAAGTTGTCAAGAACCTGCAAAAACCCAAAACTTGTGGAACAGGAAATACTATATTTTAAGAAACGCCATGTCTGAGAAAAAGGCTCAAACCGGGTGTTACTGTGAAAAAAGGTGTTGCTGCCATGACACTTAGCCACATGGTTTTCTTAAACAGAATGATGTTCTGAGTGAGCACTGCAGAATCTTAGTCACACTAGAGAAGGCATTTTGCTGTGAACTATAAATTATTACCAAAAAGTTTGCTCGTATTTTTTATTAAGGTGGTTTTCCTGACAAACCAACTTTTCAAAAATAGTGGCTATGTTTTCTTTTGTGTGTTATATCTACTCTTGCATGGCTAAATGAAGGCTTCTTTTCTAATTCAGAAGTTCCAAAGCAGCACCATGCAATCTATTGGATTTACTTCAAAACCAACTAGACTTCTTGTATTTTCAGATACTTCGTAGAGAGAGTAGATAGAACTGGGAAAGAAGTAAGACACTGAGGTTCTTGGTTCTGGTATCCTCAAACTTCATTCATCTTCCTTTGCAGAATGTAGTGTGCTGTAGGATATTTTTTGAAAACTAAGTTGTGAATTTGAAGCTTATGCTATTAGAAGAAGGGACTGTAGTTCTTGGTTATCTCTTTCAATCTGTTGGCTTGAGTGAGAATGAGAAGTAGTCTTCTGGGGGATGGAAGAGGTCAGCAAAATGACTATTGTGTGGTAGAAATTGCTAGTTTGAAATACTTTTTCAGTAGTTTCTGGAAGTAGGGTTTTTTTGTTTTTTTTTTTTTTTTTTTTGACAGTTCCAGCTGTGCAGGGAAAAACTTAGATCCATTGGTTTCTTGTTAATAGGAATTCAAGGTCAGTAAGTTGCTGCTGCAGACTAACAGATGGTAGTTGCATTTCTGGAAAAAATATTTCAGAAAAACTTTGCTTTTGGGGGAGATCAGAAAGGAGTGTTGAATATTGCTGTTTGACGTTTGTTACCCAAAGTGTTGCATCTAATTTTTAAGGGAACTTTTATTAAAAAGCAGTGTAAAAATCCTGGCCTTTGGGGTGAGACTTGTGTACTAGAAATGGTTTTATTTTAACTTACTGTCAGTGGAGGCACTGTTGCTTCTCTTAGTTACTGGACACAATGCAATTTTTAATACAAAACAGATTGCAGCGATTTGTAGTGAAATGCCTGGAAGTCAGTGCACGAGGGGAGTATGAAAACTACATCGGGCACTATGAACGGTGGCTGTTAATAATCATGCTGCAGTTCCAGTGACAAGTTCAAGAGAAAACTAGTGAGTACTTTTACACCAGACTTACTTCCCTTTGTGTTACTTCTCTCTGTCCAGGGGTTGTCAATGAGGCAAATCAGATTCCGGTTCGATGGGCAGCCAATTAATGAAACAGACACACCTGCACAGGTAAACAACAGAAGCAAGACAAAAGAACTGTATTTGAAATTTGCTGCAGGCATTGATCGAGGTGTTTCATATAAAATACTTGTGTAATTGTATATAATAGTGGTAGAAAGTGATCTTTTTTTACTATTATTTTGGTATAACTAGTTTGGAATTATTGGAAATGAAATGCAAGACTTCTTAAGTGTTTTGAATAATAAGTCTATATCACTGTAGTAGTAAAATAAGAAAATTAAGTGCAGTGTAGAGAGGGTGAATCTTGTAAAACTGTTACTTTATTGACTCACGCCTCTGAGATAAGAATCGGTAAGTTAAGAATTGAGTTTTTCCTGAAGGATTTGCTTTATCTTTTTGTAGAAAATGGCCAGGATGTTATCAGAGATCCTGTTCACAAACTTGCATTTGTAATATGAAAGTAATTTTCTGTTGTAATTTGAAGCTCTATTTCAGCTTTATAAAATTATTGAATACTGTGACGTTTGGGTTGTCTGTTAGTAATTGGTTAAAATGAAGGCAGATCCAAGAACAGAATGGGTTACTGTGACTGGAGTATTTTTCTGTACTGCTCCACATAGCTGTGTTTGATGAGCCTTTCCAAGTGATACAGTTTTATATGCTTTTCAGAACCACTTCTTAGGAAATAAGGGATTCCTGTTTTTAGAAGGTTTATAGTAGATCTGTATTTTCTAAGCAGTTGTCCAAAGAATGTGCCTCTTACAGCCATGATCTATGGAACTTTTTAACTTAGAATACTGATAACTGAGTCAACAGGGTGCTGTGCTCTCCATCCATGTTACGCTGAAGCTAAGGACCAGTCTATTTATAGCTGCGGTAAATGCCATAGACCAGTTTGATTTCCTGGAGCAGAAATGGACACTGTTTAGAAATATAACTTACATTAGTTATAGCAGCTCCTTCAGTCTTGGTACAGATTTTTTCAATAGGTAACACTAACATCCCAGGAATATCAACTGTAAAAGTTACTGTGAAAAAAGAAAATTATGTTAATGGAGTATTGCTGTTCCTCACTGGCAGTTTGTTACATCGTTGACAATGTAAGGTGTTCATAATTTTTTTTTTGTGCTTGCCGATGCTCGATTTTTGCCTGGTTGGGCTAGGGGCCTTAATTGTAGTCTGCTTTCTTTAGTGCTGTAGCTGAAGCCATTTGCACGTTTGAACAGCAGCAGCAAAGTGGAATTGTGGCAGTGTTCTAAGGTAAACTGAGGAAGTAAATAGGAGAAAGAAGATGCAATGGCAAAGTAGGCAACAGAGTTAAATATTACCAATGTCAGTCTTTTCCACAGGAATCATACAATGCACCCTGACGTTACATACTAGAATTCATTCTAGGACAACAATTACCAACTGGCACTTTTTTTTTTCCATGTATTTTCTTTGCTTTTGAGTTACGGTGAAGTAGATTAAATGTGCAGAGTTGTGGTGGGGAGTGGGGCTGGTCTGGTTAAGTTGCATAAAAATGAACGAAGATAGGAGATGTCAGAACAACCCAGCCTGTAGTAGAGATCTGAGAAGAGTTGAAAGCCTTTTTTCTTTTTTCTGCTGTAGTTGGAAATGGAGGATGAAGATACAATTGATGTGTTCCAGCAGCAAACAGGAGGAGTTTACTAAAAAAAAAAACCCAACCACACAAAAAAAGAACCTGCTACTTTCTTCTCCAGAACTGTGCTCCCACAGGCGACACATTCACAATTAGAAAAATGAGACTTGGTTCAGCCACATCCTGACTACTGCAGTATAGTTTTCTCTCTTCTCTCTCTGATTTTTTTCTTATTCCTTCTATTGTACATAAAGTAACTGGTGTATGTGCACAGACATAATGCATATTTTTTTTAACTAAATGGCCAATGGTATGTTTTGATCAACATTTAATGGAGGTGGGGTGGGAAAACAAACTGTTTCTGTGAAAATGCCCCTTTCTCCGTTAGTGGCATGCTCCTTCTACTTTTATCTTTATATTCCAGTAAGTTATTTTGCTCTCACTGTTCAAAAACCTTACATACCTTGTTTGATTGGATAATTTCAATGTTTTTCTTTTATCATTGTAAAACCAAGGACAATTTTATAACTTTTTTGTACGTAGCTGTTACATGTAGAGCAATCTCTGTCTAAGTAGGGGTAAATTACTCTAAAAAAAAAAAAAAAAATTCTAGATAGTTTTCCCTTCAAGTAAAGCGTCTTGTTGTTTAAATAAACTTCTTGTTTAAAATAACCAGTTTTCTTTTTTTTTTTTTTTCTGTGGAGTAATAGTACTCAGCACTTGTATTTCTTTCTCTGCAGCTCTGTATGCTTCTCCGTTCTCAGCTTTCTGTGCAGTAAGTAAGTGTAATCCTCCTTTTACAGTCAGAGGACTGTTGGAAGTGAAAGGCTTCCATCAGACCTCTCAGTCAGTCAGTAGTTGAACTGGAAATAGAAGTCAGTTTTGTCTTCTTTTGATTGTTTGTTTGTTTTGGTGTACCTTCTGCTAAGCCAAAAATGCTTGATTAGGCAAACTGCGAAGTACTGGACTACTTACCAATGCCTTTGGGTTGAGCTCTTTTTGTCAGTCTTCAACAGAAACATCAATGTTGTTGTCACAGTAGCTTATTCCAAACTCTGTGTTTGAATGCTTGTTGATGTAACCATTAAGTTAAAAAGAGCAAAGTATTTTGGTAACCATTCAGTTTACCGTGGTATCAAATGGGAGATACTTGGAAATGTAAAGCAAAAATAAAAACCTGAGTTCTGTTTTGGGGTGTATTTAGCTATGGTGGTGTAGATTCCAAGCTCTGCTGTACCATTGTGGTAAAGGGGAAGAGGCTCGAAGTACTGAAGGGGAGGTAGTGACAGTGATGTTTGTCATGAGTCTTTTCCAGAAGGCTGTTCTGGAATTTTCTCATGGGGAAGTTTAGAGGTTGTGGTGAAATCCATGGGCATTCATGAAGGATTATATACCTGCCTACTCAGCAGCTCCAAAGTGTTCGCTGATGTCCTAGGAATGTCCTAATACTTTGTAGTGTTTGCAGTAAGTTACTGCTCTTTGAGGTAGTGACTTGTTAGCAGAGCTAACTTTTTGGTGGGTAGTTTTTGTAATAGTTAATTCAAGAAGTGGTTATTACATGCTAGACCTGTGCCTGCTGGACCTAGAAGTTCTGTGCCACAAAGTTAAAGTGATGGGTCTGTGCGTTTAGCTAATGGAAGATGATCTGTTTGACTTCTGTCATGATTGTAACACATTTGGTATTACATTAATTACCTCTAATGGAGATAAGAAAAAAATAGCATCTGTTGTTGCCGTTGCTTTTGACTATGTAGCTGAAGAGTGTAGGCTACTGTGTGCTGTGGTTTTAATTGCAGGAAATTCTACTGCTAAGCAGATTATGTTTTGTTCTGGTGTGTATCTTGTACACTTCTGTGGTATATCGCAAAGTTGGAATTCCCTCTTGTGAGCAAGTGTTTTCATATCCAAACTCAGAAAGGTCTGGAAAAAAACTTACTTGGGGAAAAAAAATAAATGGGTGGTCATGGTGGGAATGTATTTCAACCCCTTTCATAGGTTGGGTGTGGAATACATTGCTCTTTGGCTTTAGAATCTCTGGCTTTTAACCTGGCTAGACTGCTGATAACAGTGTATAAAATTCTTTCAACTTGATGTCATGCCAAGACTTCTCCCAGGAGAAAGCTGACTTTATCTTGTTTGGCCAAAAAAGATGTTTGGACTTGCTTTAGTTGCTGAAGAAAGGGTGAGGTCTCCTCTAATACAGTTTTTTTTTCAGACCAGCTTAAGGCCGTGAAGCTCAAAACTCCCTGTTGTATCTTGCCTGCTACTTTTTCTTTCCTGAGGCAATAGAAGTCAAGTGACAGGTACTGAACAGCATGCTTTCAAAAACAATGTCTTAATTTCCTGAATTAGTAGAGTGGTACTTCATCTGTCATCAGCGTATGTGCAGGATTCACCTGAACTTCTCCACTCCATTTGTCGCATCTCTCTGCTGTTCACCTGAGTTTGCGCCTCATATTTCTGAATCTTCTACCAGTGCTGAATGGTGGCTATGTAAGATGGTGACTGCAATCAAAAACTGATAAAATGGTCTTTTATGAGAGATGTTTCCTTAATTAGATAAAAATCAAGAAACTGTCTCAAAGAACTTAAGTGATTTAGTTCCTTGAGACCCTCAGACATTTAATTTCGATTAGTCTAGCAACCTGTTAAGTGGGCTGGTGCATTCTGATACATGTTTGTGTCCACAACAATGCGGAAGGACTAACCTATTTTTAAAAAAAAACCACATTTTTTTTAGAACTCTTCTTGTATGGTATTGCAAATACTTCTTATGACAGAACTTGGTGCTTGTCGGTACTGCTCCTCTGCTGCGTAGAGAATTTACCTGTTGATTCCTGTTTGCTGGGACCGAAGTGGTCTTACTGTGCCTACGTCTTCACCAAGACGGCTGCTGCTGGGGGGCATGATTTGGAAGTGGTGTGGAGTACAGGGATGCAAACAATGTGGATCAGATTGTCTGGAGTTCCCTTAGCTGTTTGGCTGGGCTTGGTTTGTAGCAGTTCTTCTGTTTATGCTGGTGGCCTAAGGGACTACTAGAAGTCCACGTGTCGGAGGATAAAGGAAAACTGGGCAAAGAGGTCTTGCCACACTAGTTGGGAGGTAAGTTTTTCATGTTTGTTAAACACCTGAGATCTTTCAAGAGCCTGGGCAAATTACATTATTACCCACAATTTTCGAATAATGTCTTCTAAAGTGATTACCATGCAATTTAGTTAATATTCCTCTCATGGTTTTTGAATGAGCAAGAATAGAGCAAGTCGTAATTGGATACAACGCTCCAGCGAGTTCTTGTGGCTGAGAAGACCTTGCCTTTAGCGTGTGCTGGGTCTTCAGTCACTCAGACAGCTTCAGTTTCAGTTGTGGAATGGACACTACCAGTTATTTAAAAAAATGTAACCAAAATTGTTTGTTTCAGGCACCTAAAGTAAGGCATTTTTATTCATGTACGGAGGGGAGGGAAATGGCAGGTCGAAAGCACAGCTGTTTTTGGTGGGACCTGTAGTTAGCACCTGAAAATCAGAGCCATAGTTCATTTGCACAGTGGGAGTAATAGCCATTTAATAGGGCTCTGCTGAGGATTGGTACTGAGTGGCCTGAGGTGCTGGTTCAGGAGGGATTCTGGGACTGCAAGGCTGTTCGGACGTGGAATATGCTAAGCCATCAGGAGTGTAAGGAAATACTCCAAGTGGTAATGTGAGAGAGGTTCTTGTGCTGGTGTACGGAGGTGTTCTCAACAGAGGAAAAATCCCAAAGTAGTACGAAGATAATTGCTGCTGCAAGATAACTACAGCATCAAAGCAGATACAGCATCTCTGCAGAGGTTATGGTTAAAGCCAGATTATTTTCTTGCAAGAATATTCCTTCCTAGTACCTGCACTTCATTACTCCTGGCAGACAGTGTCGTGTGCGTGCTCTGGTTTTGTCTGTTGGGTACTGGTTCTGTTGTGGCTTACTGCAACATTAATGAAAAGGTGTAATGTGACTGGCTTAAAGAAATAATACTTTCTGTGCTTCAGCCAGTTGGATTGAATTTCTAAGGAACGGCAAGTTGTTTTCAAAGCTAAAAATGAAAAACTAAATGCTTCTTTCATCATCCTCTATTAAGTGAACAATAAATTGAAGGATTTTTATTACACTTTTAGATCGTGTCCAGTATGCTTGTATAAGCTGGTGCGATGGGCTGTTGTGGAGTACCTAAAAGACAATCTAAAAGCTTTTAAATAACTTGAATTATTCTTAATTGTATTACTACTGTAACTGTAATTAATACATTTCATTGTCTGGATTATTGAGGTTTGTTCACTCTGGCTGTTAACCAGTTGCCAGACGGAATGTGTTCTGGTAGCACATAATTGACTCCCCTAATTTATCTTGCTTTTTTTGTACGTGGTGTCAGAATGAATTGGTAGTATGGCACTTGTCCCTGGTGCTTAGGATGTCGGAGTGTCAGGATAAATAGGAGATGGAAGGCTGGAATTTGATCCCTGTTTGCAATTTGTGGTTGGCCTTCAAGATGCTTAATTACAGAGTTTTTCTGGTTTCTTCACTAGCAGTGTGGGACTGACAGTCTTACTCTGGCATGGAGATACTGGGAGGTCCAGCTGGTATTTATGACATGGTTTGGATCCCTTAGAGGGGAAGAGTTTTGCTCTGGTGGTGCTATGAAAGCAGCAGCTCGCGGTCGGCGAGGTCCCAGTAGCAGTGAGGGCCAGCGGGGAGCTGTAGAAAGGCAGCGGAAGTGTGTGAGTTGGCGAGGGAGTGGGGACTGCGTGAAGAATGGTCGGTTTTGATGGTTATCCCTGATACAAGGATGACTTTGGAGCCCTGGGGGAAGACTAAGGTTGTGGAGGCCCAAATGAACAGTAAAGAGATTGTTGTTCCTTAGGAGAGGAATATTCTCTAGGGGCAGGTGGATGCAAAGGACACCCTTTGTGATGAATTTTGTGCTGGTTTTGGTGGCTTAGGTCCCCTCCTCCCTTTTGCCATCCAGTCCATAGGTCTCGTTAAAGCACATCTGGTGCCCATAAGGGCTCGTGAAGTATCACTTGATTAAGAAAACTTCACGGTTCAAGCAAACTTGGACAAGACAAAAGTGGAACGAAAGGAGCTCTTTGAGGACGCTGTCAGGAGACTGACTCCCCCTTCCAGTGATGGTTGTCTCTTCTGCTAAGGAGCAATGCTCTGGAGTATGCTACCTGCCTAGGCAGTGCTGCGTGTCCATACAAGAACAGCAGCGTGAGCTGGCCGCTCTGGTTTTTGTGTTGGTCAGAACACCACCTCTGCTGCCTGGAGAAGGAGTCTGGACACTGCGATTCAAGCCTCCTTCACCTGCAGATGTGGAGAGGCACCAAAGCAACTTTTGCAACTCTTGCAAACCACGGCGTCTGGGAGAACAAACGGTTGAGTCTGTAGGGTATCGGTCTTCCACTGAGCTTCCACCATGTATCGCTTCAGATGCAAAAGTCTTTGAAAGCTGGAAATCCAGCTGTAACAAGGATTATTTATTAGCTTACTTTTTACCTTCAGCTGTGAATGAACTGGGGGAAGAAAGACAAGTCAAAAGCTCTTTTTTTGTATGATGTGCTTGGAATAAAAAAAGAACGCTCCTTGTGCTGTAAGTAGTAGAGACTGACGTGAAGAAGAACCCTCGGTCACGGGAGGATGACCAAGGCGAGGCTTTTCTCAAGCCAATGGTATCTCTCCTTGCCTAACCCTTGCATTTGCTGGAGTCTTGGTCAGACTTCCAGATGCTTTCTGCATTCATTGCTGGTTGAATTTCAACAACAGGTGGAACTGTTTTGTGTCTTGAGTTTTTCAAACAGCTGCTGAGAATTGTTCTGGCCAAATGTCATCATCCTGGGAAGGATGGTAAGCCCAGTCCCTGTAGCCATCTTCATAACCCGCTTGATCTTGTTCTGGGTAAATAATCAGCAAAGCAGCTTTTATTTAAAGACTGTCTTGCAGTCAGGACTGTCTGAGAGATCAGTGGGGTCCCTGAAGCTTTAGGTTTTTAAAGCTGCGTGTTAAAACTGGCTTTGTCAGAGGGAGCGGGTTTTTCTTCATCTTGACTTTAAAAAATAGCTCTGTTGTGTCTCAAGGGTACAAATTTAAGAGTCAAATCGTGTGAGTTTGAATAAAAAGCGTTTAAATGACAAAATACTTCTGCAAGTTCCTGAGAGAGCAGGTGCTTACCTGTATGCGAGTAGGTAGCATCTGCCTTCTTAATGCCCAAGCCTAAGGGATAATAGAATTAAAACAACTGTGTCATGTTACTTAAAATTTCCCTTTAATCTGCCTCTAGAAAGCTGTGATGACAGAATTCCCTGGGGACCTAAAGAATAGTTGGGGCTTTTTTTAAAAAAAGAGACATTTTTATAGATCTTAGATTAGAAAAGATAAAATTCCGTGGCCCTGTTTGTGTAGTTTTAGCAGTTCGGCTCTTTCTCGAGTTGTGTTAATGTTAAGGCTGGTGCTAATTCAGACACTCAACACCTCGCGTGTACGCAGAGTGAAGCAGCAGGAGCAAAGCTTGTGTTTTTCAAACCAGAAAGAAATACTTCCTAGAGAAAAATGGTTTGGGGGTATTAAGGGCTGTTATTAGTGCAAACTGGGAGGGACAGACAGAGCAGATGGGGGTTTTCTTCCCTCTTCTCCCTCCTTTATGCCTAATTAAAATAACCTTTGTGGCGGGAGGTCCCAATGCATTAATTTTGGAGTAAAAGTTGCGGTGGGCGAGGAAGCGTCTGCGGGGCTGAGAGCTGCGGAGGGGTCTGGGGGCTGCCAGTCACCGCAGCGAAGGTGGGTTTGACAGGAGGGTCTGCAGCCGGCGTCTGGTGGGCGACCGGTGCGCTGTGAGCGTTCTGTGCCGGCGCTCGGCAGGAGACGCGAGTGGGTGGCATTGGCGGGCTTCGTACTCCACATTCCGGGACCTGCCTGATTTTAAGGGGATAATCCGCATATTGAAAATAATTCTATCGCACCGTGGGCGTTGAGGTGACGGTGCCTCGCGCCAGGCCTGCGTGTCCGCGGGACGTTGGCTGTGTCGCCATCCTCCATGGAGCCGAACTCTTGATGCGACAGCGGCCTCGTGCAGGCACCTCCCGCACCCGGGCGGCCTCTGCGGCTCATCCGTGCGTATGGGGATCGCGCCATGACACGCTCTGAGGGGGCTTCGAGGCGGGAGCCACCTCCCCGCAGCGAGGGAGCGGGGCCCGGGCTGGGCGCTGGTGGCCGGTGGCGCTGAGGCGATGTCTCGGGGAGGTTGATTTGGGGACGGGGGTGCCCTCACAGCGCGGCCCTCGGCCCCGCAGCGGGGAACCGCACCGAGACTTTTGTCTCGCCTCACGCCTGCTTAAGCCAATCGCGGCTCGCCTGGTAGGAGCGACAGGTCTCCCGCCAATCATCAACAAAAGGCGCCGCCGCCCAGGCGTAGCCAATCACCGCCGAGCAGACGTATTGCTTCACCAATGAGCTTTTACGAATGAGGCAAGGCGGTTCAGGATAGACGGTGAGGCGGGCCAAAGGGCAGAGTGGCAGGACGCGGTCGAATAAGAGCTTGGACTTGGGTTTGAACCGTCCAGTGAGGAGGACTCTGAGAGGCGGGCCTTAAAGTGCTTATAAAAGCTGCGGCCGGTGAGGGCGGCGGCTGCAATTGTCACCGGCAGCAGCAGGGCAGGGCAGGCAGGGGGAGGCTGCTCCGTTCCCGGGACCGTCACTCCCCGCTGGCCTCTCAACGGAGCCCGTTCCCCATCGTCCATTGCCGCCATGACCACCACGACCACGTTTTCGGGCATGGACCCCAGCGGCAGGAACAGCTCCAGGTCCGCCGGGGGCCGGCAGGGCTGAGGGCGGTCGCGGCGGGGCCGTTACTGCCGCTCGCCTCAGGGCCGGGGGGCGCGGCCTGGCACGGAGGGGGCTGCCTGGGGCAGCTCGAGGGGGGGGGCGGGACACGGGTCTGGGGCCGCGGGCACCGGCTGGGTCGGGGCTGGGTGTCTGCGGTTCCTCTTCGCCGCTTCCCGAGCGGGGCGGGGGGCGGCGGCCGCGCCCACCCGGGGACAGCGGGCTCGGCTCGTCAGCTGCGCCGCCGGGGGGGGTGGAGATGGCAGGCCTCGGCCGTGCCCTGCCGCAGCTGCCCGCGGGAGGGGGGCGTGGGAGCTGCCGAGACCCACCCCGGGCTGCTCGGTGTGCGTGTGCGTCCCTGCCTCTTGCTAACAAAGAAGGGAGGCGACTCCCTGCGCGGCCGCATCGCGGGGGGGGGGGGGGGGGGTGGGCACACACAACATTGCCCCCCCCCCCCCCCCCCCCCCCCCCCCCCCCAATCCCCTTCTCTGCCCGCGGCTGCGAAGAGCGGGCCTCGGCCCGGCGGAGCGGCCCCGCAGGCTGCCGCGGTCTGGGTGGGGCCGAGCGGGCTCCATTGTCTGCTCTCCCCACCCCCCCCCCCCCGGCAGCCGGGTCCCCGCAGGCCGCTGCGCTGGGCCGCCGGTCCGGCCCTGGCCCCGGCCTTCCCCCGGCTCCGGCCCTGCCGGGGGGCCTCGGCCGCGCTCCCGGGGGGGCTCGAAACAAAGAAAACTTGGCAGGTGTCGGGGGGGCGGGCGGCACTGTGTCGGGCGCCCCGTCTCTGCAGCTGCTTTCGCGTCTTTTTTCCAAGGTGTTCTGTCTTTTTTTTTTTTTTTTTCTGCAAGGTTTTGGCCTGACAAAGCGGATGCTTCGTCTTCGCCTTTGGCTTTTCGGGGTGCGTTGTAAAACAAAGCAGACACACCCCTACACCCCACACCCCCCGCCCGGTGGAAGCCTGCCCGTGGCTGGAGCTGCGGGTGGGTTTTCGGGCTGCCTCCGCGGGCACCGGGCATGGGTTTGAGCGCGGTTCGCTGCTCGGATGAAGCAAACTGCAACGTCTCGGGCTGAGAGAGGCTGCTGATAAAATCTGTCAACCTCTAGCCGAGGTCGGTGAGAGGGATTGTTCCTCTCACAGTCTGAGGGATGGCTTTTTTCCTCCAGTTACCTCTTCTGCTAATTTCGTGAGGACTGTCAGGGGAAACTTGTGCCGTACTGGTTTCACTGCTGTGGTAAAATAAAGGTGATCAAAGATACAGGACCAAGCCTTCCTCTGAGCAGACTGTTCTTCACATTACTAAGTGCAATAGATGTAGCTAAGAAAATAAACCTATACCAGAACATTTCCTCTGGAAAAAAAAGAATGGAATGATTCAAGACCATTATACCATATCCCTTAATTTGGAAAGGAGACAAAGCAAGTCATAAAAATGTTCTTGGATTCTTAAAACATACTGTACGATCTCCTGGGATCTTACATTAGCAGCTAAGCATTAGTAGTTATAACTTTGGAGAAGAATTTTGTAAGGAAAAGTGGTTTGCTAGTTAGGTAACGCTCAATATCCATGCCAAACACCTTTGTGACTTTTTCTTGCCATTATGTTGTTTGAGCTCTGTAGGCTGGAAAAGTGTTTTTGTGTGGCATCTGGAATGTAGTAGGCACAAAATCTCTAGAGATCCGCATGCTAGTACCGGTGGTGATGACGTCGTAAAATCAGACACGTTCTTTGTGTTGAATTTCCAGGTTTGGTGCATTAACAAGCCACGTACTGTTTTCTGTTGTGAAGTTCTAACTTTAATTTATTGAATGATTTGTAAAGATGAGGGAGTGTGCACTGTCACTAGCTCGTTCTGGCCTTCATTTGAGAGCACCGGATGCCTTGAAAGCCGTGTTGGTGTACTCGCAGCTCTCTGGGGTCTGTGACGCTTCTCACATGGCCACATACATTTGTTCTCCTGGCTTTTGTTTGGCTTCTCCAGCTAACACAGCAGCCTTGAAAAGATCACATGCCTAAGAAAATAAGATCTGAAGGTATTTACAATTAAAGATTTATTTTGCTACTGTCATTAATTTTGGTTGATTTCTGCCAGTTGGAAAGCAGACCACAATACAGGTCGTGAAGTACTGAGCAGGCTTCTTTTGTGCCTGTCTGACAGAAGATAGTTAGATTTAGGTTATATATCTGGAGCTTTGTACACATCTCTCCTAAGAATAGTCTAACTTAAAACTGTTTAATTGCACATTTTAAGGCCAGTCGAGTAGCATGCTGCAGGCTTGAGGGTTTTTCCGATGCAACGAATCTAGAGAAAGGCTGCAGCCCCCAGTCATCGGTGATGCAAGCAGTACTTTGGCTTATATGCCAAACTTCAGTCTTTGCTGTGCTGCCAGTTTGAGGATTAATGTTAGCCTTCACACAGTTGTCTTAAAAAGATGGAATATGATGTGCCCACATATGTTTTTTTATATTTTCAATTGGCTCAGACTGAAGAATGGTAGCAGCAGCTCTTGTGGACACCGAGTCAAGGGCACAGGTAAAATAGAGGAGTGTTTTATTTTTGTAACTGTTGCTGAAGAGTAGTGGAGATACAGTGCCTGCATTGAATGCTGGCAGGCAGCTTACCTTTATAATTCAGATTGTGTGCTGAGACATGATAGTCTGCGTCATTTGCTAAAAGCTGATGCATAAAACAGTCATTTCTGTTTGGACAGAATTTAGCCTGTGTGACTGCCCGTTACAAGAGCCAGCTCTTGGCTTACTGGTCTTGTTTTATGTAATGGAGTGCAGCTGAGTGAGGGTACACGCAGGGTTGTAACGCTGACTCTCTCTCCAGAGTGCTGCGTCCTCCTGGTGGTGGGTCCAACTTTTCCCTGGGTTTTGATGAACCAAAAGAACAACCCCTGAGGAGGAACAAAATGGCATCCAGCATCTTTGGAACTCCTGAAGAAAACCCACCTTCCTGGGCTAAATCATCGGGTAAGAGCACAGTGCTTTGTTTCCCAACCTGCTGACAGGCATTAATTCATTTTTGGTATCAGCCTGCAGCTGCTGGTGGCTCAGTGTGGAAACAGAGATTTGCTTCCTACTTGGTAGTTTAGGGCTATAAATGATGTCTGGTTGCATGGGATTTTTTTTATTTCTTGTTTTGAATTACTTCCAGAGGTGGGTTTTTTTTTTTAATGCAAGTCTTGGACTTAGATGTTGCAAGCAGATACCTAGGAGAACTGTATTTTGGATTCAATTTGTTCAAGTTAATGAAGTCACACTAAAGCAAACTTGTGTCTTAGTATTTGGAGCAGCACTGATTAGTCTTGATTAATCAGAGGAAGTTCAGCTTTGTGTTTCACTCGCAGCTGGGATTAAGCTTCCATTTCTGCAGAGCAATTCCAATATGGGTGGCCCTGGGATCCTAGTTTCCATCTCTTTAAATGATGCCCTCAACTGCATGAGGTGCTGCTGTAAAACAGAGATTTGTGAGACGTAATCTAAAGGAACAGGACATCTTAGAGTGGTAAAGCTTTACCTGAAAAAAAAGAAACAAAACCCAAAAACACCCAAACCCCCCAAAACCCCCCTGACCATTTATGATCCACTTTCCCAGTAAGTTTATCTTGCAGCCAGATTAGAATCAATCTCTGCTTGTAGGGACTAAGCCGGGTGAAATCAGAGAAGACTGTGAATCATCTGGGCCACAAAGAAGAAACTCAACTGATGCAAACTGTGGAGACTTTGTAGATCCCAAGGTCAGTATGTTAACTACGAAGAGCCTGATAATGGGACAATTCACGCTCTGTGTGCGACTGCTTTATCACTGGTGTTCACACAGTTGGAAGCATTGTAGGATTTTGAAGCCTTGTTCTCAAATCTGTTCTTTTCCTGAAGGTTCTCTTTCCCGTGATAGCCTTCTAGTATGTTGATGAAGGGCTGGATTTGTCTGAAAGGACCCCTTTCTACAGCTTTTAACTCTTATTGGTGGGATGGTAATGAAGTGGTATGAAATCTAGCTTCAGCTAGAGTGTGTGTGTTTTAAGAGATTTTACAAACAATAGTTACCTACAACAAACTCTGTGGATCCATTGACTGACAAAGGACTTGGTTTCACATCCCAGCAAGGACTTAGCCTCGGTAGCATGAATGCTAGTTTTATTTCTGTTACACCGTCAGGTGTGTTACTTTCTATGTAAACTGTCTGCTTCATAGGAATAGAGAGCGTGATTTGTAGCATTAATGTGGGTTTTGCTTCATGTATGATTACATTTAATGGGAAAAAACAGGATGAAGAGTAACAATTCCTCTGAATTTAGAAAAACAGGAACCTAGGGTAGACTGCGCTTACGTATACAAATGCTGGAGGGGAAAAAAAACAAAACTGTGTTCCTTAAAGCTCCTCAGTTTTAGGTTTTCTGAAAAGAACTGGGTAGGTGAATTGTTGATCTCAAATGTTGTGGCAGATACCTTTTGTCTCATGGGTTATAAACAGCAAGATTTATTTTGATAATTGGCGTTGATCATTACTTTAACTCATTTTTGTTATTAATAGGCGCTCTGAGCCATGAAATTGTTCTTTGTCACAGGGAATGTTCCAATTTAGCAAATATAAGTGAGATTAAATTTGTAGCTGCTACTGTGGAAAACAAAAATAAACTGTTTAGTCTAATTCTATTTTCTGCTTAATTGTATTAAAGACTGTGGTTCTCCGCTTTGCAGATAAATTCTTCCAATGCAGAATACTTTAATTTTATGCAGTTGTTACAGCTACAGACAGGAGAAGCTGGAGCTAATGTACTGTAGCCCAGTCTGAGGCTGAAGGCGATATATTTGCATTTATGTCCTGATGACTGCAGTTTCACGATGTAATTAGCAATGTTAAATCTGTGAAAGTTGGTAAAATCTCATGCCATTGAGGAGCCTTGGCAGCTTGCTGCCAGAAGACTTTCTGTATCTTTGTGTCAAGTAGCAGCCTGTGAACAGACTCAGTATGAAAAGAATATTTCGCTGTTTATGCGGTGAAGGAAACTGTATCAGTAATGTTGCTAAAAGCTGATCTGAATTTCACAAGTGAAGTTAAATATCCTGGATAGAACAAATGCTCTTGGCCTTGCTAACAGATAAATGTTTGAGGTGGGAAGGAGTCGCTTGGCAGAAAGGAGAGGACGCTGAGCCATTGCTAATTGCTGACAGTAGAACTTTCTTGTTGCTACTGCTGGGCAGTTACGATGTTCTGGTTACTGTCAGTGCTGCTTCATGAAAGTCGCTGTTTGTAAGAAAGTGCTTTTGCGCACCTGCATCCTTCACAGCGTGGGAATAACGAGTATGCCACGTGTTACGGGTCATCAGGCTTTCTTCAGTGCTGTCTTTTAAAAGTATGTTAGGGAAGTAAACAGCTGGTGAAATTCAATTAGTCGCTCTGTAAGAATTGCTGCTTACAACCCGTAATATTAATCTGCAGAAATATGTGTGCAGACCCCGCCATGCCACTCTGCTGTCTGTCCCTAAGAGCCTATCTGTCCCTAAGAGTCTAAAAGTGCTTTATTGGGTTTGTCACTCAAAGTGTTGTTAGATAGAGCAGCGTCCCTGACCGCCATGGTCATACCATGGAGTGTTGAGTACCCTTGATGGAGGGGAAAAAGGTGTTGTAACGTGTTTCTCTCTCTTCTAGGGAGGAGATGGTGGTGGTGAAACTTCTGGTGAGTAACTCCTTCGGACTCTTCCTTTTGCAGTGAGGCGCTTTTGAAATAGAAGAAGGTACAGGATATATGAATGGTTGTGTATTCGGAGAGAGACAGCTTGGGGTTGTCCCTTGAATGCATCAAATCCGTCAAGTGACCTGACTACTTCTATGGAAGTGGGAATGTGGAAGGAAATGGCACAGCGCCTGTTAGTCATCAGGTTAAAAATGGGAATGGTCCTGTTCATTTATTTTGCCAGCAGCAGTTGCTGTCAAGATTTGTTTTAAATACTGGAAGGTGAGGTGGATACCATCTTGCAAAGAATTCAGTGATTGACAGACTATACTGCTGTTTATAGTAGCTTATAATTAAATAGTACCGTCAACTTAATGGATTTTAGTTCAGCAATTTACTTCTTTCCTGTTGTCTTCTCGTACAGCAAACACTGTATTAATGGAAATAAGCAAAACCAGCTACTGCATCTGCAAGTGTCTGCATTAACTAGCTGTTAAGTTCCTGTTGCTTTTTAAATGCTGATTTTTGCCAAGGAAGCTCATGTGCATACTGCAAATGTCATGTAAAGGGAGGCATTTCCCCTAGCAGCGTGCATGTTAACTTTGAAGTGTTTTTTCTAGCTCTGAGGCTGGAAATCTCTCCTTTGTAAGATTCACCTTATGTATAGCTTACTTCCTGACGCGAGGAATGTGTGTGTTGACTGGGTTCGAAGTGCTACTTTCAACACGTGAGAGCTGTGGGAGATCACTAAAGCCATTAGCAGTTCCATGTCCTGAAAAGACTTCTGCTGGGAGGGTGGGAGTTTTTCCAGACTGTTTTTAACTGCCTCTGAGTGGTATCTGTGCCCAGAATAAGTCTTGCTTCTTTAGCAGCCTGCTTCTAATCAAACTATACAGGCTTCTTTAATATTGCTTCCTCATGTCTGTCTGATCTTAATTCGCACTGCAGGCGTTTAGAGTTTATGCCTCGAGTAGAAGGATGTGGTTTGATAATAGAAGTAAACTGATCTAAGGGCTCTGCAGCTTCTCCTGGTGCCTGTTTAAACCAGCTCAGCAGCAGCGAGGCAAGAAGAGACGGGATGGGAGGAAGCAGAAAGAGGGCTGCCTGGGTTAGCAACAGCCGGCTCAAACTTTGAGTACAAAATGGCATTCCTGACTCGTAGAACAAGTTCCCGTTTTCACAGATGTCATATCTGTTGGCTTTTGGTTTGTTTCTGGTAGGTGACAGTGAAAGGAGGTCTTATCAAGTACTGAGTAAATGTATGCTGGGACATGGTTTTAAAAAAAAAGTGTTACTGGAAAATAACTGGGGTGGCCGTGACTAAAAATGTAATTTTTGAAGATGGTTGAGATGAAATAAAAATGCCAGGCAAACATATGAATGTTAAACTTCCACTGACAATACTGAGGAAGGAGTAGAAAGTTAATGCTTGCTGGAAATGTTGTCTGTGGCAGATAGCTGAGAATCTTGATGGATTGTTAAATTAATTTCTGTTGCTGATAGCTCTGGGCATCATAGCTTAATGGAGCGCAGAGTCCTGTTGAGCTAGCTGTGTCACTCCAGCGCCTGATGTTCCTGCTGTGTGAGATGGCAGACAGGAGCTAGGGAACATCCCACCCCACCTGGCGCACGCCAGATTTCTGTACTTGATGTTGTAGAGCTGTCTGTGGGGCTTGGAAGGGGCCGAGTGAATACACCTCCAAAGAAAAGCCGTCTGCTGACGAGCTCACGGCATAACCGGATTCTTAATAGGTTTCCATCGTTAAAAAATGAATGTTTATTCTTCTGAATTTGGAAATTTATTTTCTGGATGTAACTGATTATAAACCCCAAGTAGGTGGCAGGTGGGGTACGCATATTTATTATTCATGCCTATCTAGGGGAAGAGAACTCTTGCCTTTTGCAGCATTGTTCTTGTGTGTTGTTTGGAAGCTGTAGATCCCTTCTGTGCGTCAAGGTTTGCGATGGTTTGCAGTATACCCAGTGGAAAGCTGTTTCAGAGATTATACCCTTTCTGATAAGGGAAGAACTTCAACGTTTGATCTGGTCCTGTTTCATATACCACTTCAGTTACTAAGATAGCGAATTTATCTATACCTGGATTATGTGGGAAGTGCTAATGTGTGTATCAGCTGGCTACATGAGCCTCTAAATGCCACAGAAACTTCCCCAAAGTCTCCTGTGCTGGTAGTTCTTGGACAATGGGGCATTCAGCGCTGGTGAGCTGTGGGTACGGCCGCGGTGGTTCTCGGCTTGCTGAGTAAGCAGGCAGTGGTACATGTGAGCTATGGAAACATCAAGCTTGAAACTTTAACTGTTTTGTTCAGATGTGCCAGTGGGTTAGTGAACGCAGCAGGGATACTACCCTGGAGATTGTTATAAGCGTGGATCCAGGGGGTTCAGTGGACATGAGGGGTTTTTCAGTGTTTCTGATAAAATCCTGCATCAAAGATTATTTAAAAAAAATAAGTGGAGTTGCCACGGGATTGGAGGAAAGCTGCTCCTGTGGATAGGAAGGTAGCTAAAGAATAGGAGGCAAAAGGGAAGGGCTTAGTGATTGCTTTTCAGGTTGGAAAAATGAGCCATGGGAAGTGATGCTGGGACTAGTTTTATTCAGTGCCTTCATCCGTGACCTGGAAAAGGTAATGAACAGTGGAGAGTCCAATTTTGTTGGTGATGCAAAGCTCTTTCAAGTAGCCAAATGTGCTGATGGCAAGAAAATCTCAGTGAGGAGGACTCAACTTAAAGAAGACAGGCGGGTAAAAAGGTGGCAGATTAATATTTATAAGTGTAAACTAATGCATCTAGGGGAAAAAAAGCCAAAACATGACAGTCTTGTGTTCAGCTCTGCTCAGGAGTTAAGTCCCAGGATCTGCCTTGAGCCTTACTACTGAAGTTCTCTGAAATGTTTGGAGGGGCCAGCAAAATGCTGAATATCGTCAGTAAGAGGATGGGAAACAAGACATCGCTTTGCCTCTGTAAATAAACAACGAGATACGCTCACATGTTGAATTGTGTATACAGTCCTCGAAATATAAAGAGCAGAAGGTTGTAGTGGAGGTAAACAAGGTGCTGAGGAAGGTGGTGGGAAAGGTAAGGAGGTGCAGCAGCTGCCTGATGAGGAGAGACCAAAATAGCTGCGTCACTTCAGTTGAAGAAAAGGCTGGGGGAGAGGGAATACTATCGAGATTTGGTAAATCATGAAAGTGGAGGTTAAGGTGAATGTGCAGCTGTTCCCCAGGTCCTCCAAAGCAAGAACTAGTGGTTATTAGATACAACGAAGGGCTCTGTTACAGACAGAAGTACATCTTCACAGAGCTGGCGATGAAGCTCCACTACTCTCGCCCTGCCAAATGTCAAAAGGCTACTTGGTGCTGATTTGGGCCTTTGGCTCATAACTGATTGCGTTAATCTATGAAAATGTGAGGTGCTAATGTACTTGCTGTGCCTATGAGTTAATTCTCAGTGAAGCAGCTACATTAGTTACTTGCTACAGTATCTAAAGTGCTTCCTGCTGAAGAATTCCTTCTGTGTCCCATCTTCACTTTTGGTCATTCCAAAGTGTTTAAAATAGATGAAACCATCACGTGCTTTCCAGGGGATGCACGATCAGAGCCCGCCCGTGCATGGCTGTTTCCTAGTCTGTCCTGTGCGAAGCCTCAGAAGTGTGTGTCAGATCCTCCTCCCTCCAGTTACAAAATTGGGAACGTAGTTTGAATCTGAACTCTTGCTTACGAGTACTGGTGCTTCTGTGGCTTGGTGTCCAGCACCTGCTCAGACTGGAGTTACAACTGTCATAGTCATACGCTGACTAATACGTACAAGACTTAAGACTTAAGCTGCTTGTCATTCGGGGTGGGGAAAAAAAGATTGCTGGGGGCCTCTAGCAGCAGCAGCTGAGTGAGTGTGGCTCTTGGGTGCCTAAAACTGAGCTGCGAGGCGTCGGAGTTCATCTGAAAAACACTTCAGAGGGCTGAAGTCCGTCCTGCCGGCAGGTTACGGCAGCGCCTGAGCGTGTCTGTAAGCCCGGGGCAAGCTTACAGGAGTTGATCTAAGCCAGCAAAACATCTGGCTTTCATCTTCCCCGTCAAACACTTTAAAAGCTTCTTTTCTTCTAGAAAACACTGAGGCTGATGTAGAAGCTGCCCCAGGTCAGAATGAAGAAAAATCCCTGCCTGCTGCACCTGTTCCTAGCCCAGTAGCACCAGCACCTGCACCGTCCAGGAGAAATCCACCCGGTGGCAAGTCCAGCCTAGTCCTCGGTTAAACCTTTCCCTTCCTGACTGTTTTGAACTTGTGTCTGTCTCTTTCCCCCATGCTTGTGAACTGCACAACTTGAGCCTGACTGTACATCTCGAATTTCTTTCATTAAGAAGAAGCACTTTATGTACTCCATCATTTTTTTTGAGATCAAGGGTTTTTTCCACTTCTGTCCTGTGTTTCCCCCAGATCTACTGGAAGTGACATGAGTGTTTTCTAGTGATAGACTCGAAGGAAAGCTTTATGAAGTAATGTAATTCAAAGGAAAGTAGTTTGGTTCTAAGTGTGCTTAGAGGGTTTTTGTACTGAGATTTTTTTTTTTTAGAACCCCTTAGCTTTACAAGGGTCTAGAATCCTGGTTAAACAGGCCAGCAAACAATCAGCAAGAGCAGTCCCTTCCTCCACGTGTGGGGTTTGGGGAGCTAAAAGGCTCCATTGACTGCGTGTGGTAAATGCCTTGAGCCCTGCTGTGCCAAACAAATCATAGAGTGGTTAGTGTACACCATGCTGCCTTTAAAAAAAAAAAAAAAAAAGTCTTGATACTGGACTCCTAGGAAGCAGGGTATGTGCCAAATGGAGGGCTGATGACCAGAGCCGCCTGGCCTGATGCTAGGAGGGGATTTGTTCAGTCTTTATTCAATAAAGGTGGAGTGGATCATAGAAATAAATAAAAATGACAAGGCATTTTTTTTACAACTGACTCAATGCTGTGCATGATCATGCTGGTGCTTGACCATGAGGTGAAAATCTCATCCTTTAAAGTGTGTGTTGTAATTTCACGAAGCTGGACTGTTGCTTAAAAGTAAATAATATAGAAATTTTGAAGCAGTGTTTCCTGTGTGGGTTTTTTTTATTTCCTCGGTTGGGTTTTGCTTTGTTCTCGGCTGCCTTTGTCTCGGCCGGCCTGCCCTGTTCTGTTAGAGGTGGAATGCTGCGGAAGAGGAGAGCGCTTGTACCTGGCTTGAGGGCACCATCGTGTGCCATCTTCTTCCCCTGCAGAAAGTGTCTGGCTTCCCTCCTTGGTTTTAGCTTCTAGCTCAGAGAAGTATGGAACATGGCTTGGTATATATAATGTTTTATCCAAAATACATTTTTTTTCTCTCAAGAAAGTTTATTCTCCCAACAACTACCACAAAATTGGACCCTCACTAGGGAGGGGGTGGAAGGGAGGTGAAGTTCTCTGCTGTCCTGCTATTCAGCGTGACCTGGACAGGCTGGAGAGTTGGGCAGAGAGGAACCTGATGAGGTTCAACAAGGGCAAGTGCAGGGTCCTGCACCTGGGGAGGAACAACCCCAGGCACCAGTACAGGCTGGGGCGGAGCTGCTGGGGAGCAGCTCTGTGGAGAGGGACTGGGAGTGCTGGGGGACGACAGGGTGACCATGAGCCAGCAGTGTGTCCTGGCTGCCCAGAAGGCCGATGGGCTGCTGGGGTGCATTAGGAGGAGTGTGGGCAGCAGGGCGAGGGAGGTTCTCCTTCCCCTATACACTGCCCTAGTGAGGCCTCAGCTGGAGTACTGTGTCCAGTGCTGGGCTCCCCAGTTCAAGAAAGATGAGGAGCTACTGGAGAGAGTCCAGCGCAGGGCTACGAGGATGAGGAGGGGACTGGAGCATCTCTCCTATGAGGAGAGGCTGAGGGAGCTGGGCTTGTTCAGCCTGGAGAAGAGAAGGCTGCGAGGGGACCCAATAAATGCTTATAACTATCTCAAGGGTGGGTGTCAGGAGAACGGGGCCAGACTCTTTTCAGTGGTGCCCAGCGACAGGACAAGGGGCAACGGGCACAAACTGAAGCAGAGGAAGCTCCAGCTGAACCCGAGGAAGAACTTCTTCCCTCTGAGGGTGACGGAGCCCTGGCCCAGGCTGCCCAGAGGGGCTGTGGAGTCTCCTTCTCTGGAGATCTTCCAGCCCCGCCTGGCCGCGGTGCTGTGCAGCCTGCTGTGGGTGACCCTGCTTGGGCAGGGGGTTGGGCTGGGTGACCCCCAGAGGTCCCTGCCAACCCCACCGCTCTGTGATTCTGTCCCGGAGGACCCCGCTGCACGACGAGTCGCGGAGCGGGGGTTTGTGCGGAGCTGGCGCGTCTGCTGGAGAGAGAGGGTCCGTCCCCCCGTCCCCCCCCGCTCCTGGGAGCCCTGGGCCCGGCCGGGCCGCCGCTCCCCGCCCAGCGAGCCCGGCTGCCGGCGGACCCACCCGTGTGGGCGAGCGGCTGCCGGCCCCGCCCTCGCCCCCCGCGGCTGCCCCGCCCCCGCTGGTGCCCGCCCACGGCGCCGGAGCCCCGCCCCGTCCGTCTCCCGCGCGTCTCCGGCGGGGCCATGGGCGCGGGGGGGCCGCTGCGCGTGCTGGTGGACATGGACGGCGTCCTGGCCGACTTCGAGGGCGCGGTGCTGCGCGGGTTCCGCGCGCGCTTCCCCGGGGAGCCCCGCGTGGAGCTGCCGGCGCGGCGGGGCTTCTCGGTGCGCGAGCAGTACCGCGGCCTGCGCGAGGACCTGGCGGTGAGCGGGGGGGGGGGGGGCGGGGGGGTGTGTGGGTACTACAAAGGGTTGTTTGGTGCCGGCAGCCTTAATTTGCATACTAATGAGGCGTGCCCCCCTCCCGGAGAACCGCGGCCCGGTGCGGGAGCTGGGAGCGAGGGGTTCCCCCGTGAAAAGAACCAGACGGAACCGTGCGCGGAGCCGTCGCCGCCTGCCCCTGCCCGCTGCGGGGCGGGAAACGCGTCACAGGGCTGTGGGCTGTGTCTGTTACCGAGGGGTTTTGGGGTCTGCTGACGCCCCGCGCCCGTGAGCGACATGGAGCGGTGCGTGAAGAGCTCGCAGCATGCTCTATGTCTGCGTAAATTGTGGCTATTTTTAATGTTTATCATAGAATCATAGAATGGTTTGGGTCGGGAGGGACCTTAAAGCCCATCTGGTTCCAACCCCCCTGCCATGAGCGGGGACATCTCCCACCAGACCAGGGTGCTCAGAGCTCCATCCAACCTGGCCTTGAGCACTGCCAGGGAGGGGGCAGCCACAGCTTCTCTGGGCAGCCTGGGCCAGGGCCTCACCACCCTCACGGTGAAGAAGTTTGCCGATGACTGAACGAACGTCGGAGACATTTGCAAGGCGAAATTAAAAGTGCTCCGACTCCAGACTTGAGGCTTCCCCCAGGTTACCGCGGGGCGGTCGGGGACTCGGTAGGAAAGCGGAGCGGGTGCTGGTCCAGGCTGGGCCGTGCGCTTTCCCCAAGAAGTTCATTGCTGATTTTAAGATCCTGGGTTGTTTTTTTCACTGCTAAGAAATGACAGCTCGCATTCAGTCCTCTCCGGTTCCGCAGCGAGGTGCGGCTCTGCGCGGGTGTCACGGACGGGAGTGCTGGGTCCCGGCAGCGTCTCCACCGGCTCCAAACTGACCAAGCTCC
Source organism: Opisthocomus hoazin (assembly GCF_030867145.1). Lineage (NCBI taxonomy): Eukaryota > Metazoa > Chordata > Aves > Opisthocomiformes > Opisthocomidae > Opisthocomus > Opisthocomus hoazin. The sequence continues at coordinate 2,549,822 of NC_134434.1, read as the reverse complement.
CATCGATGGCTGTTGGTGCTCGAAACTTTCCAGAACTACTGACTTGTAACTATAGGGAGCAGGCATGATTTGTTCATTGTTTTATATAAATGAACACAATTTATTGCTTAAATGAGTATTCCTTAAGTGAATCCCATTTAGGTATACAGGGACAAAAAAATTGCACGTTAATTTAAGGGGTCATGGCTTTTTATTTGTTCTTATTTGGATGGTCTACAATCTGATCAGCCCTGAAAGTTGCGTTCTGTTCTATTTCTTGTGTCCCCGTTCCCTAATTTGCTGCGTGCTCATCCTGTTCCTTCCCAGACCTTAGGTGTGTCAAAGAAACAGCCAGGTACCTGCTTCGAATCCCACGCAGATCAGCAGCGGCAGAAAGCTCTTCTCATACCGCTCCTTGCTAGCGTGGCTTGCTAAGGAAGTCGGGCTTGTATAGGTTGTGTCAGTCTCCCTCAGTCACCTCTGGGTCTCTGGGTGGGTTGAGGTACGTTTGGCAGAAGAAGCTCCTTCAGGTTTTATGTAAATACCATGGCTGGTTGAAAACGGAGACCTCGTTAGCTGTGCCATGGCGGTGCAGGGCGTCTGCGATGCAGGAGGATCCCCGCGGGAGAAGGTCTCTCCTTGCCCCCCGCTGCAGGAAGAGCTTCGGAGGAACCGGCAGCCCAGACACCGAGCTTGGCTTGGCCATCCCGTGCCGGCCGTGTGTGGACTCTGCCTGTCCGTGCAGAGAAACCGACTCCGCGGTTCGTCAGCCGTGGAAAGGCGGTGATGGGCCTGACGCCCAGCTCTGTGAGGCAGGCGTCTGCGGTGTCTGTCCGGGAACAGCCCCTGCGGGGAGATACTGTCGTGACAGGGGGTGTGGGAACAGCCCCTGCGGGGAGACACTGTCGCGACAGGGGGTGTGGGATGTACCAGGTAATGATTTATGCACTGCCCACTTACCAGGTGGTGTTTATGCTTTGTTAGGGCTGAGCAGCTGCCTCTTGAAATGTGAAGCATTACTTTCTTTTTTTGATTGTGAGCTGATCATGAATTTCACATTGTAAATCCATTTTAATTAGAAAGTATGGTGCTGAAGACTTTCTTTACTGTACTTGCCTATCTGGCCTCCTGCGTGTAGCGGTTTTGTTGATGGGGATTTATCTCCCAAGCGCCTGGCCCCAGACAGTTTCCAAAAAGGGCTCGTCATCTCCAGCGGTGGCAGAAATTTCTAGAGTTATTTTTAAGTGGCGTGAATGGGAAAGCTTAGGGATAGATGTAATTACTCCAGTTTTGTATCCCAGTTCTTATCTTGCTAGTGGAAGTTACAAGGAAATGTTCCGCAACAATGGGGTGAGAATGAGGAAAGAAAATTGTTTCACTCTTTTTCTAGTTGCTTTTTGTTGGGGGAGAGAAACAGCTTTTGGTTCTTAGAGTCATCAAACCAAATTTCTTTTTGCAGCAAAGCCACTTTTTTGTGGTGTGGTGGAAACTTGCTGTTTTCTGGTGTCTTGCTGTCGGATAAAGGAGCTTTTGGCACAAGCCCTGATTCCGTAACTGAGTCTCCTCGAGAAGAGCTCCAGGGAATTGTTGCTGGGATCAGTGAGGCTTTGCGTGGAAACAGAGATCCGGGCAGATCTGATTGCCAGGTCTTCACCTAGACTCCTTCACCTCTTCTGCTCTGGATGTGAAATCAGGCAATGCTTCCAAATTTCTGGCTGTTGATTTATGAGTATTTGTATATTGTGATAGCTGAGCGAGCGCTGTGATCTGGGAGACTTGTTTAATGCTGACTGCTTCTCGTCGCTGCTTAACTGGAATGGTTTTTATGTTGATGTTCCGCTGGTGATACGGAGCGAGACCATCAGCTGGACTAGAAAGCAATCCTGTACAATTTCTAAGCAAAGGCTGCCAGCCTGCCTTTGAAGAATACTTACCGAGAACCAAGTTTTCCAAATTGTTCAGTGGCGTGGGAATGGGAGACTTTAATGCTTGCGTAAAAATGCTAGCTGGGTGTTTTCACTGAAGTTCACTGCATGACCCCAGGGAAGGTAAGATTTATGTGTCTTAGGGCAGGAGAGATATTGGAAGATTAACGTCTGTGTCTGAGAGTGCAGCTTAAGCCTGGTGGTGGACTCGGCCCTTAACGCTGCTGGGACACTGCTGCGGCTGCTGTGGGTGCTGTGTTGTGATGGGTTGTGTGATAAGCTGTGCAACCTGCTTTAGGCAACCCTGCTTCGGCAGGGGGGTTGGACTGGATGATCCCCAGAGGTCCCTTCCAACCCCCACCACTCTGTGATTCTGTGATAAGAGGAGCCATCTGCCGTGACCTGCACAGAAAGGCTCTGGTTTAACATAGGCCACTGAGCAGGCACCAGGTAGCAATTTTTAAAATTAACCAACCAGAATTGGATTCAAACCAGTGAACTTCCTAATAATAAAAGGCACGAGAACATCTTTTAATTTCCATTAAAAAGAAAAAAAAAAGGACTTGAAGGACAGTCCTACCTAGAGACACAGGAATTGCCCTGGAAATCGTACTTTTCCTTTTAGAGATTAAAGATGCCACTGTACTGTATCACATTAAATTCTTTTTACCTTTTTGCACCATTTTTGGCCACTTTAGCCTGGGAAAACACTGCTCCTCCAGTATTCTTGTGTCTTTCCTACTTACACTCACTTAAAAATGATGCTAACTTTAGAGAGAACCTCCTTTCCGACCTGTTTATCATTCCTGTGGCATCCCACGTGCACGTATCGAAGGTGGGCTTACCACCAGGAGCAGGTGCAGAGGGAAAAGGGGTGAAGCTGTGATCCCCTCAGTCGCACTGCTCAGCCTGCTGCTAAGGCTGTGGGCTCCGAGTCAGATGAGGGGAGCAGCAGGTGGGACCCACCGGTGCCACCCCCAAACCCAGCCCAGCTGGGGCTCGCAGGGTGCACAGGTCGGTGCACAAAGCCGAAGGTTCATGGGGCAGCACAGGGATCCACCTCTGAACTTCCTGCTGCAGTCTCACACTCTTTCGAGTAGACTTTGCACCGGCACGTTACCGCAGAGGAGCATCAACACCAAGGAGCAGCTGTGGATGCTGAAGTCAAGATCTGCTCCTTTGACAACTGTTATTTTAGTACGTGATTGAAAATCACGGAAAGCAGCAGAGAAACACAGCTTTCCTAGCTCTTCCTTCCCTCTTGCTGAGCTGTTCTGGTCTAAAAGGATTAACCCCAAATGTGTGGGTGTGCTGACCTGGCCCCTCCGCTGAGGATGGTAATTAGCATGGTCACAGAAGAGAGCTACTAGATAATACAGGACTTTTACCCACTCATCCCTGGTAAATTCTGGAGCCATAAGGAAATTTCAGTCAAACGTGACAGAGGAGCTGAAGCCTCAAACTCGTTCCTTTGATTTTCACCAGAGTTAGCACAGAGCCCCGCTGGGACGGGGTGAGGCGGGGGCTCCCCCTCGGCCAGACACCAGGTCGGGCTGCAGATCAGCGCCGCGCGTGTGGTGCCACTCGCGGAGCGGCTTGTAGAGACAGGGTCAGGATCAGCTCTGCCACTCCGAGCAAGCCACCAGAGAGCAACTTCTCATGCTTGTGTGCCTGAGCTGGATTTTTCCTGGGACCATAAAGGTGAGAAACTTTATAATGCACTCTTGGTGTGAAGCATCGCCTCGCTCTCTAAAGCCCTGGCCCTTTGACGGCTGTTACACGTGGGGTAAGTGGACAGAGCGTGGATAAAAGCATTGCTAATGGCCCTCCTGTCTCTTGCAGGCTAAGGTAGCCAGCATCTATGAATCGCCTGGCTTCTTTCTAGGCTTGGATCCAATTCCAGGAGCCCTTGAAGCTATGCAGGAGATGATCCACATGCAGGAGTAAGGACACTTTGCACTCTGCAGCCCTTTTCCATTATCTTATGCACTTTCCCCTGACTGCTAATGAACGCTGTTTCTTTTCAGCACCGAAGTCTTTATTTGCACCAGTCCTCTCCGGAAATACGAGCACTGCATCGTGGAAAAGGTGGGAGAGAATTTATTTTACTGGTTTTAGTGCTGCTTTTGCAAGGCCTTGCTATTTCATACCACCCAAGTCAGAGTCATTCATTTATAAAGACAGTGGCTGGCACGGGCTGCCAGGCTTCCCTGCGATCCCTCTGCCCAGACACAGTCGTGCTGCCGGACGGGGAACCTCGGAGCACCGCGTGGTGCCAGCCTTACTGCGGGGCACGTGAGCTCTGGGCTGTTGGAGCTGGAGTGTGACACATGGGCTCCCGCTGTGTGACAGCGAAGGAACTGATGCAGCATGGCTGGGTAAGGCAAGCTTGGCCATCAGCGTGGCCTGCAGGGATGGGATATTCCCAGGGGATTCCACACTGGCAGCTTCTCAACTGACAAAACCTTATTCTGTCTAAATCCGGAGTCTGAGATGCCCGGCTGTCCTGAAAGAGGCCACTGCTGAGTTCAGAGTAGGCTGTAGCCCTGGAACTAGCCCTGTTTCCTCTGGCACAAGAACGGAGCAGGGGGACCTTAACCACAGGAATGACTTAGACAGGCACAGTCCACGTGCTCTGGGCAAGCAGCCAGCGCTGTTTGCAAACCCAACAACGATGAGGCCTGTCAAATGCAGTGCTGACTGAAGGCCATTAAAAATACAGGTTAAAGCAGCGTCCTGGGCCATAGCCAGTCTCTGGTGGGGATTCACAAACACGGATGTAGGTTTACAGGGGAAGGGATTGCCGTACTAGGGCTGATCTGACTTGAGCAATGTGCAAACTGAAAGCGTGGCGGGATTTTTTCCTATCTCGTTTCTTGTCTCCGCAGTATAAGTGGGTAGAAAAACATTTGGGACCCGAGTTTGTGGAGCGGATTATTCTAACCCGAGATAAGACCATCATATCTGCCGACTTGCTGTTTGATGACAAGGATACCATTAGAGGTTTGAAAAGCATTCGCATCGCTTGCTGTTAGCTGGGGAGAAAAGCCCCCAGCTGACTCCAGCTTTCCTCCCTTGCCCTCCTCAGGCGTGGAGCTGAACCCGAGCTGGGAGCACATCCTCTTCACCTGCTGCCACAACAGGCACGTCCAGCTGCAGGCACCGCGCCGGCGGCTGCTGTCCTGGGCGGACGACTGGAGGGCCATCTTGGAAAGCAAGCGCGGGCAGTAACGCAGAGCGGGGACCCCGCGCTCTGCCCGCTCGCTGCCGGGGCACAGCCAGCTCACCCGCTGGCAGGGACACCCATCCCGCAAGGCAGCGGGTGCCGTCACCGGGCAGGGGCACTGCGGGCGGTCAGTTAGAGCAAGAAATGGGCTGCCCTTGTTCTATGTGCTGCAGAGCTGACCCCTCTCCAGGTATCTGGAGGATTGCTCGGCATTCGGTTAGTTAATCTCTGTACAGTTGTTTTGGATGTTTGCTGTTGGTGAAGAGACACTGAAATATGAGCAGTTTGTTGTTTTTTTCCCTTGTGTGCATGTGCTTTTAACCTCATCCCCATTTGTTTTGGGCTGACTGGAGGCACAGGGGGAAATAAAAAAGGGGAAGAAGTAAAACTCTGCAACTTGAGCAGACGCAGTGTGGGCATCTGCCAGGGAGCACTGTGCTCAAACCCTTTTATATATTTAGCCACCCTGGCTTTTGGGTTGCTGATAATGAAAGGAGACCAAGCTGGCTTCAGTTTCTGGCCCATGTGCATGAGTAAGAGTGGGAGAAGGCTGGGCTGCAAGTGCTGCAGAGAAATATTTGTGAGCTTATACAAAACTGTTTACGCAGCATTTAAGCTAATGTTTTATTAAGAGAAGGTTTTACAAGACAGCTGTTCTCATGAGCCAGACTGCCAGGAGCCCTGTTCTTAATCTTCACCTTTCTCACCAGTAGTAATGAAAGAAAAACAGCTTTCCACTTCCTGATTTATAGGATAGCTACAGCCCGCCCTGGGTAATGATTTACTAGCCAGGTGCCTATGCCATGATGATAGGATGGCGTATTTAGTACCAAAGATTGCAGACTGCCAGGGCAGGGAAACACCTTCTGTGTTCTGCAGGAGGAATAACGTTTATGTGACATTTCAAAAGTCATTTGAGATGACACTAATGAGGAGAGCTGCAGCAAAACCATCCAGGAACTGGAGAGGATATACACTGCCCAATAACCCAAGCAGAAAAACATGGAATTGGTGGGAGGGGTTATTTGTGCAAGCTGGGTGCTGGGCTGCACTTGGCAACCAGCTCTCCAACAGCCATGACCTGTTTTATTTTAAATATTTGCTAGCAGTTTTAGCCGTGTGCTTGGCCTGACTGACATGGTAGTACTGTACCATCTTCTTTATTAACTAAAATCCAGTGCTGCTATGACCAATTTCCCTCTTTAATGTTCCCTCTTGACCTGCTGAGCAGAAAGTAGAGGTGTGGGAAAATGGAGGTCTCCCTCTCAAGAGCTCTGCGCTGCTCTGGCAGCTTCAGTCCTTGGGGAGAGGAATCCCCACCGCTGTGTGTTTGCTCAGGTTCCTGGCCTCTTCCACTTGCAGCGGTGTGCAGTAATCCTCCAGGAAGACGGTTGCCAGGTTGCTTAGCCTTCTGTTGGCCGAGAGAGAGAAGCGAAGCATGCACTCCACCACGGGGAGAGCCGTGGTCTGCTGGCGCGACTGCGTCGTCGTCAGGTACATCAGCGTCGTGACTGCCGACATGACCGTCTCCTCGTTGGAGCTGGAGAGGCAGTTGATTACGGGCTCTACCCCATTTGCCTCCAAGATGTAGTCTTTGTTAGCTTTATCCAGGCACAGGTTACAAAGACCGCCTGAAACAGCAAAAGAAAATGTCTGACAAGTGCAAGACAAACTCTTCACACCCTCATCTTTTTCATCCTGAGATTCACATTCACTGCTGCTCCTTTTTTTCCCAATACAGAAATAAGCATCCAGATTTTCTGTGCGATTTGGATGGAAAATTCTTAACGGCTTCCTGGGCAATGTTTTCTTGGTTCTTTCCAGAGATTTTTCCACCACAACACTCCTCCTCCTGTATGTCATTAGAGGGCAATGCTGGACATAACCTCTTCCACAGAGAGAAGAATTCCAGTATCGCTTGACCCTAACAGAGGCCACAAGCCAGCCGTTTATTGGAGGTGTTTTAGAAAAACAGAGAATGGAGCTAACAGCACTAGCCAAGAGGCACAGAATGTTTGAACTCGAAGCTTTATGATGCAGCCGTATCTTGATGTAGCTCAGCCACAAACCTTAAAAATCAAATATAATTATTATCATCTCATGGAATCACAATTGGGATCTGACCCTTGGGTTAGGTTCAGACCATGACGAATCATTATAAGGCAGTTCCTCAGGGGACTTGTTAAAAAATTTCAAGTAAGCATTCTAGAAATTTGGCTGTCAGTAGTAGAGTAACATTGGACCTGTACATTATATGTGAGAAAATTTATGTATTAATGACTGCTTCTCTGTAGGAAAGATTTTGTTAAAGCCATTCACCTAGTGTTTACTTAGTCTTTAAAAAAACCAAATCCTTTCCAGAAAGCATCGTTCTCAAGCAGAGCAGCTCTATTCCGATGACAGGGGGATGGCTGTCTCCTACCTCTCGCCCCACTCCTCTCCCTCTCCACCAGCCCAAGCTTTCCCGGCCTGGTGTGGGGGTCAGGCCCGGTGTCCCCCAGCCCGTCGGCCCCTTACCAGCGTGGCCTTACCAACCGCAAACTCCACCAGGGTCTCGTTCTCTTCGGCGAGCGTGTCAAGGAACAGGTCCGGCACCTGGAGCTGCCGCAGGTACTCGTAGTTTCTGGGGTCGTAGGCGAAGTTGGCCAGGTTGGCCAGGACCTGCTCCTTGGCCTCTGCGAGGGAGAAGCGTCGCGTCCATGAGGGAACGCGCCCGGCACGAGGAGCGGTGGCGAGCAGCGGTGCCCCGGGGGTTACCTGCGCTCTCGGTCGCCTGGAACTCGGTGACGAGGGCCTGCAGGTACTCCAGCCGCCCCAGCTCCATCCCGCGCCCCGCAGCGATGCGATGCTCCGGGCCCAGCAGCTGAACGCCCGGAGAACCGCACCGCGCTCGGCTCGGCTCGGCTCGGCTCGGCTCTCCTTCCTTCCCTCCCTCCCTGCCCCCGGGAGCCCGGCTCACGGCGAGCCGGCCCCACGGCCCGCGGGGCGGGGAGAAGCCCGGCACGGCGGGAAGGGCGTGGTGGCCGCCATTTTCTGGGCGTGGCGGTCGCCATTTTCTGGGCGTGGCGCGGCTGGGCCGTGCGCTCCTCAGGCGGGAGGCGGCAGCTCCGCCTCCGCGGCTCCAGGCCCTGTGCGGGCCCCGGGCTGGGCTGCGGTGAGGCGGCTTCGGGTTGAAAGGCGGTCGGCTGCCCAGGCGGGTCCCCGGGCGGGTTGCGGGGCGCAGGCGGGGGCCCTGAGGGCCGGCTCCGTCCCCGCGGCCCGTGTAGCCTGTGACGGTCACCGAACGAGCGTGCGGCCCTGCGTGTGGCAGAGCTTTGACGCTTCAACACTTCGCTCTGGAAAGGAGCGAACCTTTCTTCACCTACTAGTTCCTTAGTCAAAAAAGTGTCACGTGTATGTGTTTTATTTCCTGCTCTATTTTAATACCACTGTGCTTGCAGGTTCTCCAGAGCTCGTCGTGGTGCTGCTCGGCATCGATAAATCCCGAGGCCGTGGATCTGCCACCCAGCCCACGGCTCTGCCGCCCGCTTCCCGGCCGAGGGGCTCGATGCAGGGCTGAGCCTGCTCTGGACCATGGTGCTCACTCGGCTGCAGCGTCTCTCTGGGTGGTGGGTGCTCACTGCGGTGACGCACGGGACACGCCAGTGGCAAAGTGGTGGCTGGGGCAGGAGGGGGGGCGAGGGCAGGGAGAGGTGCTGGAGGGAATAAAGGCTTTGGTTACTTTCAGTTTTGATACGGGATTGCAACTCATGGGCTGAGGGACAAGGGAGATTTTTTGGCTTTTGTAGAAAGGCAAGAGGATTAGAAGCTGAGGGGAAAGGTGAAAAGAGGGCATAATACATGCACGGTAAGATAAACCACCTGAGGAAAAAAATGAAGCCAAGAAGGAGTGAATTAAACCAGCAGCAGGTAATTCCCCCCTGGTTGTACAGTTCCCTGGTCTAAGCAGAAAGCAGAGCAATGACATGGTTCTGAACTAGCACAGTTCCGACAAAACCACTGCGATTGTAAGCGCTGCAAGTGGATTCAATTGTGGTTCATGTTGTGTAAATATATAAGGTAAAGGTACATAGACCTCATGAATTGGGGGGTGGACTCTGCAGAAATAAGTATTGCTTTTATTGAATCCAATAAATGCATGGAAGTTCTTCTGTAGATAAGGTAGGAAACAGGCTGGGAGCAGATGTAGCCTTTTTATCATCTCAAATGCAGTTGATTTTTGTATAATGCAAATTGATCCACCAAATACGTGGCATCAGTGACAAGTGTGTTGGGCTGATAGTCTCTCCTACCACACAGTGGGGTGTAGTAAAAAATGTGCACATGACCACACTAAATGGAAGGATGAGCAAAGAAGCTACACTGAATGCAGTAATGCTAAATCTTGTAAAAAAAACCTTGTGTGGGAAGACAGAGAATGTGAAAGTGAAGGTATTTATTTCTATTTGGTATAAAAGTTGAAGCCAGGCCTGTGCTAGCACCTTCAACTCTTACCATAGTTATCAGCTGAAGTTGATATGTGTGTGTGTGTGCATACATATGCACACCTGTGTGTATGTTTGTATATGTGTGTATATATATATATGTATGGAAATGATCAGCAAAGGTGCTACAGACTACCTCTGTATTAGAATGTTTCACTAGTGTACTAATAAACCTCTTGTAATGTATGGCTTTGCAAGTGGTAAGTGTAGACATACTTTAAAGCCACATCTGTCATTACACGGAAAGTGAATGAATAAGGTGAGAAAGCAGGAGAAGAGAAAGCAAACACAGAGGAGCTAGTCAAACAAAGATTGAGGGTATTGGGACTGGCTGATAAGGGGTGAAAAACAGTATTTAAAGAGGAAAAATGCAACAACTCCTGTTTGTAAGTACTACATCTGTGGTCAGTCAGTATAACTTTGCATGCACAGAAGCAGTAGGAACTTTGTCCCCTGGGGTGGTTCCACAGACAGCCATGTTCAGAAAAGGCTGGCGTCTGTGCTGGCGGAGTTTCAGGTGATGCAGCTCCAGGTCACGCTATTCAGTGCGTGGGAAGAAGTAACCAGGAGGAGAGGAACATCTGTCCTTGTCTTGCTGGGAACTGCGAGCTGTGCTGCTTCTGGCCTTTGCTTTGCATTGAGTTTAATCAAAGCTGGTTAAGAGATGTGAGAAACATTTTACATCTAATTTGCTGTGTTGGAGCGATCGCCTGGAGGAGATTTTTATAACATCCCCTAGTTTTCTAGTCCTCAGAGATTTTCCACAGGAGTTGCAGACCATGCTAGTACTGCTTACACAACCTGCTCTGTTACCAGCTGTGTGCTTGCTGTCTTTGTGCTGGCTGGCTGCAGGGAGTTCGTCCTGATCATCCCAAAAGATGACTTGGCAGTAGGCAGAGCTGCCTGGGCTATGTAGCCCTCTTGCTCAGGCTGTTTACTCACCCAGTATTGGCCACGTTGTCCAATTGTCTGAATGCCCCAAGCACTTGCTGTTTGCCACAATAGTTAGCATAGAATGGGCTGGTATAGCTGGGGCAGTCACAGCTTCAGGGGCTAGTCTAGTGACATTGATAGCACACCAGAGTTAGAATTCAGTGACTTTTCATCTCTAGTGTTCGTTTCTTTTCTTGCAGTTACTAGCCAGACCTGCAAACAGCATGTCAAGCTCCTCATTTAAGTGATTCTGTGATTCTGCGAATGTGCCAGTTCACTGTGACCCTTCTTTGTTGTTTTGTGGTTTTTTTTTAATTAAACTTTTCCAAGAGTTACACTGGCAGAGTATCTAAGGCTTTTAAGGATCATGATCTTGCAGTATTTCACTGTGAACTTCCTGGTGAATATTTCATTGCAGTTAAGAAAGGTGCTTGCTGCAAAAATGCTTACCTTGCAAGGTTAATGATACTTTAAATGATAAAGGGAGCACGAAGGGGTAAGGGGGGACTAGGGGAGCGAGGGACATTTATTTCTGGTCAGTTTTTCTTGCTCTGCTGGTTCTCAGAGGTTTGTAACACCTCAGAGGTTGAGGTGTTAGTTTTTGTCCATAATTAAAGCCAGTCTTATTTTACTGCCTGCAGGTGTTCAAAAAACTGCATCAGGGCATGGGGGTGGGGGTAATTAAGCTGTGGTTGCCTTGCGTAATGGGATGACCTTAAACTAACGAAAGGAACTTTTATTGCTTTATTTTTCTTCTGGGCCTGAAGATTCTTAAGCACTGAGTGTTACTGCTCCTGTATGATGGCTCTGAGGGAGAATATTTGTCATACTGTGGCGTGCTCAGTGTGCATCGTCCCTTCAATTGCATCTTACAAAGCTCCTGCTCAGGGCAGCTTGGAGTTAGGGTTGAAAAGAGAGGTAGGAGAGGAGAGCTGTGGAGCGGGAAAGGAGGGGGGTATTTTTGTCTATTATGTGAGCTCAGATGACTTATTCATCTGTGGAAACACAGCCTAAAATGTTACCTCTTCTCTCTCCGAGATTTTTTTTCCGTGTGGGTTGTGGATTCCTTCTAAAGGTTCTAAAGCAACCAGGGGAGACAACCCTGCTTTCAGGCAGCTTAAATTCCTTAAGGCTGCTAAAAAGTTTTTAGTCAACAAGTTGGGAAAAATTAAAATAATAGATTGGTGAATTCGTTGTTTTTCTTCCTAGAAACATCTCTCTGCTTCTGCAAATAAGTCCCAGTGATCCTGGTGTTGAGTCTGGGGGTATCAAAAAAGCAGTTCTATAAAGCACTCTCCTAACTTTCTGTCCTAAACCAGCTTGCACTGCTGTGCCCAGATAAGAGATAGTCAAAACAGATTTTTTTGCCATGGCGTAGGAAGAGCTGATGTCTGTGTGTCAGCTTCAGTTGGTGAGTCACAGTTGGACTTGATGATCTTAGAGTTCTTTTCCAACTTTAATGAATCTATAATTCTACCTTCCCCCTCTCCCCATATCTAGCAAGCATGCATTAGCCTGTACATTTGCTTGCTCGTGAGCCATCTAGAGCTAAGTCATTGCAGATCGAGCAGTTGGCTCCACACAGGAGATGCATTCTCTTGCTCCTTCAACTAACCTTTGTTTGTGATAAATTTTGATGGGTTGTAGCTTACACCGTATCTTGCCTGTTTTGCCCAGGACATTTGTAGCAGCTGAAGGATTTGGGATGGTGTGACCCCGTATTTCTGGAAGAAAACAGAAAGGCAATGTAGAAAAGTGAACAGAATTTAAAATTTAAGAATTACACACAGAAAAAATGTCAATCTGTTTTATTTGCAATCGCTAGAAGAGGTTTGGGACTTGATCCCTTTTCATTGGTTTGTTTGAGAGGGAGAAAGCCCCATCTTTTTTCTTGGAGCACAGAGCAGTCATCGTTTCAGTAAGCTGAGAAGCACCAGTCCCTGTTTACTTCGTAGTTATGGACCATGTAAGCATTACACAAGTCAATAAACACGTGTGATGAGAGATTAGATATGTGTCCCACGAGTCAGCTTATTTAAGTATATGTTTGATCAGGAAATGCAAAGCCTACTGGTTCAGTAATCCTAGAGCAGTACTGAAATACAGATGCTACTGAGTGGTGGGAGCAGGAACCCTTCTGAAGGGCTGATCCTCTTCAACCATAAAAGCCAGCTGTGAAGCCATCATGGTCTCTGAAGACCTTGCAGTCAGTTTTCCAGTGGTTTCATCCAGTGTGAGGGTTTGTAGGTTTGTTTGTTTTGTCTGGGGATCCCACAGCTCCAATGAAAACTGTGGTTTTGTAGCTAGGAATTTGATACAACAGTTCTCAAGATAAGCACTGCAGTTGAGATGAAAGTTGTTGCTTCTTCCATTTCACTCCCATTTTATGCTTCTGTCTTTCTGATGGTTCTAACATGTCAAGTAATCGTTGCCTTCAGTGCTTTGTGAGGATCTGCTTCTGTCAGATCAGGAATGATACAGAATACAAACAGTTTGCAATTCGAGCTGGTGCTGAGGGAAGCTGGAGGTTGATGCAGCTCTCGTCTTTGTACTTACAAGTGTAACTCCCAGGAGCGTAGCGAGAAAAGCCACTTACGGTCAAGGCTATATGGGTGTGAAAGTCAGTAACACTGACTCTTCTCAGTATGTTTTCCCCACAGATTTATTTCTAAGTTGTGCTTGTGCTTATAAGACATGTAAGTCACGCTTGTGCAAAATTCTTTATAATGAGAGTGCTGGTGTAACTAAGTCTGAGAGTCTAAGACTAAAGAGCTAAATTAATTTACACGAGGGGAAACTACAGTGGCTTTGAATTTGGCCCTATATAAGGATGCATATGCTTATATTCTTGGGCCTAGCAACACCTCCTCTGCGCCCTCCCCCCAAAATGGGTCCCAGTTAATGCTAGAAAGAAGTGTAATTACACAAGCCATGAATTCTATTTCGTGGTATATCAAGAAGCACTTGAGATATTACTAGTTATACAAAGGAGGCATTCTAAGGTTTGGGGTTTTTTCTTTTTGATGGAGTTGAACCTTTGAGGCTTTGAAACCACCCTTGGCATGAAGAACTCATATATATATACCTCACAGGAGAAGGTATTTGCTCTTACTGGAGAGTTGGCTTAGTTCTGCAACCCATGCTGCTGCTGCCATTTAGTATTTAGAGATGTGGAAAATAATAACACGCTTCCCGGTGGAAAGCGTTTGTTTGTCTTGCCACCCCCAGCATGGGAAGCAACCAGGAAACTTCATATAAGTCTGCACCAAGACTGCACGTCTAGACAAGGCAATAATACTTCTTTTTGAAAGAACTACCATTGTGCATAGTCATTAATATGGATTGTCCAGTGCTACCATCTGAAATGTGTATGTGAAATTCCAGTGACTTCTTAAAGGCACTGACTTAAACCAATTGAACTGACCCAGCTTTTGTCTCTCAGCGCTGGTTACCGTGGCTGTTCTCCCATGGTTTGCTTTAGGAAAGTGCAGTTCTCTTTGTCCTGCAGCTCTTTGGCTGGCGCTGAGTTCTGGGCTCAGCCTGAGGTCGGGATCGCTCACGTGGAGTCTGACGCAGCCCCACAGAGTGGAACTGCAGGGCAGAAGGATAATGACAGTTGCGGAAAGCAGATGCTTGTTTTCTCATCTGCTGTCAGTGCTGACCCTTGTGTAGCTTTGTACAGGCCACGTAATTGTTTGCGTTCCTCTTTTTTTTCTTCTTTTCATATGCTTGTGATGTACACGACTGCTGGAGGGGATTGACTTTCAGACTGTGGTTCAGTTGATGTTTCGTGGTATAGATGTCTGCAGCGATTATCCAAAGGTACTTTTGAAGTCTTTTCCAATTTGGTTTTTTTTTGCAGAGCGCAGAAGCTGAGCGCTATGAATAAGGCAGCTGATAGCAGGAAGAAACTGGAGGTGTAGAAGACATAGTGGAAGTCACTAGTTATGTCCACCAGGAGACCTGAAATAGAAGGCACGGCTTAGTCAAAGAGAAGATGCATACTAAAGGCAACTGGGTGACATTTTCATAAATGTTAAATCAAAGTCATTCCGCAGACTGCCACATACAAAACATCACCATTCACGGATGAGTTAAGTTCTCTACTCTAGTTTCTAGGAGTTGTTTGTTTTTTTGTAGTCACCGCTCAGGTGATATTTCTGCTTCTTGTACAAAATATTTCTCAGTACGCAGAAAAATCAGGAAAAAAAGGAAATTGTGACTTTTCCCCAACCTGCTGATTCATTTTGTTTGCTCAGCAGAGGACCCCTGGAGTTTGGAATGAGTGAGCCTGTTACATCCCAGGTCAGAAAACAGAGCAAATAAATGGAGAAATCTCTCAAAAACCAACATGTTAGGGTTCTAAACTGAAAAGTTATCTCTCACGGTGTGTAATCAGGGAGAGGAAAATTCAACAGCACAGCAAGCATTATGACTAACATTAAGGACCTCAATATAAAACACTTAGAAGCATGATATATCAAATGAGTAGTTTAATGCTAATGTTAGAGATGGAAAGGTGATATTCAGGTCAAATATATGACACCTTCTCTATAAGCTGCTTATTTATATGGAAATACTGTAATGATGTTTGTTTGCATGTATTCTTCAGTAAAGACTGGTGATGATTCTTTTCATAGTGCACTTTATCGGATTTTAGAACTACAAATAGAAATGCAGCTGCTTTTACTGTACTTCCTTTTGCCTGTCTGCCACTCCTATCGGAGATGTCCAAGAAAAGACCGTTTTTGCACTTTGAGAGAAGTGCCTGACACACCAATGCCAGGGAATACCCTGAAATATGGTGCATGTTACCATGTAATTCTTAGAACAGATGTTATTTTCCAGCTGAATGGCACACAATTCATTGTCTGGAGAACTAAAGCCTGAATTGAGGGTTCATGCTGAGGGTCACGTTTCTTGTTTGTTAGTCTTTGGAATTTGCTGCTGTACTGCAGGAGCAGGTGCGTCTTGGACAGGTCACTTCGTGGCATTTGGAGTGAGCTGTGAAATCTGTGAATAATTTATTGGATTGGGGGTCATAACTAGCTCCTTTCTTGTCTCCAGAGAAAAATTAATACACTCTAGAACTTGGAAAGAAGAGTGAGCAGATGCTTTTACTGTAAGGCTCTTGAATAATGTAGAGCTGGTGATAATTCTGATCACAGTTAATTTGTTTAATGGGATGTTAGTAATTCCTTGAGACTTCATAGATAAAACAACGGAAACTAGCAAAGCAGTGAAATAGTTCACAGACAGCAAGATCCTACCACAGTAATTCCTCTCTGTGGCTTGCCTCTCACTGGCAAGAAGCTCTCCTCACTCCCATGCCTATGAAAGCTGCCTACTGAGTGGGTAACGTTTTCACTGCTGTTGCTGTGAAATGACCTTCCTTCAGCTGTGAGAAGGGGCTTATGGTTCCTTTCTGACTCTCCCTTTTGTACTGCTCCCTTTGCATAACTCCCCTTCCTGCATGCATCGGGAAACTCCCTCATTTCTCCATGCTGCCAAATATTTGTCATCAGTGTTTAAACAACAGATTTGTCCCCAGCCTGCTTTAATAACTTCTCTCACCTGTGAGAGGGGGTCCAATGAGGAGAGTGATACTCTCCAGGATGGTGAAGAGCCCTAGAGCACTTGAGAACCTGTCCATCTCCACCACATCCATTAGCACCTGGAAGGTGAGTGCCCCGATGCCACTCATGGCTATGCTGAGGATGATGCAGTAGACGATGAGCATGGTGAACTCAGCTGAAATGACACAAATGAAATTGCTCAGCCCGTAGAGGAGCACAGCCAGGCTGAACAGGTAGATGCGTCTCCGTGTGAAGATTCTGTGTCCTGAGACCAGCCCTGTGAAAGGGCGTACGAAGATGTTGATGAACCCGATAACGGAGATGAGGAGGGCTGCCCTGCGTTCCTCCACCCCATTCTGGATGGCATAAGGCACAAGGTAGATGTGGGGTAATACAAAACCCATCATCATCCAGGTCACTCCAACCGTGTAAATCTGGTACCCTTTGTTTTGACAGAAGATGTCAAAAGCCAGGTGCTTCTGCAGCATCTGGAAGCATGCAGTCCTTCTGGTTTGCTTCTGGAGCTCGGGGCGGGGAGAAGATGCTCCGTTGGACAGCTGTGCCTCTTCTGCTCTTCTCCCTGTCTCTTCTCCAGGCTTGGGTGACTGTAGTGGTGACTCTGATGCAGGCTGAACTGGTCTCATGATGGCTCCACAAACACAACAGTTCAACAGTATTCCTCCAAAGATAAGAAAAGTGTTCCTCCAGCCCATCTCATCCAGCAAGTATTGAGAAAGCAGCGGCCACAGCGTGAAACCGAGAGAGACGCCAGTGGATGCCATGGCATTGGCCAGCGTTCGCCACCGTACAAAGTAGTAGCCCAGCACAGTCACTCCTGCCTGGAAGCTGAAACACAATCCCAGACCTAAAGGTAAGAATAAAAGAGAAAATGACAGCACATGATGCCTCTGCGTTGTCTTAAAGGGTGAAAAGAGCCCAAATCCAGGGTGTACCCACAGATCACTGCACCTGAAGCATTTCCTCGCTTTCCAGGCTGCACAGCCTCCAGCGATTAATACTCAGAAACCCCACACAAAGGATGAAGAAAGGTGTTATGTATAAATTAAATTATTGGTGTTCTTGGGTGCACTGAATACACTGATCTAAGCTGATGTTTGTCTGGGGCATGCTGCCATTCCTAAAAGTGTTATGGAATTGTTAATGAACGGTTTATTTGGGTTTATACTGCATGCAACAAGCAGTGCTGCTTTTCTGACACTTCCATCAGGGCTCAGGGAGTTACCTATTGCTTTTCCTTCTATGCAGTGGAGACAGCTTAACTTGCAGGATCCAACAGGAGTGGCCCCAATGTAACCTGGCCCAAGGAATTGATTTCTCTGTGTTAGCAAAGAGCAAGAGTTGAGCAACAGTCACACAGGAGAAATATTTTGAAAGGAAAAGTTCCCATCGGTTACTTCTGTTCAAAACCAACACGTTCTTTTGTTAGAAAAAGAGATCTCCACATTTCCTCAGAGTGGGAGTGGTGAAATACAAACCCAGGGAACTTGGGAAGGACGTCCCAACACATTACATTCCAAGACTGAAAAAAAAACCAAACCCCCTCCCTTCAAAGACAAAAGGCTGAGAAGCTACTAAAAAACCAGACATCTTTGCTCTCCATTTCGCCCTCTGGAGACCTGTAGCTTTTTCCAGAGAGAAGCCCTTTCCAGTGAGCTTGGCTGGATGAGGTGTGTGTTAAGGGGGTGTGAAGGGCAATTCTAGCTGCTATACGATTCCTGCTGCGCTGTGGGGCTTTTGATTTATCCTGTTTCACAGACGAATGGAAAAACGTGAGCACTTAGTCAGGGCTCTCACCATTTCCCGTCTCCAAAATCAAGCACTGCAGCTGGGTTTTCCTGCTGTTCTTTGCTACTCACCAGTGATGAGGCCAGCTGTTATGTAAAGCTGGCTGATGGACCTGCAGAAGGAGCTGGACACCATGCCCACGCCGCTCAGCAGGCCTCCCAGCATCACAGCAAACCTGCAGCCAAATTGCTTCACCAAGATGCTGCAGAGGGGCCCTGGAAGCAAAGCAGCAAAAAGGAAGCAGTTAGGGAGGCAGAAAATATTTTGTACCCGCTGGACTGCTGCAATTATCAAATGATTTAGTCTACAGGCCATGAGAATTGTCCCAGCAGCATATAGTGTGATAGAGGAGTCGGGAACAGAAAATCTGTCCCCTGATCCTCCCAAGTGCATGGTCAGCTTGGTAGCTGAAGGGAAGGCTCCTGTGATCTGCGCAGGCTTTGGTCACGGGGTAGGATTTCTCAGCTTCCCTGTGATGGATTTTAGTTAAAGCTCTTGGAAATGGAACAGAAGAAGGACCTGCAAGTGTAACTCTGTTCTCACATGACATAAATTCTGGGAATGATTTGAAAAAGCAGAGGAGTTGCATTTCTGTGCCTCCAAGTAAGAGATGTTAAGCAGGGTGATATTTCTATTTGCGTATTTCCACTCTCACTTCACTGTGTTTTTCAAATATTCTGCCACAAAATCTCCTAAATTGCCCTTGCTGTCCTGCTACCTAGGTGAAATTCCTTGCATGAGAAGGCACGTTGACTCTGAAATAAATCAAGAATGGGAGAAAGACATTACCGAGGAGGATTATTTGAAAATGACTGGAGAGGCATATTCACGTCCGCATGGGAATCAATCTAAGCTTCAGGCAGTAGCATCCAAGCTTCAGCTTGTGGAGTCTTGCAGCTGTCCTGCAAGTCATCTTCCCCAGGAAAATAATATGTTATTGTCAGTACAGCTCTTTGCACATGCCTGTCCTGGCATACCTGGCAGGGGTGGGTAGGTTTAACCATGTCCACTTCCAAGAGGACACAAGCACATCCCGGCTCCCGCTCCCACACCTCCGGCACAAACAGCGCAGCAGCGGGAGCGACACCCGGCTGGTTCCGATGGACAGAAACCTGGGCTTGGTTGTGTACCTACATTGCTGGCAGGCTTTACTACGAAAGAGTTCTGTTACTTCATCAGAAAAAGCAATGAACAAATAGGCATGGAGGTGTGTGCTTAAGATCAGTTAATTCTTCAATTCTTGTAGACTTTTGGTGAATTCCATGGAGATTGTGGTAAATTTCCAGTCTGTTAATGTCATTTAGCGTCCTGCATTTTGGGGTAGGAAAAGATTAGTTCAGACCTGCAGCTTCTCTCTGCGTGCTCTGGCAGAAGAGCACCTGAAGGTAGAGTTTCTTTTCATGTTCCTTGGAGGATCCTCAACGTTTTCCAGATTTTATTATTTTTTTCCCCTCTTCTGGACACTTGAGGTTATATAACCAAGTGCAAAATGACTGTAAGCTTCAGAATTAGGAGTCAATGAGTGCAAGGAAAATACCCTGCGGCATATTTGTGAGCGAAATCAACGTCTGGTTTGAAATAAAATGCACATAGTCAAGTGAACAGTGGAACATTATTAAAATTAGGAGTGCAGCTGTCTGTACTTTGATCTGCTTGGGAGATTTTCACCTCAGACTTCAACTGGCCTTTGAAAAACTGTTCAGCAAACTGGTGACTGGATTATTTTTCCTCCTGCTGAAGACATTAAGGATGGTACTGCTGTTTGACCAACCCAAGCAGCCAGAAGTCATAAATTGAACACTCTGAAATAATTAGATTTGCTGTAAAAATCATAAGGGTTTTTCATTATTTGTTCCTGTTAACTTGCTCTCTAGGTTTCAAACAGTATTTCTTGCTTGCCTGGGGCTTTTGTGCTTTGCTTTGCAAAACTAATTCCAACAAAAGTGCTGTTGTAAGAGTGTGAGTCCAGAGAGCTGCATGTGTGTGAATATCTGGAAGCAGGAACCTGTAAGAGCCTGAACTCTCGCATTTCCCCTTTCAGAGCTGGCCATAGGATCTTAAGGTCTCTCAAATGATTCTTACAACACAATAATCATTAATTGCTTTTACCTAGGAACATAGCAAGGGTAGTGAGATATGTTGGATTAATAAGTTATGAGCTATTGTTTGCACTGTGCCCTTCCCTGTTTCTTTCCACAGCTCTGCTGAGCTGAGGTTAGCTCTGCTGCGTGGGACCTTCTCACTCCACCGACCAGTTTGAGGATGGGCTGCTCTGCCCATTTCCCTTCCTGCTTACCATATTTTGAAAGAAATATTCCCCCCCCTTCAGTTCCTCTGAACTAAAAATAATAAAGGAGAAGAAAAGAGAGAGAAGCACCTTTAAGAGACACTGATGACTTCACTGAATGCAATTTTGGAAGGGCTTTAAGAGCCAAGGTGATGGATGTAACTGGAGAACCTGAATCCCACAGAGCCTGGCCCACCACAAAGGAGGTCAGAAGTTGCAGCGAAAGCCATGCATGCCTGGCCTGAGAGGGAGTCTTTTACCCCTGTTTATATGCTGACTTTTCTTCCTGGTTCATGGTTGTGTTACTCCTGCCTTACGCTACTGGGGGGCAAGAACAAGCACTCCTCTGCTGTAACAGCCTGCAATAGGAGACACAACTGGCAGGCGAAGCAACAACTCTCTCGTTGATTCACTGGTTATGCAATCCACTGGTTATGCCCTGACAAATTCTGCTAGAGAATATAATTAACATGAGGCTATTCTTTCCTTGTCTAATTTATAACTTTTGGATCTATTTATTGGCTGTCTTTATATTACCTTTTACTGTGTGGTTCCAGCCTCCTACAAAACAGCTACTTTCTTAAAGAAGATAGGATAATTGATATTTTCTTTCGGATACTGCCAGAGTTGTCCTTCCTGGACACGTTAGGACTGAGCTGTTTCTGAGACCGTTTCCCTGAGCCAGCAGGTCCCGTTTGGCTCCTTCCCACTAACTGCAGCAGGACCACAGGGGATGGAAGGCAGCACAGGGAATGCCCAGCAGCTTCCAGATCCAAAGCCCCGAGGACACTGCTCTATTTCTTCTGACCTTCAGTCATAATTCCTCCCCTCCTTGCTTCCTCTGAGGTCTCTCTTCATTTGCACCTTGCAATTCTGGACCCAGCTGCTTCTGCTAAGGTACAATCTCTGTCTCCCATGTCAGGTGGCTGTCAGCCAAGTCCTGCACAGGAGAGACTGAACCCTCCACAGCCTTGACATCAGCATGACTCATGCTTTTTTTCTCCTTCATACTACAGTGTCACCTTTCACCAGTATTGGAAGGGGACAGGTGTGAACTCAGAGAGCAGCTCAGATATGTGGGCCTTACTGGATACTTTGCTGCTTTTGCCTGGTGGGGTTTGGGTAGTCTCTTTACCAAATAAGCACGTGAGTTGCACATGGAGGGGTCAGCAGCAACCTGAACCACTCACTGGGAAGTCCTTGAGTTGTTGGGGATTTGTTTTTCTGTGCAGAAATATCGCTCTGGGTAGAGGACCTGGGGACCCTGTCCTGTGCAGCTCCCACATTTTCTTTGAGGAAAAAAACAGTGATTCCCTCTACTATCCACAAAACACAACCTTCCTTCCATCCCCCTTCACCTGGAGGGTGCCGCCTGACCCACATTCTGCGTTAATCCAGCCATGCTCACGTCCACACTGATGCCTGCTTGGGTGTGCACTCTGTGCCACCGCCCAAGGAGCTGCTTTTAACACCCTGCCTCAGTGAGCAGACTGGAGGAGCTTGGCTTCTGGCATCTTGTCAGCTGTGAAGAACACAGTTGTCATGTGGCACATGGAAGGAGAGTGCTCTTGTGGACAGAAAATGAACGAAGCAAGCACCCAGGCTCCAGGACTACCTGCCAGCTTATTCAAAGAGCTGCTATGGGAAACAATTAAGTTCTTGCTGGTCTGGAGAGGCTGGGCTGAGAAAGGGATTCACCTTCTTTGACGAAGGGTCTTGGTTGTCTCAGCGTGGCAAAACGGAGGTTGGTATCTGTGGACACTTAGCTTTGGACTCTGTGCATCAAAGCGGGTGGGAGATGCTGTGCGCTGCTGACCAGCCAGTCTGCTCAGACCGCCCTGGCCCTTCCACCGTCCGCCTCAATGAAATATTAAAAGTGCCCTTGTTAGGGCCCCTCATCAGCAACACACCCGCAGGAGGTGGTGGAGGGCATTCCCTGCAGCCGTTACTTACCATGGCCATTACTTACCGCCTGCATGCAGCACGGCCACCATGATGGATGGGAACCACGACGTCTCGCTGTTGCTGGCCTGGAACTCATACTGGAGGTCTGTGAAGAAGATGCCGATGCAGCAGGGGAAGCCCAGCGTCAGCCCCTGCAGCAGCACTGCGGCGACCAGGACCATCCATGCCCATCCCCGGTCCTGGTACTTGGCAGCCTCGCGTGCTGCTGCTCCTCCTTGGGACATGATAGCTCCTTTCTTCTCCTGAGCCAGGCTGCTGGGGAAGGGAGTGCAGCTACTATGCAACCCTCAGCCCGGTGAACACGCCTGCAGAGAAGAGCTGCTGGTATTCCCGAGGCTCAGAGGCACCAGCGCGTCCCACACCTTTTGCCGCTGACACTCCAGACTTCTTGCTCTGCATTTCTTCTAGCACCTCCCTTCCTATTCACTACAGGATCCTGGCAACAGATTGCTCGAGAAACAACTGCCTTTCCCTTTTATATTTCACAAGACTGTGACCACAGCCAGGTACAGAACAGGACCACACCTCCTCTGAGGTACGAATTGGCCTTACCTAGTTCCCGCCCTTATTTTCCCTTTCACCTGCTTTCATCATATGGAGTCCCTTTGCTGGCAACTGCTAAGGTCACTCAGTCCTCATGCTGAGAAGAGGAGGAAAAACTCTGCAAATGCCAAGAAAAATAGAAACATACAAAGCCTGCATGTCGCAGCGGAGCTCACTGTGAACCTTTCAGGAAAACTGTGCCTATCCACGAAGTCCTAGTGGTGAAAAAACATTTTTAAAGCCGTTAATTAGGATCCAGTGATTGCAGACAGGCTTTTGCTTTCCCTCTGTATAGATCTAGAGCTTCTTCTGAGAGACCCCAATTTTGATTTCTTCAAGACCGGCACCAAGAAACCTACAGCAATAGCGTTCCCCATCCTCTCCACATGAATAAACACGCGTTAAAAAAGAACCTTTGGCAGCTGCATGAGCTAAAAAGAAGCGCCCATAAGGTCACTGCATGATGCAATATTTAGCACTCAAATAGTGGTTCTTCCCTAAAACAACACCTAAATTTGAGTTTTGTGAGCAGCTTTAAAATCGACCTCGCTCATTATTTCCAATTCGCCATGGCGGCACGCTCAGAAAGTGAGTTTCCTACCTCAGGCTGGGACCAGAACTGGTCAAGCGCAGGGCAGCGAGCGCGTGGCTGCGTGCGCGGCGCGGGCGGCTCGTCCCCTGTGTGCGCAGCCCGGTCAGCTCATGGCTCACGGTTAGACACTTCTGCTTCAGTAGCGACTACAAGCTTTGATGAAGTCTTTTGCAATATTAACCTAGGCATGGCTTCTGTAAACAGGGCTCTTCTGCCGGCTGGCTCCCAGCCGACAAACAACAAAAGGCCGAGAGCGGAGGGGGCCCGTGGGAAGGGGCTCCGAGATGCAAATCACGGTGGTGGTGCTCAGCACACTTTAATCCTTTGTCCACTTTAGCCGGGCGCAGATAATGCAACTAATTCAAGTGCTTGTCTCTCTGGTGCGAATTAGCTGGATGACAGCCTAAAACCTCTCCCCGGCAACAGCAAACCTGAAAAAAAAGGCAGAAGCACAGCTCCTCTGTTCCCAGCTACCCCGTCCAACCCTTGGGTTTGTCCAGCAGAAGATTTCCGGCTCCCCTCACGCCTCCCTGTGCACCTGCTCAGCGGGGAGGGCTCTCCGGCAGGGCTGCAGACCCCATGGCTTTCATCCACCTTCTGCCCCTGGCTGCAGGACACCTTTTCCCCTGGGCAGCCCGACCTGCACGGTCACTGCAAGGACCCTGGAGATGTGCTGCCGGGTGCCACATGGCCTCCTCGCTGCCTCCTCGCTGCCTCCTCGCTGCCTGCGTAAAGGTAAAGGAACGAGTTTGTTCCGGCACTGGCTACTCCAAACAATAGCAGCACCGCAGAACCTCGGTGTAACCCTTCCCAGGGTAACTGGATAGGATGGACGGTGCAAAGGCGTAGGGCTAGCGCGTGTGGCCGTGCGCCTGTGGGCTCGACGCTCTCGGGCAGCCTGCTCCTGGTGTGGGGCCGTGAGCAGGAGAGATCTGCGCAACACGGGCAGATTTTCACGCGCGCGTGATCGTCTCGTGCTAACGCTGTTGGGAATAACGCTGTTGCATCAAGAAGAGTGTGGCCAGCAGGACGAGGGAGGTTCTCCTTCCCCTCTACACTGCCCTGGTGAGGCCTCATCTGGAGTACTGTGTCCAGTTCTGGGCTCCCCAGTTCAAGAAAGATGAAGAGCTACTGGAGAGAGTCCAGTGGAGGGCTACAAGGATGGTGAGGGGACTGGAGCATCTCTCCTGCGAGGAGAGGCTGAGGGAGCTGGGCTTGTTCAGCCTGAAGAAGAGAAGGCTGCAAGGGGACCTAATAAATGCTTATAAATATCTGCAGGGTGGGTGTCAGGAGGATGGGGCCAAGCTCTTTTCAGTGGTGCCCAGTGACAGGACAAGGGGCAATGGGCACAAACTGAGGCAGAGGAAGTTCTGTCTGAACATGAGGAAGAACTTCTTCCCTCTGAGGGTGACGGAGCACTGGCCCAGGCTGCCCAGGGAGGTTGTGGAGTCTCCTTCTCTGGAGATATTCAAGACCCACCTGGACACGGTCCTGTGCAGCCTGCTGTAGGTGACCCTGCTTCGGCAGGGAGGTTGGACTAGATGACCCACAGAGGTCCCTTCCAACCCCTACTATTCTGTGATTCTGTGATTCTGTAATAGGATTGAAGTTCACAGCGATAGCTACACCTGGGTGCCAGCTGCAAACAACGAGCTTTTGTTGGGAGTAGATGGACCAGTGCAAAGGTGCTTCCCGCTACCAGCCCGTGCGATGCCTGCAGACGGACGGGTGCCCCGGATGGGACAAGGGGGAGCATGCTGCTGGTTTCAGTCTTTCTTTCTGGCAACTCTCTGCTAGTCACTGTCTGCCCTGATCAGCTAATTCTCACTTGTTCAGATCTGAAGGTTGTTTTACGAGGAGAGGCTGAGGGAGCTGGGCTTGTTCAGCCTGGAGAAGAGAAGGCTGAGAGGGGACCCAATAAATACCTTCAGCGTGGGTGTTAGGAGGATGGGACCAAACTCTTTTCAGTGGTGCCCAGCGACAGGACAAGGGGCAACGGGCACAAACTGAAGCAGAGGAAGCTCCAGCTGAACCCGAGGAAGAACTTCTTCCCTCTGAGGGTGACGGAGCCCTGGCCCAGGCTGCCCAGGGAGGCTGTGGAGTCTCCTTCTCTGGAGATATTCAAGACCCACCTGGACGCGGTGCTGTGCAGCCTGCTGTAGGTGACCCTGCTTGGGCAGGGGGTTGGGCTGGGTGACCCACAGAGGGCCCTGCCAACCCTGAACATTCTGTGATTCTGTGATTCTGTGATTCTTCTTCCAGCGACTTCCAAGACACCAGTTTTCAAGCCTTTCCCTAGCTGTGATGGAGCCACCCTAGTAGTTGTTGTCTATGGCAGCAGACCAGGAGTGCTCACACAGTGATTCTCACTGTGTCTTCCATGCCTCAGTTTCCCTCAGCTGTGATGGAGGACAAGCAGCTGCGGGCATGAGGGCACCCGGCAGGATTGCTGGCTGCTCCCTGCAACGGCAGGCAGCCCTTTGTGCTGAGAAACACAAGGGCCTGGGGCATCTACGTAGCTCACCTCCTAGGAAGAGGTTTATATTTAGACTGTAAATGGTCATGATGATATCTGTATAGCGTCCTCAGTAAGAGCTGGCAGCTGGTGGGTACCTCCGTGGGGAGAAGAGCAGCCTCTCAGCAAGGGACCCAGCAGCAGGGGCCAGCGGGAAAGTCAGGAGCGTGGCTGGGGGGGAGCAAAACCACTGCCCCCAGAGATGGGGCTTGGAGCGGTGTTTAGAGACCGGACGATGCCCGTGGCTCGGGAGCAGCGATGCGAATGGGGAGGAAAGTTTCTTGTTCGTGGCATGTTAGGTCTCTGCATCCTGCCCTGCAGCTTGCAGCATCCTCCTCCTGCAGCCCCAGCTCAGCCCGGGCATGTGCTGGCCGTGTAGTTCCTGAATGTGTAAAACAGGGTGCGTGCACAGAGCGAGATGTTTACTCTAAACTGAGTGGGGTGGGAAACTGGTTTTGGGGATCACTCAGTGTCTGTTGGGGGTAGGAAAGCCAAGCATTTCTCTTGGTAAATATCTTTATCAGTGACTTTCTAAGTACCTTTTCGCCCCAAGATCTTGGTTTGCTTTGCTGTCCTCTCCCAGAAGGTTGTGCTATACCCCAGCTGATTTTTCCGAGGTCTCCCAGTAAGGTGACAGCACAGAATCCAGATCTAGCTCTGATTAAAGCGTTGGCCCAAGCGATGCAGCCTGGCCCAACGCTACAGGCTTGTGCCTGCGGGGTGTCCCTCACCAGCAGTCGCCCGCAGCCCCTCGGGGACAGGCTGGGCCTGGGGCACGGTGGAGGGGGCTCCGAGTCCCCAGCTCTGAGCACGTCCTTACTGGCTTTTCGGCTCTGTAAGGCAGTCCCGAGCTCAGGAGCCTCCACGGCAGTTTTGGGGCAGATCACGCGCCTGGAAACCGAAGTGCAAATGCCTCAGAGCTTGCAAATCGCTTTTGAGAAAGACTGGTTGAATTTGTTCCAGGGATCCAGATTAGCAAATCGTCTGACAGATTGAATCTCGCAGAGGAAGCGTGTGGGGGGGTTGTTTGGTTTTGGGTTTTGGTTTGTTTTTTTTAAAAAAGCAAGGGAAAATAAATGACATTTCAGCTGTGGGGTTGCAGAGCAGTTCAGGGCAGGGAGCTATTCCTGCCCCAGGATCAGTCCCACTGTCCGCAGCCCGCTCCGGCAGGGTCCTCCTCAGGGCTGCGTGAGCACACAAACTAAACTCCTCCTCTGATCCTTCCCTTGAACCCAGACAGACCCAGCAGAAACTGAATTCTCCAGGCACCTGAAAACAGATTCCTGACCTGGGACTGAGGCAGGGACAGAATCTGAACAACCCTGGCAAAACCCATAGGGACCAGCTCCGCTGGTGCTGGGCAAACAGGACTGTGCCAAGGGTGGGAAAAGTGCTGGTTTATCACCAGTTTCCCAAGCAGTTCCCACACCCTCCCCTGCAAAGGGCATCAGGGTCCTGCCTGCACTAATAGGTCTTAATTGGGCTGACCAGCCACATCTGGGGCCTCCTCCCACACCTCGCCCACCCTATTTGTTCCCCAGCTGCATATAAACCCTGCTCCTTCTCGGTGCTAGTCTTTGATCTGTCTCACCACTGTTTTCTGCTCTCCTGGACTGGCTTTGGATCTGGCTGGCTGCTTTGCACTCCTTAATCCCAAATAACACCAGGTGAGAAATCCCACTTTTGGGATGGGGTTTGTTGACTGTCCTCCAGTACTGGGGATAACACTGCTTGGCGTGGAGACGGGAAAGGGGGGCTGAGGAGGCAGCTGGCACCGGAGCATGCACTGACAGCTCCCATCAGCTCGGAGGAATCCAGAAAGATGTAGCTTGTCCCTACTCTTTACCCTGGTGGTAAATCTCCAGCTGATGGGTGATTGTAAATGGTTTGTGTGCAGGCTGGCCTTTGCCCTCCTGACTGCTGTTGTCCCCCGGCCGCTGCCTGTGGCTGTCCCTGAGCCTGTGGGAGGTGGGTGCCGAGAGGGGCAGCTCTCCCTGAGGCAACTGGGATGGCACTGGAGGCAAGTCTGAGCAAGATCTGCTTATGTAAATTCATGCTGGAGGTGGCTTTGGCAGTAGCTCTGGCTGACGCAGTGTGACACTCTGACCTGCCCCGGGAGCAGGGCAGCGACAGGGACCTGCTGGCACAGGGCTACCCAAAGGGACGGAGGTCTTTGCTAGGAACGTGGCTGATCTTATTGACGATATCTGGAAGTTGCTGGTGCTTTTCTTCAATCAGTTTCCTGCGTTTGTGAAGGTGAGGAGGGTGGTGTGTTCCCTGAAAAGCGGGGTTTTGAAGGAATGGAGTTACCTTATCATTAGCTGCGTGAAAACTCCAGCCAGCAGATGAGGAGGAGGTGGCACAGGGAGGGGGCAATGGGCTGTGTTGCAGCTGCAGGTGGGAGTCTAACCCTGCTGCAGCTCATCTGTCCCTTGGATTGACCTCTGGGGACACAGAGCAGTGGCGAGGGTGATTTTCCATCTAGCAGATCTCATCTATCAAACTCTGAGTTGTCATTCACTTTGCTTTTTATTCATGAGGAACAGAGGACTTGGTGGGGAAGGATCAAGAGAGGTGTTTCCCTGCTGGATCCTTGGAGCAGGTGGAGAAGAGGCTGTGGGGGATTGATGTGCAGCCAGAACTCACGGAGCTTGCTTTTTGGGAAGCCAGCAGGATTTTGGGCTCTAGCTTGCCAAGAGAAGCAGCTTTGGCTGTGCTGCTCTCAGCAGATGCCCTGCCATCCCAGCCAGGTCCTGCTCAGGTCTCCTGTCCAAGGAGAGTTGCTCCAAGGAAGGTGCAGGTGATGGCCAGAAGTCAAAACAGGGTGGGAAAGGAGATCAAACAAGTTAGTGCCGACACCTAGGATCTTTGTGCGCGTACCCAGAGGGATTGCGATGTTCAGCCTTGTGATTCCTGGAAAAGTAAAGGCAGGAGCTCTTCATCCCAAAGGGAAGTGCAGATCGCTGTGTGCCTTCGGGTCATGTTGTCAGAGGTGTGTGTGGAAACAGCAAAACCTGGCCTTGAGCCTTTGTTTCATGGGCAAAACCCTCTTTGGCTTGGCAAGTATGACCGTCCCCTTCTTACTTTTTACATGTTTCTCTGCATTTAAATTTTAGATGAAAACCCACCGAAATATTAGGATGAGGGTGACCGTTCATTAGGTATTTCCTAGCCCCTCAGTGATTAATCTGCGTGCTTTTCTGAGCTATCTTGAACTCAGTGCCTGGGTTAAGGTCCTGGCTCTTTGCTTGGTTGCCCAAACAGTTTTCCTCATTTTTAGCCACTGTCGTTTGAATTCGTCAAGATCACTGGTGTGTGTTTTCCTGGCCGTGCTGAAGGACCTGATGCCAAGACTGCCCTGAGCTAAATCATGGATGGAAGGTGCTCACCTCTCCCAGGGATTTCCTTGGTGACGCAGAGACCAGCTGAGCTCTCAGCTCACCGAGGATCTGTTTGAGACCCATGAAACTTAAGAACTCCTCACACCTCAGACTGAAGATGGACTTGCATCAGACGCCTATCTGCTGAAGTCTGGGGAACCCCTAGGAAGGATGGAGGCCTCTAATAGGAAATATTGCCAGAAGGCCAAATATCGCTGCCTTTGCTTGTCTGTTACACCACAATCTGAAGGCAACTGCTAGGGGATTGCAGCTCCTTCTTTGCTGTGGTTTGGAGAAATCAATGTGTTTCTCCAGCCCTGGAAGGGAGACGGTACATGGGGGTAATTTGTCCATATGAAAGCTGGGTTAAACCTTCAGTGACTGCCTCAAAACCAGATCTAGGTGGAAGGACATGGCTAAGGGCCTTGTTTCCCAAACAAGTTAGTAAGCTGGGTTGAAAATATCTGCAGGCTTTCTGTCTGCAAATAGATCTGGCTTGATTACTTTGTTCCGGGAGGAGGTGGGTGGGTGACGAACTGACCTTCATCTTTACACGAGAGCCTGAGGCAGAGCAGAAGAGAGTAGGTGTTGTGCCAGATGCAATTCTGGCTGTGGCCAGACCTCTGCACCGCCGGGTTTCACCCTCCCAGGCGTGTGTGAAGAGGAGAAATGCAGAAGTGGTTTTCCACAGCTTTTTGCTGGAGCCCCAGGCCGAGCAGTTGGGTGCTGAGAGGTGCCTCGACACTGCTAAACCCCTCTGCTATCTTAGATGTCAGTTTGGGTTTCCTCTTTGTCCACAGACATGAGCAGGCAGGCCAGAAAAACAAATGAATTGTGCTCCAGGCAAGTGGAGCTGCCAGCTGGGATGACTAACAGGAGTTTTGTGGTGTTGCGATGACGAGGTGAGCCCCAGCCCTGGGGAGCCGGTGGGCTCCCGGACACGGCACGGTGGCCAGGGTGGGCTCAGCCCTGGCAGGAGCCTGAACCTTTCCTTCCAGAGGAGGGGTGCGGGACTGACCATCCCTTTGATGCCTTTTCCAAGGCAGAAAAGGCCAATAAAGGAGTTTTAAAGTCGCTCTGGTGCAGCTCGGATGGATGTGCTACTGACTTTGTGGCTATTGGAAAACCTCAGTGGCGTTTTGTTACTCCTCTCCCTCCCAAGCACCTGGCAAAGCCACCTGGGGAATTTATTTCCCCTCATTGCCCTTGGGGAGTTGGAGGGCATGGGCAGGTGCTAAATTCCTTGCATGTTTCTGTGCTGCCGTTCACCTCCTGCTTTGGCAGTGGCACAGCCCCAGGGACGGACCCCTCGCTCGAGGGAGCTGCTTGTCCCTGGGGAGGGGTCCCCACCGGGCATCCCACGTCTTCCCAGGCAGCAGGGTTCAGAGGCAGCCTGGGGTGCTCTGACAAACCCAGCCTTCATCCTCTGCTGAGGCCAGCTCTGCTGTAAACTGGTCCCCTCTTTCCCCTTTTCCTGCTGCTGGAACGGATCTAGAGCAGCCTGGGTCTTGGCAGCAGGGAGAGGCGAGCTTTGGGCTGGCCCCTGCCAACAGCAGAACCTTCTTATTAAGAGATGGTGCCCAGGGTTCGTTTTTACTCCAGGTAAGGTGACACAGGCAGCGCTGCTGCCTAATCCAGCGCAGCCTCTCGCTGCTTGTTAATGCTGGGACGTCGCCTGTTTCTTCTGCAGCAAGAATTAGAGAACTGATTTTTCAAAGGAGTTAAGCAGCTTGCACAGCCCTGGATGGGGAAGCAAGGGATGGTACAAGGGCCTGGCTGCTCCAGCCTGCGGTGTCTGGAGAAGCCGTGAGGTGACATTGGTGCCTTCTGCAGGGTGATGCAGCGTTGTGTTAGAGGCACCGCCCGCCTGGCAGACCTGGAGCTGGTGAAAGGTCCTGCACACAGGCGTTGCCAGCCTACGTGGCCTCACAGGACAGCCCTCAAGTGGGAAAGCAGAGAGATTATCGCTGCAGGCCTGAAATGTCAGCTGTAATTTGAATTTCTGCTGGCAAGTCCTACCTTGTGAACGTGATCGAGTATGCACGTGGAGTCAGCAGTGCCAGCCCTGCAGTTTCTGCCTCTGCCCACGATGCTGCTGGGACTTGAGCGCGGCTTTGCTTTGGGCAAGTTCACTGGCAGTCCAGACCTGCAGTCAGGTCTGGCATGGAAATGCTGGGATGGGTCAAGGTGGTTTGGAAAGCACCGTCTTCCATCTACCCACGCGCTGTGGTGGCTTGGCTCAGCTGTGGTTTCTGACCCCCCCCGCCCATGAGGCCCCCTGTGTAGCCCCATGGGGAGAGTCTCGTTGTCTTCTGCCGCGCTGGTGTTAAACCCTGGTTTGGGGATGTGCCAGCCCCTCCCTGCCCGTTGCTTCAGGCTCCTGGCGCGGTGGGGATGATGTGGAGCCAGGCAGCGTGCCGGTGGGCAGCCTTCAGAGCAGCTACAGCGGTCAGCAGCCACGTGTAGTCAGAAGTAAGACTGAATTAATCCAAATTTCCCCCTTTTTCACTTCTGTCTTTGCTCCTCCTCCTTGCGTCCCTGTGTTGGGCCCAAATTGTCCATGTTATCCAACGTGCAGCCTCCCCAAAGCTTGAGGATCGGGTTTGTCTCTTTGTACCCCCGCTGCTCGTCCATCTGCCGGCACCTCCGTGCTTCTGGCTTTTCTGAGGTGCGATGCTCTGCGAACGGGGAAGAAACTCAGTCTCAGCTGATCTAAAACGCCTGCAGGTTTCTGGGCTAACGCCGCAGGCCCAGGGCAGCCTCTCGCCCAGCAGCCAGCTGCAGGCTCGCGACGCGAGGGGAAGGTGGCTTGGAGACACTGCAGTTCCTTTCCTCGTGTTCATTCTGGTTTTATCTCGGCGATGGCAAGGACCTCGTGTCTCTGGTCTTGTGTGGGAAGCGGGGAGGGGGTTGCAGGGGTTTGGGCCTCTCCTGAGGGAGGAAGGGGCAAAGCTGTCTGAAACGGTCAGACCTCCCTGCCGTGTGTGCTGGTCCAGAGTGGGGTGGGGGGCTAGCAAATGAGAAGTGACAAAAATGCTCTTCCTTTCTTAGCCACTCATGTTTAATGCTTGTGCTAATGTTCTGCTTGCTTCTGGGTGTCAGTGGAAATGGCAGAGAGACATGTAGAAGTTTCGATTCTTTTGTGTAACAGAAAATCAGAAACATGCTTCAGTTTGCCTTTTTCTCCAAAAGTAACCAAGGAGGACTCAAAAATCTAATTATATTCTCCTCTTGGCAAATCAGAGTTATAAACAGAGCCAGAGGCAGGTACCAGTCTTCACACTTCTTTCCCTATAAATGCAGTATTTGTGTGGCGAGGCGGCAAATGGAGGCAGAGAAAGCAGCAGGCTGCAGACTGTTCAAACTTTTCAAACCCATTTCAGAATCTTTATTGAAAAAAAAAATTAATCACAGCATCTCACCTGTTATTCAAACACATTTAATAAACAAAGAGAAACAGTAGCAAAGGGCACTGACACATGACAGACTGTACAAAACCTCCGGGTCTGCAGGCAAACCCGAGGCGGGGAGCAGCTCCCCCCCGGCGCCCCGCAGTGAACCATGGCCCCTCCGCCTCAGCCCACTCAGTCACCCCTGAGAAAAATCGATTTTTAAAAATGTGCAGAAACAAAGACACTTTAAGAGGTTATTTCCAGTCTTGCCATAATGGAACAATTTCAGCCACTGGGGAAGCTAAAACGTGTGTCATAGTCTCCATTCCCAGGACTAATGCCTTAAAGCGACCCTTCCCCGGAGGCACGAGCACCCCTGGATCTCCAGTAGATCTACCCCTGCTCACCTACCCTACTCACCACAACATGCTACCTTTTTTAGAGCGAAAGGGACAAATGTCATCCTAATTCAGCACTGGTTTTGGTATGGTTGTGACTGAAAGGCAATGGAAGGAAACGCCCTGTCGAGCACAGAAGGGATGCAACTGGTGCACAACGCTGAGACCAGCCTTGGTCTCGGGGTTAAGGTGACCTAGCACAGTTGGGAAAGGAGAAAACCTCCACTGGCAATGTTCTTGCTCTGGATGGACTGCATGCCTGGTTAAATATCACCCAAGAACTCAAGCGTCCAGTACCAACAACTGATTTTCTACCACGAACTTGTTCTGTTGAACTTAAAGATCCTGCAACTGAACCCAAACAGCCTTCAACCCCCGGCACGTCCTCGCTGCAGAGAGCAGTGCAGAAGGGAAAACCAAGATGCAACTTGATAGTCTTTCTCGTGCGTGTCAGTTATGTAGCTGTTCCACTCAGCTGGTGAGGGTCATTTTTAGTCTCTCCGTGGCTCAGAGGGGAGAGCGATGGCATCACTCTTGCATCAGGCAATCCTCCGATGGGCTTCACCACACGTGGCATTTCTGGCGATACAGAAAAGCAGCGAGGTATTGTTTTTATCTGCTTTAGCTGTACTGGACACATTTCCCTCTGCACCTCGTGCTGCTGTGCGCTCGGTGGTTTGAACAGCAAGGTGCTCAGCTGGCATCAGTGTGACAAGAGCAGCTTGGCCAGTTCCTGTTGCCTTTAGTTGGATAATTCTTGACCAGTTCCCAGAAAGTCCCTCCTCTGAGGAAGGGAAAGATGACAGACACGCATGTTAATGGGCTTTTTGGCTGCTGACTTGCATATGTGTGCTTCTTGATTCCTTAGCCATGAGCACAGACAGACAGCAACCGAGGCGACAAGACGCCGACGGAGGAGATCTATACACATCACAGTGTTATTCAGGCCCAGCCAAGGCGTACGGTCTAATCACACCAGTACCATCTCACCACGTGATGCACAGGGAAGATGGAGGGAAGAAGCGCTGGGTTCTTCAGCGTGATGGCAAGCCAGCTGCATTTCAACAGCCTGGAACTGACACAATGTGAATTCAAAGACATTTGGCACAGTCTGTTGTCACCAGGATTAAACTAGCACAGATAATTAACCAGTCCTTCTTGAGAATGAGGCAAAGGCTCCACCGGAGGAGGTACGTTGGCAAAGCAGGATGGGACTGGGCAGGCAGGAGTACGTACAGAAGGACTGAACAGAGGCAGAGCGCGCAGCGGTGTCACTCGGTGTCTTTGCTGCGTGTCTGAACTGGTTTGCTGAACTGGTTGTTGGACTGTTGGTGATGTTCTGCTACCGCAAGGCCCTGTCAGCAATAAGTGATGAGACATGAAATCTGCCTAATTCTAGCTCAAAACTTTAAGACCACCACAGGTAGCTGAAGTCCTCCAGAAAGGAGCCTGACTCCTTGGTCCAGGTGAGGAATTTTCTGATACTTTATTGAGAAACATCTGCTCTGAGCTCATCAACGCCTGTGAATTCCAGCATCTCTGAAGCTCTGCACTTAATGTCAGTTTGGGACTTTGACTTAAAAGACCCAAATGCCTGGACACTTGGGCTACAAAGAAAAAAGCCAGGATGAAAGGGGAAAACATGCAGCAAATTCCTAGGAAATTCCATTTACCAGGCTCGGAGGGACATGCCCTTGGTTAGGGATGGCACAGATTAACAGAGGGGAACCAGGGAGTGCAGTTTGGCTAAGATCAGAATTCGAGAGGCACAAATGAACATTTTGCACATCCATCCAAGGCATTCCAAAAAAAAAAAAAAGAAAGAAAAATCACAGAAGTCAACACACCACTTTGGACAAGAAACATTACAACAGTTTGGCAACTCTTCACCAAACCCTCCCACCCCAACTCTGTGATGCCCCCCTGTAATTTGAGGTGATCTCTTGAAGGTGGAGACGTGAGGGGGCCGCAGGTAAATCACTGCGTGTAAATCGGGGATCTCATGGGTTAAACCAAACCCACCTGCTTGCTACAGTAAAAAAGAATCCTGCCTGAAGTCCTCCCTTGGTGAGGAGGAAGGAGACAGGGAGCCCACGCTGCTGGAGACAAACAAGGCAAAGCTGAACTTGGCAGCAACAAGTCCCTAACCTTGTGACTTTGCACCAGGCTAAGATATGGCCGTGGCAGGGCATTGGAGGGGAAGATGTCGCCACTTTTCTTCAGCAGGGAAGCGTGAAGGACAGAACTATCACTCTATATCGCTGTTCTGGGTGAACACAGGTCACTCTGTGTATGCATGCGCAGTAACGGGCTTTGGGAAACACCAGGAGCCCATACACAATAGTGTTAACAGCGAGCCCCGTGTCGGATGCACACACAGCTCCACTCCCCTTAGCAGCTAAACTCAGCTCTTAAGAATTGGACAAGGAACAAATACAAAGCAAGAATGGAAAAAGTTTGTGTGGGTTCTTTACGAGGGGTGGTTTTGTTCCTCCTTTTAAAGCCCTGTTCTTCTGATTTGGGGGAGGGGCTGGCTGATCTGGAGGGGGAGCACTGCAAGGTCCCTGCACTGTTCTGGTGGCAGACCTGGGTGCAAGAAATGGCTGAGCTCCAATTCAGCTCCTCCCACCTACGCCAGCCTGCGGAAGGTGGGACCGACTGCAGGGGCCTGTGGACCTGAGCAACCTTCGCAAAGGCTCCGACTGGGAATCCGGCCCAGCCATCATTGGAAAAATTCAACACAGCGCTGGCCAAGAAAATAAAACAAACACTTGTGGAAAGGACTCTCCAGCTGGAAGAGTCTTCTCCTTCCTTGGTTTCCAGGGTAAGAGAGAAGCCTTTGGTTATGACCAGAACTATTCGCCGTTGGCAGGACAGGCTCAGCTTTGCTTTGCATTAGCTTGGTTACTGTACAAGGGCAAGGCTGTGCCGCGGAGAGATGCTCTGCCCAGCTAGACTGCCCCTTTGACATCTGGGAGTTTTAACAGAGGGGATACTTGAATTACATCCGGGATCCTCGCTCTTGAAGAATCTGAAAGAGAAGAGAGCTTCTGTAAACGCCTTGGACAAGTTTAGATGCAAAAGCTCGTGTTC
This sequence comes from Opisthocomus hoazin, assembly GCF_030867145.1. Lineage (NCBI taxonomy): Eukaryota > Metazoa > Chordata > Aves > Opisthocomiformes > Opisthocomidae > Opisthocomus > Opisthocomus hoazin. The sequence continues at coordinate 2,513,728 of NC_134434.1, read as the reverse complement.
AGAGTCCTAGTTTTTTTTTTGCAAAGAAAGGAAAGATGGACTAAAGTGAGAGTAGCTTGCTGGCTTTTACGCTGCCGTAACAAAGGACAGGCTGGTTAATGCTGACTGAGCCTCTTCTCTAGAAACTCTGCTTAGCTGCCTGCCAGGAGTTAAGAATGTTGCCTTTTGTTGCTATCCTGGGGAGAAAAAAAACACCAACTGGATTGAAAGAGGGGGGAAAAAAACCCCTTGTCTCTCCCCGCAACATCTTTCAAACCACACGTGACCAATCTCAAAGGTCCTTGCTATGCTGTTCTCAAATTTCAAGCCTATCTCCTTCCTCCATTTGTTTTGTCTTAATTTGCAATGTGCAAAGAGCCTTACCTCTTGTCCTACAGTAAAACATGACATCTTGCAAGAGAGGAAGACCGCGCATACAGGAGGAAATAGAAAAGCTGGTACATGGAACTGCTACTGCAAATTATGGATCCGCTAGCGTAAGAAGGGCTTTTTCTCTGCAGAGGGGAATTTAAGTCAATACATTGGAGCAGATGCCTTACCTTTGCCTTCTCGCTGGGCTCCTTGACAATGCCATTGGTAGAATTATTGAGCTCCCTGGACACAACGCAGAGGAATTCTGCCTGGTCTTCGTTTCCGTAGTTATAGGAAGATCCAATGCTGATCAGCTGTGGAACAGGAGACAGCCAAGGGTAACTACCAATAAGCTTTGACTTTTGCTTTATTCCTATGGTTGCTTTGTGAGGTACAACTGTCCAGTGAGACCTGTTCTGGACCTGAGGGGTCTCCCTGCAGCTTCCCAGTCACCAGCTCAGTTCTGAATCACAGACTGCTAGGGGTTGGCAGGGACCTCTGTGGATCATCTAATCCAACCCTCCTGCCAAAGCAGGGTCACCTACAGCAGGCTGCACAGGACCTTGTCCAGGTGGGTCTTGAATATCTCCAGAGAAGGAGACTCCACAATCTCTCTGGGCAGCCTGTGCCAGGGCTCTGTCACCCTCAAGTCATTTCTGGGTGCGTAAGGCAGGGACATGGCTGCTCCACAGCCCTCTGGTGGCACCTGGAGCCCTGGGAAAGAATTCCAGCCTGAAACTGGAATGCCAAAAAAAACAGAACACTTCCCAATTACTGAGGGCAGAAAAAGGAAAACCAGGTCAGATTTTGCAATATATAATGTCCAGCTAATTCAGATACGGGGCTGGCGATGCAGACTTCCTGGTGCAGACTATGTTGAACTCCGCTCTCAACTTGCCTTTTGACTTTGATGTGTGAAAACTGGAAAGGCAATCCTTTACCACAGACAGATGTTGGATTCACTAGGGGACTTGTGGCAAACTGGCACCATTCTTTACATAGATGCTGTCAAGATGGAGTTTGATATCTGTATAAATGGGATTATATTCTACTACTGTTGTGATGTGGGGTCTGGACCCAATCCAAGAAATCCCATCTGTCTCATTTATCATTATTCCATTAAAAGGACATCCTGGAGTGCAGAGCTAATTTGTCATTTACAACTCTGTTCTGCTTTCCAGATACTACATCGCAGTAACCTGAAGAAAGCAATGTGAATCTAACAACTGTGTACATCTAGGAAACTTTAACAGGCAGCATGCACCCTCACTCCCACGTCCTAATGGATTTTAGAAGAGAGCGCTCTGTATTTATAGATGAGACAGATGCAGCCACAGCCTTCCAAGGCAGATGACTATCTACATGGTTACAGCTGCAGGAAGACATGGGGGGCTGTCGCACTGACTGACCTCCAGTACTGTTTTAAATAGGGTTTGATGTCTGTGCTGAGGGCAAAAGATAAACGCAGGATAAAAAAAAAGTATTTTTTCTTTTGCTTCCCTGCTCCCTGTCTTGACTCTTTAAGCTCTTGGATATTTCAGTACCACACACCACCATTTACTCAACAAAGTATCTTTGATAAAGATAGCAATTTTCCAGACTACTGAACTGTAGGTGGACCGGAGAATGCATTTCTGTTTAAAATAGCAAACTTCTATTCCGTCCTTAGCTTAAGCAGGACCGCATGGTACAAGGCAGAGAACCTGAAAGGCCACATGCTCCTCTGAGAACCCAAGCCTGACAGACGAGAAGACTGCAACAGCTTTTACCACTTCTGGCTTTCCTGCAAGTTTCTGAACCGGTCTTTTTGATGTTGTGAAGTGCCCAGTTCCAAAGAGCCCGCAAAGGGAATGCCCGCTCTGTTCAGCCACTGGCACCCAGGGTAAGACTCGGCAACGGGCTCTCTTTGTCCCCAGTACGCAGAGCTGTTGCTCTTTCCTAAGGTGTCTCAGCACGCCAAGTGGTGAGATCTGGGGGAGGGCAGAAGCCACGCTGGGAAAGACCTCGGCAGTAAGGCACAGGTACAGCGTGCCTCCCAGCAGGGCCCATTTCAGCATGGGACACAGCCCGTGCTGCACCACTGCCGGGCTCCTGCTCTGGGACCCAGCCTGGACCGTCCCACAGCTGGGGAGAGGCTGCACTGCTGTGTGACACGGGCTCTAGCCCTCACCGAAGCGTTGTATCCGTCTGTCCTGTTTAGGCTTGCTGCCCGTGGGGGTGTTTGAGCTGAATGCAAGTCCCAGGGATGGCAAAGACAGCCCCTGATGGTGGGAGTGTGCTGGAGTGGGATGTGCTGGAAATATTCCTGGTGCTTGTAGTGTACAGGAATAAGGAGGCTGGCAGGGATCTCGTGGCTCGTGCAGGGTTGTGGATGGCAGATGGAGGGAAGAGGAAGCATTTGCTGTAACCAGTACGCTGACCCTATCATTACAGATTTGAAAAGCAGGACTAGGAAAGCCGTAAGCGTGCAGATTCCTGAGCAGGGCACTGCCTACAGCCTTTTGGTTTGGGGGATGAGTATGTGTATATGTGAAAGCAACAGCTGTTAAGTAAATTTTTGGACAGCAAAATCCGGGCATTGGGAGAACTGCATTTCCATAAAGCAGCTACTGGCTCTCGGTCCCAAGATTTCACCACCAGCTCACGAGGGCAAGAGGGTTTGGCTGCCTCCCCACCACGCAGTAGGAGTTTTCGGGCATTACAGAACAGACACATACGAACAAGCGATGCAAAGCGCTGTTGCTAATCCTACACCTCACTTCATGTCAGCACGTTTCCCACAACATCCACTTGTACTGAAGGTGGACTAACTGGGAAGACAGCAGAGCTGTAATCCACAGAGCCTATTCTGGTGTTTCTTAATACAGCATCAACATGCAGCCCAGCTGGTTTCCAGCTCTCCATCCTCCTAAATAAGAGGATGGTATCCGATGCCAGAAACCAAATTTGGAACTCATGGCATAGGCAACTCCAGTGACACCTAGCCCTGAAACTGGCTGCGTTACAAAGGCATCTGCAGGAAGTGTATTTCTCATGTCACTCAGCGCCTCTTTAGCAAACACAGACGTCGTGGCTTTGAGCTTCCAGAAAAGTCGTGCTGTGTTTTTTCAGGGCTCTATTAATTTTCCTGGATAAAACTGTTGTGCTGGGGTCTGGTATATGTGATGAAAGGCAGGAGAAGGGAAGAACTGCTCTGGGATTTGACAAGAACACAAGAATTCCTGAGAGAAAATGAAATCTCTCTTGGCAGTTTTCCCTGTCAGTTATTCTACACAAGCAGACTGCTGCTCCGTTCGGACTGCTTATTCAGCAGCAAAGAGAAGTGCAATTCAATAGCAAACTCTACTTATTCCATATACAGCTTTCAAAGGGATTCTGCTGTTCTTTGGTAATGGTACCTGTTCAAATTTCCACCCGTCGGACATGGTGGACACCATCTGAGTGAGCTCTTCCTCTTGGCACTGCAGGACTCTGTACACGTGCTTCACAGGTCCCTAAAGCACGGAGAATAAAAACAAGGGTGAGTTTAGTAGCTACTGTACTGGTATCAAGCTAGGAAATGAATTAGCCTCTCATAGGGTCTCCTGCTCTGTCATCTTGTTATCTGAGGAAGTCTGAGGCCCACAGGCTTTCTGAGGTTTTATCCTTGTAACCATCCAACCGATTCTAAAATGGGTACACACGGTTGGCACACTTCTCTTAAAAGCCCTCTAGTCCCCAAAGGGCCAGTGAAAGCAAAACTGCTCTGGCTTTCAAAGCTATTTACTGGTTTTTGAAAACATATCCCTTCTGAAATGGAATCCACTGGGTGTGTTAATATCAGCTGAGCAGCAACGGGAAAAATTGTCAGAGACAGACAGATATAAAGGGAAGAAAATGCTTCAGAGAAGGAAGAGTTTAAACTATACCTACCAAAGCAGTAGGTTTTGCTGTATAACTACCCATTTTTGCTCCTGGTCCCTCTTGTTTAACTGCTCATTGCCCTTCCCTACAACGTTAACAAGATGACTCGGTGCTCTGTGGTTGTAAAACCACAATGGATGCTCTTTCCTGCCCTGGATCTACCCAACAGCACTTATTCCCCCTGTTAAAGATGACTCCTGAACCAAAGAACTGCTACTAGGAGTGTCTGCAGCCACGCTTGTCCTTCTGCCACGCTACAGAAAATGGCAGACTTCATCACGCAAATGCTGCTGGGCATTACTTGAGAGGTTCTGTTCTCGTTATCCCGTATCCGCTCCTTCACCAGCCGCACAAGAGATGCAATATTGTAAAACTCGGCTTCTTCCAGTACCCCTAGGAAAGGAACCAAAATGAGAGAAAGTCTGTCACTTGGCACAGGGTGGAATGAAGGTGATTCTGCTATGAGGATGCAACACCTGCTCCTGACCCCAAATCTAGCCCAGGTGCGGGACTAGATGATCTTAAAGGGCTCTTCCAACCTAAATGATTCTATGAAAATCCTCGAATGCTGAACAGACTGTGCCACCGACCTCACGCTCCCAGGCTGGAAGAAAGTGACCAAGTAGCTGTCACCTCCATTTGTGCCTCAGAGGATCTTTAAGAAGGGTTATTTCCCTTTCCCTGGGACAGTCAGAAACCTCGTGGTACAACCTCCGTTTCCTCTGCGCAGCCCCATTCGGGGAAAGTCACCAAAGCTGCCTGCTTGTAGGGAACTGCTGTCTGTGGTGGGAGAGGAGCTGCTCTAGAGATCTGCTCTGCTAACAGAAGCCTGTGAGCTGAGCAGAACCATGACAGGTTGTGTTACAAGTCACAGGCCTCTGCCTTCAGGAAGATACAGAATCTAATGGTTTATAATGGTTTAATCCACGTTAACGGGCATCTCTGCGAAACACACAGTACTGATTAACGGCACTACTGGGAAGCGTGGCTTCTTGCACCCCACCATGTCAGGAACCCTGTGCACTCCGGCAAGGTTCCACTGACGGCTCCCGGACGCTGCTGTCAAACAACGTTTCCAGTTCTCACCCTGTATCTTTCTCTTACCTTCTTCTGCAAGCTCCTTGTTTATGATGAGCTTCCCGTGTCGGAGGTAGTTCAGTATTGGACCAAAATAGGTGGGGTCTCTATCGATGAGATACGCCCCCGTCTCATCCTGGGTACAGGAATGAAGCAGGGATGGTTCAGTGGTACGAGGAAAAAAGAGAATTTGAGTTGAAAACAATAAATTGAACAGTTCCTCTTTGAGAACCTGGACTCATTTGCCTGTGGAAGGCATGCTAATGACTCCACGTTTAAACCAACTATTTTTTTTTCAGTAGCTGAACTCAGCTCCCAACGTTGCAGCGCAGTGATGCCAGCCGACGCTTCACATTAAGCACTTCCACAGAGTTTACACACCCCAAGAGAAAAGCAGGGCTTAGCAGTTTTTCTTCACTGCAATAAGAGCCAAAAGCTGGCAGTTGTGCCCTGTCTAAATTTGCTTTCCAGACTATTCTAACCAGGCGACTCTGGAGGAATGCTGCATCTCCAGCTCTAACAGCTTGCGATGGTTGAAGCAGCTCTTTTTTTTCTCCTTTCTGCTGCTGAAAACGCACACTGCGATGCACCAGCTGCGTCTCCAGCAATGCAATAACTCTGTCATCAAACACCCAACACCTTCACGACCAAAAGCACCTCCTGAGCCAGCTCTGAAGCACGGACGAAACCTGTGCCGAACCCTTTTGCATCCCTCCCTTAGATCGCTTTTAAGCAATGTCTCTCCTGCCAATCAAGCTGCTCTAAAGCCACAAAAAACTGTGGAAAAAGCAGCCCAAAATGCCACCTCCTCTACGCGCTGGCGACTGCTGTTGCAATCACAGCCAGGGTTCAGCTTTCGGTTAAACTCTGCACGGAGACCCAACAGACCCCCAGCCTGAGGCACCCACACAGCGCGCAGCGGACCCCCGGGAAAGCGGTCGCTGCAGGAACAACTGTCTGGCAACCCCCCCCCGATGAACCGCTGCGACGCCCGAGCGCTCGGCCCGTGCCGCCACCCTTTGCCAGAGCAAGGTGAAATAAATTTAACGGAAAACAAATGCGTGCTCGGGGGGAGAAATGAGTAACGCTCCCGTTTCCAGGGAGTTTCCCCTCTCGCTCCCCCTCTGCCGTGGGCAGCCGCCCGGGAAGGTGCCGGTTTGCGGGGGGTGGGGGGGGTGTCCCGTCGGTGCCTGCAGCACCGGGGCATCGCAGGGACGTGGGCCCGGCTCCCGGGACACGAGGCCGCGCCTCAGAGCCACGCGTGACCGCGCAGCGGGGGCGGAGGCGGCCCGGGGCGGGCGGGGAGCGGCCCCCGCCGCGGCCTCACCTTGTCGGAGCCGAGCTCGGGCCCGTCCTGGCAGCAGAGGCGGCAGAGGAAGGACTTGGGCTCCCGGCACAGCGTCTGCCGGGTGCTCACGAAGTACGTGCCGCCCACGTTCAGCCTCACCCACTTGGAGGCGGCGGGCGGCCGGGCCGCGCCGGGCGGGGACAGCGGCCCACCGGAGCCCCCCGCCGCCGCTCCGGCCGCCCGGGGGCTGGGCGGCCCCGGCGCTCCCCCGGGGCCCGGGCTGGGGGTGCGGCCTCGCGGCGGCCCCTCCGCCCCCGCCGCCGCCAGCTCGGCCATGGCGGTGCCGCTCAGCGCCCCCGCGCCGCCATCACCGCCCCGCTCCTCCGCCGCCGCTTCCGGCACGCAAAGCGCTTCCGGGGCAGCAGCGGCCGGTCACCGGGGAGGAGGTGGAGGGCCGCTTTCCGGTGGGGCCTCGCTCTGATTGGGCGGCGGGACCGGAACTTCCGGCGGCGCTGGGGGCGGAACTTCCGGCACTGAGGACGGTGGGGGCGGTCAGTGAAGGTGAGAGCGGGCGGCGCGGCGGGGCCGGAGGCAGCGGGCGCGGGGGTCCCGGGGTCCCGGTCCCGGGAGCAGGCCAGGGCTGGGCTGGGCTGGGCTGGGCTGGGCTGGGCTGGGCTGGGGGGCTGGGGGCGTTAGGCCGCGGCGGGGCTGGGCCGGGCCGGGCCGGGCTGGGCTGGGCTGAGGAGCGGTCGCCCCGGCCCCCCCTCCCCGGTCCCGCCGAGCCGGACCCCCAGCTCCCCCCGCACCGTAACCCGCGCCGTGTCGTCTCTCCTGGGCGCAGGCGGGAAGCATGGCGGGCCGCCGAGCTGCCATCAGGGCCATCGACTGGGCGGCCTTCGCCGAGAGGGTGCCCCCCGCCCAGCGCGCCATGTTCAACGCCCTGAAGACCCGCAGCGACGCGCTGTCGGCCCGGTGAGTGGGGCCGGAGACCCACGGCTCGGCGTCTGGGGCTCGGTTACCGGCGCCAGTAGCCGCGTGCGCACCCTGGGAGGCCTCGGAGCGGGTCACCTGAGAAGCTGGTGGGGGTTTATTTTGGTAAATCGCCTTTACTTCATCCTCCCCGGAGGAAAACAAGAGCTGCAGTGTAAAAAAGCAGCTCTGCTTTGGTGCGTGTAGAGCATTTTGCGAGCTTTGTTATTCTGTTAAATGCTGCACAAACTCAGGAGTCCTCTCAGACGTGCCAGCGTCTGCTGCTCCATACGCGTGCTGTTGGCTGTGGCAGTTGGTGCTGCCTACTGCCGATTGCCTCTGGCTGGGTGTTGCCAACGCTGCTGGGTGCCTTCCCGCCGGGCTGCACCCAGAGATGCTGCCTGGTGGCCTGAGGCAGAGCAGGGCTGCGGGCTGAACTCTGCTTGTCTGCGTAGCGAAGCCTGTCTCACGCGTGGAGGGGTCTGTGGAAATGGTTTATCGCTGCTGGTTAATGATGGGCGTGGAGATAGCAAAACTAGACTTGGCAGGCTCTGCTGGCGCTCTGTGGCAGGGGGCAGTTGGTGGTGTGGGATGACGCCTGGCGCTGGCTGTTACTGCTGTCCTCTGTCCCTTTAGGTTGGCCGCCCTGCCGGAGAAGCCGCCGGCCATTGACTGGGCTCACTACAAGGCTGCTGTGGCTAAAGCTGGCATGGTGGATGAGTTTCAGAAGAAGGTCAGTGTCTTTGCCAGCTGGGTGTTGCTCTTCAGAGGTTTAAACGGGGAATGTCTTTGCTGTTGAGAGGAAAACACCGGAACTGGCAGAGGAGGTGGGCTGTGGCTAGCAGGTGCCCCAGCTTTGCATCCTGCAGATCAATGTTGCTGACCTCGAGGCGGTCGCTTCAGTGCCAGCTTTCAGGAGGAAGCCTGTGGCACTGCGTGGCGAGAAAGCTGGTGAAAGAAAACTTGATAAATTATTTTTGCTGCAGAAGTGAATTCTGAGGTAGTGCCTCTCCCGAAGCAAGCGTTGAAGCCATTTCTCTAACTCACCGACTAGAAGAAGGTGGCGATCGTGGCTCTGCACGCGTGAAGCTGGCAGATGCCTGCAGCGGTTGCCGTCCTCTTTATGAGCAGGAACTGGAGAGCATGAGTGAGGCTTTTGCTGAGGGACGTGTGCTGTCACTGGTGCTGTGAAAACTGGCCTGTCGAGGGTGGGGGACCCACTGACCTCAGAGGGATCTGGGAGCTTTGTCTTGGGGGGAGGAAGTCTGTGATGGGAGAAGTCTTGGGTGTTCCTGGGGTGCATCAAGAAGAGTGTGGCCAGCAGGATGAAGGAGGTTCTCCTTCCCCTCTACACTGCCCTGGTGAGGCCTCATCTGGAGTACTGTGTCCAGTTCTGGGCTCCCCAGTTCAAGAAAGATGAGGAGCTACTGGAGAGAGTCCGGTGGAGGGCTACAAGGGTGGTGAGGGGACTGGAGCATCTCTCCTATGAGGAAAGGCTGAGGGAGCTGGGCTTGTTCAGCCTGGAGAAGAGAAGGCTGCGAGGGGACGTTATAAATGCTTATAAATATCTGAAGGGTGGGTGTCAGGAGAACGGGGCCAAGCTCTTTTCAGTGGTGCTGACAGGACAAGGGGCAATGGGCACAAACTGAAGCAGAGGAAGTTCCGTCTGAACATGAGGAAGAACTTCTTCCCTCTGAGGGTGACGGAGCCCTGGCCCAGGCTGCCCAGGGAGGCTGTGGAGTCTCCTTCTCTGGAGATATTCCAGCCCCACCTGGACGCGGTGCTGTGCAGCCTGCTCTGGGTGACCCTGCTTGGGCAGGGGGCTGGGCTGGGTGACCCACAGAGGTCCCTTCCAAGCCCGAACATTCTGTGATTCTGTTAGACTGCCTTGCTTCCTTACAATGCCGCGCTTTGTTCGCGACAGTGCTGTGACGGATGTGTGTGGTGCTACCTGTCCCAGTGGTGGTTTGCAGTACGGAGTAGGCTGCTTTAAGCTCACAGGTGAGCAGCTGCTGCTGGTGAAGGACACAGTCAAGCTGCAGTGATCAGTTTTAGAAAGCTCGTTACACTGTTGTGAACGTATCCTGGGAAGATCGGAGGGAATGCTCCCCTGCTGCTAGGGAAAATGACCTTGGTGTGAAGGATTGTTTCAGTCAAACAAAATGTACAAAAAATTTTTCTCTTTTGGTTTACAGTTCAGCGCGCTAAAGGTTCCTGAGCCAGTGGATACACAGACTGCCAAAATTGATGCCCAGGAGCTGGAAGCTGTAAGCGTTTGAACTGTTCCCTAATGCCGGGGTTGTCTCTGACTTCTCTGAGGCGGGGGAGGGAGGTTCTGCACGTGCGTCTGCACAGGCAGGGCAGCCCGAGCTGGAGCACGGCTCGGCTCTTGGCACGTGTCCCTGGCTGTTGGCTAAGCAACAGGATCTCTGCACGGGGAAGTGTTTGGCTGTGTGGGATTTGAGCAAGATTCTGTCCGCTTATCTAGGGTAGTGACACTGAATTTTAACGCCAACTTAAAGCGTGGGGTTGCGGGTTTGCTCTAGGTCACTGCCTTTATCCCAACCACATTCACCACGTCCTCTGCTTTCCTGCAGGCAAAGAGCACTGCTGAGTACGTGCAGGCTTCCAAAGCTCGTATTGCCCAGTATGAGCAACAGGTAAGTGTGGACTTTTAACGAACGTTCTCTTTAACCCAGCCTGGAACACTCTTTGTCCTTACTTCTGTGTGCTTTGCTCTTTCTTCCTGACGAGCGAGCGGTAACATGTTTATCTCTGCTTCCACTTCAAGCTTCAGAAGCTCCGAAGCATGGTTCCCTTTGAACAGATGACATTTGAAGACTTGCATGAAGCCTTCCCCGAAACCAGACTGGACAAGGAGAAATACCCGTACTGGCCCCACAAACCGATTGCTGATCTGTAAACTCGTCTGCAAGCAGTTTGCCTAACGACCATCAGACTCTCAGCTTCTAAATAAAGTGCTTTCCCTCCTGTCTGTGGCTTAGGTGTGAGGCTGCAAGGATTTGAGACACAGGGAACAATACAGTAACTTGCAAACAGCTTTTTCTGGGTTTTGTCTTTTCTACCTGTGAGCTTGTTTTTGTAGCAGGGACCAAGATCCCAGCCAGACCTGTTGATAAAACTGAGTCCTCCTGTAACGCCTTCTGTAACGCAGGTCAACCGTCTGCGCAGCCACAGGGTGCAGGGAACAGAGTTCTCCTGCCGTTGCAGGCAAGTTGCATGTATAAAACTTTTTGAGATGCTGGAGGTATTTAGTGGTGATCCCCGATGCAGTGGGAGATGCACCTCACTGGTTCTACAGGCAGAGGTCTGAGGCTCTGTTCTAGGTTGGCTGTGATGGTTTAGGTGCAGCCAGTTGCAAAAGGAGTTGGAGTGTAGATGTGTTGAAATATATTTTTAAGAAGTTTTTAAACTTTTTTAAAAAAACCCCCATCCCATGTATCGCCCCGTTAATCCTGGTGATCCTGCTGTTCTCTCTGCCCTGGGTTTCGGAATGGTGCGGGTCGTGCTGAAACTCACACAAACGGTAGTACAGGTGCTTCGGACTTGCAGTGTTTTATCTGGTGGCCTGAGGTGGAATTCTGAAACGCCCTTCCCCAGCACTGAAACGCCTCCGTGAGAGGAGGGCCTTAACTCCTGTTTCTGAGGGCCGTGCTTGTGGTAAGAATTCCCGAGGGACAGAATGAAGGCATTACCTCATGATTTTGCAATTGTTTTATTCAAATACCGTGCTGGCCACAGAATACTTTAAGAACACGCGTAGCTCTACTGAACTGGAGTACAAAGCACTAAGCGTGCAGATCTCGTGCCTTGTGGGGTTGTGGGTTTTCTTATTTGACTTAAGCAGCTGAAACAACCGCAGCTCTATGACTCAAGCAGGAAAAAGAATTACAGCGGAGGGCTGGGAAGCGATGCAATGGAGAAAGACTGAACGAGCACTGTGCAGAGCTGGTCTCTAGCTGCTCCATTTTATAGAAATAATAGTGAAAAAAAACAGGGACAGAAAGAAATGGCTGTAGAGAAGCACCTTCTCCAGAACTGGCAGAAACGGGTCCTCCTCCTGCGGTTTCCAGCGGGGCTTGGCTGGCCACTCTCCTTCCTGGGCCTTCTCGGGCAGGTTCAGCAGCTGGATGCCTTCCTTGCCGAGGTGCCCCGCGGTCCGGTTGTTCCTGGCTCTCAGCGCCAGCTCGGCGTGCGCATCTGCAAAGAGCAGCTAGCACATGTCAGTATTGGGGTTGGTGGGTGACTGCCACCACTGATGCTGTCTGGGGAACTGGTTGCTCTGGGGAAACCCACCCTTGCTCAGAGGCACCTGCAGCAAAGAGCAGGTAACCCGACCTACTTGTTCAAGAGGTTATGGGTTGCTTTACCTTGCTGGAAGCTTCCGAGAGCGTTGTCTAAGTGCAGGGATTTGTGCTGCTGGTGCAACAGGAAGAAGGTGTCCAACACAGCCATGATCATGAGCAGGAAGGTGCCTAAGAAGAACACCACTGCAGAAAGACAGGAAAACACAGAAAGCCCTCGATAATTGGCATCGTTAGTCCAGTTGCCTGGTGGGGAAAGGGGGACATTTCTGACTGCAGCAAGCTGGTAAAGCTTAGCTGTTCATGAATTCAGTGTTCGTGAGCATGTCCGTAAATGCCCGAAGACCTTCCTTAGAGTTGGTACCTGTGTAAAAATCAGTTTTTACTCAATAAAGATGGGTACCTATTATGGGTGGTTTGTTGGAGGAAGTTGGAAGGATGTTGTTGAGAATCACAGCCAACATGGAGCTGCCGAGGATGATGGCAATCTGGAAATTGATTTTCTCCTCGAGAGAGCTGGGTCCAAATAACACAGCCAGATCCAGCAGGTACAGGGCACACGTTGGGAGGATCAGGTTCAAAATATACAGCATGGGTCGTCTCTCCATGGAAATCTGTTGAAGAAAGTGGACAAAATTTAGGTGAGCAGGAGAAAACTTCACTGTGTTGGGTGAATGCTTGTTCCCTAATGCAGAAAATGATCTTGTTTCATACTTTTTTATTTTTTTGTGGCAGATCAGAGCAATATAATATGAAAGTACTGCCGTACCACATAGGTGACCAGAGAAAAACCTTCATCATCTATCTCTTCTGTGTATTCCATGATGCTCATGTTGGTGAACTTCCATTCCCCATCGGTGAGGAAGTAACTCTGGCTGTCTTTCATCATCTCAGCTGGTGTCCGTCTCACCTTTAGGACAAGGTCTGTTACTGCTTGGGCAGGAGGGAGAGGAGGAGAGAAGTTGCAGAATTTAAGTATTTAATTATTAGAGGTCAGTTATTTCCTCTGCCTTTCCCTCCCAACCAAGGGAGTGTGCAGATGGGCAAAGGCAATGTTTCTTGCACTGCTGGGGTTTCTTAGCCCATCGGGGAGAAATTAAGAGGACTCCAGCGAAGAGGCTTGGCTGGACCTCTAGGATGTGGATCAGAGGGGAAATCTCTGGTGGATTAGGACAGTTGTCCTTTGCAAGATTGGAAATGGACGGTTGCGTGTCACCTCTGCTTATTTTTCAACCCTTCCTATTGGGGTGAACTCTGAGGGGTTTGAATGCCTGAAACTGTGCTTAATTTCCTCTTTTCCATAGCTTTCAGGCATGTTTAAAGACCAGTTCTGCAAAATCATGTGTGAACGAGTAGCCTTGTTGCAGGAAGCCTGCTAGTGCCTCGTAGAGATCAGTCCCAGGGTGGGGACTCGCCACAGAACATCCAGATGCTTCCAGAGATGTTGCTGGGAAACGTGCCAAAACAGAATTACAGTGTTTTAGCTCATTTTCCCTGGTGTTACATGACCTCAACCCCGCTAACCCAGTGTGAGCGTGTGGTGCTGCCAAGGGAACCCAGGAGCGGGCCAGGGTCCATCCCATCTGTTCCTCCACCCGCAAATGCAGCCCGGCTGTGGTGAAACTCAGCTTGCCGCTGTACCTGGGTGGAGATAGGAAGCTATGCTCACGTTGCACATCTGGGTGTCAAAGGGGAACTTGAAGATCACCAAGCTGCACGTTAAGGTAACCTGGAAGGGCTGGGTGGAGTTGAAGCTGCCGTTGTGCATGACGGTCATGTAATCCAAGTTCGAGTTTTGTCCGTTCACTCTGGAGGAAACAGAAGCGGAGGGCGACCGAGCTCCAAGACGCTGCGGTGCTCCTCAGTCCCACAACAGCCTGGGCTGTAAGCACCCTTTTGGGGGGCTCCGCGTTGTCACCCAGCCATGGGAGGTAGCAATGAGGAGAGGAAACCTGGGGCTTGAAGAAGGGCTGGTGGGTGCCTCTGGGCTAAGGTTTTGCACCCTCCTAAGGAAGCTCCTTCCTCTCTCCCCTCTGCTTGCCGCTCTCAGCTGGCACAGGGGCTTATTACGGGCTCTGCCTTCCCCCTCTTCCCCCCCAGCCAAAGAGCCGGCAGCGGTGCCCGTCCCTCTGTCAGGCCCACAGTGGTCTGTCCTCTGGCGTACAACGAGCTGCTGAGGGGCATTGCTGGTCCCTGCTGCTCCCTCAGCTTTAACTACAGCCCAGATGGGACACTTCTGGAGATGCTATGGTATTACAGAGCCACAAACTGCTTCGTATAAACTCTGGTAGCCATTAATCTTCTGGGTTACAGATAACTCAGGCAAACATCTTTTAACTATCTGATTTTATCCCCTTTCCTACAACAGTACCAAGAGTTCGCATCCATTGCATTCTGTTAAGCCAATGAATAAAAATGAAAGGGGAACCTACCGCTCTAAAATGAAGACTGGGGGAGACCAATAGGTGTCCGCGGGCAGAATGACTTTGGAAATGTTACAGAAATCCTGCGGGTCCCAAGTTGCCAAAGTGTTTTTCCACTCCTGGGGGAAGAAGTTGCAGAAGATGAATGAGCACCGGGCTTGGCAACAGCCATCGTGCTGGGCATGACAGGAGAAAAGCTCTTGAGGGACCTACCAGGTTCAAAACGAAGTAAAAAGTGACTGTCTGGAGCTTTTCGGCCTGGAGAAGCAAAAGGGAAGATATTTAGCTGATTTTCTGAGGTACATCCAGTGCAGAGCCCAGCAGCTCTCCCCTGTTGTTCTTGCATTGAACAGCACAGGTTGCAGAAACTCAGCTCAGGAGGAGAGCTCAAGGGTCTCGGTCCTACTGGTAAAGAGAAGAGGGAGCATGCGAGCCAATGGTTTGAAAAGCAGAAAGGTTATTGTTAATATTCACATGCCAGTGCCCTGCAGCCGCGTTGCTCAGTTCAGGCGTGCCGCACGGTTGCTGCTAGAGCCGGGTATAAAGCGGGTTCTTTGTCTGTGCCCGCCTCTGGGCTTTTTCCTGGAAGCAGGTGGGAGAAAATACCCCGGATCTTCCAAAAATGCTTTTAAACAGCAGAAAGCTGAAGAAGCGGAAGGGGCTGATTCTCATCCCTGTGGCCTGGCTGGCCCAGCCCTGCCTGGCAGAAGACTCAGACCCCAACCTAGCAATCACCCCGCTTGCTGTTATAAACACTCAACGAGAGTTTTGGGTCCTTACCACAGAGAGAATCGCCATCAGCATAAAATCCATCTTCACTTCCAGAGGCTCCTTCAGGTTCATCTTGGGCAGGATGTGCGCGTGCAGCTTGCTGTGAGAGGAAACGTTCAGGTACTCGACGACATCGTAGTAGGTGCAGATGTACCTTGGGGCAGCCCCTGCTTGAAAAAAACCCCTTGAATCAGAAAAGGATCGGGCAAGATCTCAACCTGTGAGAGAGAGATGTACCAAAAGGGAGAGGGTATGGAGCTGTGGATGTGAAAAGCATCGTTAATGCAGGCGAATCCCTTCCCACATAGATGAGAACAGAATTCCTCAGGGCTTTTCCATCCCTCTTGAACTTACCTGCCCCAAGAGAAAAGGTGAGGATAGCTATAAAAGCTCGCTGCATCTTCTCCTGCTTCCAAATCAGGAGGCAAATGGTACCGTGTGTCTTATGCACAGTTCCAGGACACGTCATTTATTATGTAGAAGTTGATTTGCTATTTATTAATGAGGGACGGATATTTTGTAAACAGAAGCTAGACTTTTTATGTATTTATTTGCATTGGAAGGAAGATTTTGCTAATGGTTTGATTCACTCAGCTGGCTCTTGGCAGCGGCTTTTAGTTGTGGTTAAGGAAAAATAAGGTCGTTAAAAAAAAAATCCAACAATTTGAGGCAGAGGAAAAGAAAGGGCCCATCTCCACAAAGAAAAGGCGAGGAGCCAGAGCCACTCAGAAGCAAATCTTGTCTCGTTTACAGGGCTGAGAGTCTGCTGCACCCCCCCCCCCCCCCCCCCGAAATGGAACAGGAATTAGTGCTCGTGCGGCGTGAGGGGTGCCGGGGAGGCGGGGGAGAGGCCGCTCTCCTTCGAGCCTGGGCCTCTTCCGTAGCAGCCCAGGCTGCGGGGTGTTAGAGCACGTCCCCACTTCCCAAGGCACCGGGCCTTTCACGCACCCGCTGGTTTTCAGTTTCTGCCTCCTTGTTGATCTCCCCTGCTCTCAAGGTGCTGCTCCAAGACCTCGTGGTTAAGATGAAAGACTCTGAGACTTGGTTTTTTACATCTCTGTCTATCTTTCCCTCCGCCGCCCTTCTCGATTTCTTCTGCTGTGATTCCAGTGATGCCTTCAGGTGCTCAGAGTGGTGGTTCCCTTGCAGGGGAGCGGCTCCAGTTCAGGTGCGCTTGGAAAGGCCCATGCTGCTGGGACGTTGTAGGTGGCACCTTGTTGCTGTGGCCTCCGGTTGCATCCGAGACAAGAGGTGGAAAGCGTATGGGCCGTACGACAGGGTTTGAATCGGACGTAAGGGACACAAGGAGAAGCGGGGCTGACCTCTGTGCTGGGGCTCGAGGGCTCTTTGCTGTAGGAGCTTCTGCTGGTGGGTGACAGTGTCACTGGAGGTGGGACGCCGCCAAGCCCCTAGAATGGTTCTCAGGGTGACACGACCTCCAGCAACCCCTCACATCTCCCCGCAGCTGGTGGGATGTGAGCGGCTGGAGCCCAGCATCCGTCCTGTTGCTCTCCAGACCTTTGGTACCCACCGTGTCCGGTCCGCAGCAAGGTCCTCAGCTCCACCGCACGCCTTGCGCCACGTCCCCCCCAGCCGCAGCTCGCCGTGGGGGGCCCGAGGAGGGAGGGAAGCCGGACCCGCACGGCTGGGTGAGGTGATGGGGTGCCTTGGGTGCTCAGCGCGACCCCGCAGCACCCCGCAGCACCCTGCTTCTGCCTCTCCCCAGCGATTAGCCCTGGCATCGGCTCCAGCACCGTCCCCTGGCTCCAGCGCCGCAGCCGGCAGCTCCCACCCGTGATTTCCCCACGGCCTGGCCGTGTCTGCTGCCGTCTCCCCGCGGCCCCGGCACCCGCGGAGCCCCCGCGCCGGTACCCGGCTGCGGGGGGCCCGGGGTGGGGGTGATGCGGGGGGTTGGCAGCATCGCCAGGGCTTGGGGGTGGGGGCAGCTCAGCAGCGGTGACCGCGTGGCCTAATGGATAAGGCGTCTGACTTCGGATCAGAAGATTGAGGGTTCGAGTCCCTTCGTGGTCGGCCCTTTTGCCGCCCCCCCCCCTTCCCTTTTTCGAGGGAAAAAGCGCGCCGGGGTTTGGCTCCGCCCCCGCTGCGGCTCCGCCCCCCGCGGGTGCCTCCCCTTCGTGGGTCACACGCGCGACCTCCCCCGCCCCCGCGGCGCGGGCCGTTCCCGCGGGCCGGGGTGCGCGCCCTGCGCAGCCCCAGTGGCCTAATGGATAAGGCACTGGCCTCCTAAGCCAGGGATTGTGGGTTCGAGTCCCATCTGGGGTGAGCACCCCATTTTGCCGGTGCCAACCCCCTTTTCCCTGCCCCTTCTCCCCGTTTTAGCGCTGCTGGGCCTCCCCCTCCCGCTCCTGCCCGGTGGGCGCCGGTTTCGGCTGCGCGGTGGGAAGACGTCGCAGATGTCAGTGGAGGAGATGAAGGCAGCGGGAGAGCCCAGCGGTGCGAATAACGCTGAATGATGCCGAATGCGCGTCAGCCGGCGGAGGGGGAGCCTGAGGGGCGAAGCCGGGGTGGGCCGCGATGGGCGCTCGGGGTAGCGAGGTGCCGGCGGCAGCTCCAGGCTTGCTCGCGGTGCCCGTGGCCGCAGGACACGACGCTGTCGGGACGATGCAGTTCCCAGCTCCCGGCCAGCCATCCCAGTTCGGATCTCATGAAAAAAGGGAGGCGAGAGGAGCAGCTACAAACCGCCCTCGGCTGCGGTGCGATGGCGGACGCTTTACCCGCCAGGTCGTGCCGTGCTGGGTGCTCGAGTGAGGCTGTTACCAAGGAGTAACAACCAGCTTCTCCCTGGGGACCTGTCGGTGAAAGGGTGGTTTCTGGAGGGGTGTTCATGAAAGGATGGGTTTTTGAGAGGTGTTAATGACAGGATGGTTTTTGGAGGAGAGAGCACACGCGTCGCTGGCTCTGCCCCATCCACCCGGAGCACAGGCAGCGTTCAGGGTGTCCCAGAAGGTGCAAACGCAGAGCGGTTAAAGCTGGCTGCTCTGCCTTGTCCGGGCAGAGCTGGGTCTGTGCCGGGTCAGGGCTGAACCGGGAATTTCAGCTGCGTTTTTACCCCTTCTGGGTGCTCCCAGTATCCCCAGCTGCACCTGACCGCCAACAAAAAGCCGACTGATGCTGGCAGAGGACTGCCTTGCAGGTGCCACGCAAACCTCTTCCCGGAGCAGGACGAGCTGTAGCGGGCAGAGAGCTTTGCTCTGCCAGAAACCGCATCTCCGCGAGGGGCTGGTGGCTGGGGGTCGGGCAGTTTGGCTGTGCTGCCCTGGGACCAGAGCTCCTCCGCGTAAGTGCGCTTGGGGCAACGCTCTCTCAGGTTTGCTGCATTACAGTGCTGCTTGGAGGGTCTTCTCCTGCAGAGTTAATGGATTTTAAAAGGCTGCTGCGGTCAGGATGAGATCACACTAGTAAAACTTAAAGTGAAGTTTCTTTCTAAGTAGTTTTTCGTTGATAGGTGTGGGAGGAAATGACTCTGCTGCCTGGAAAGCAGCAAACCTGCTGAAGCCCTGGGCCTGCCTGCTTTGGGGGCCAGGGAAAGCGCTAAAGGGATGCCTCCAGGCTGGTGTCACCTGGGACTGGTTGACTTCCACCTCTTTGGGTGACCAGCTTCAGGGCTGTGATCGAAAGCATGGCCAGAGCACCTTTTTTTGTGTCCTTCTCACAAGTCATGATAGCATCAGGTGGCTCGTGGGGGGTTCTGTTCCAAGAACAAGACGATCGCTTGGCTTCCTTCAGGCAGCGTTTTCTTTGCATCTCCTGGAGACGCTGCACCCGCACTCCTGCTGGGATGTCCTGGTGGCAGCACGATGAGGGGTCTGGGCTGGTTCATTGGGTGGTCAGAGGGTCTTCCATCGGCGACAGCCTTGCTTGGGTGGCACCAGGTTTTGTTCCTGCTGTTTGTCTCCTCTCCTGCCTATGGAGCACTAAGTCTCGGGCAGCAGAAGGCTGAACTTGCGCTGCTCCTCGCGAGCAGGAGCGTCTGCCAGCTGGTGGGTGAGGACCAGGGTGCAGAGAGGGAAGAAAACAGCCCCAGGGGTAAACGCTGCTGTGACCCGTGGTTTTCTCAGGGCTGCGAATCCCCCGATGCTGGGCAATGGTAGGCAACTGCTTCTGGCAAAAGGAGTCCTGCCCGCACCCTGGGGTGAGACCCTGGGGCCGAGGGGTGCTCGGCCAAAAGGGGGGTCAGACCCTCGGCCCCCGCTCCGCAGTCAGGCACCGGACCCGCTTGGCCACGCCGTCCCCACCGCACATCTGGCACGGCACTGCCCACCCACGCCCCAGCCCACACCGGCATCTCCCCATCCGACGCCGCTGGGATTTGCACCCTACGCTCCCCTCCATGCCCCCCACACCTTGGCGAGCTCTCAGCGGGCCGGGGGGATGGAGCTGGGGCAGCTGCTCCGTGCTCCGGTTCATCTGCTGCCTGCTGCCACCTGCCATACCGGGAAGCTTTGCGGACCCCCAGAGCACAGACACGCTGGTAGAAGCTGAGCTGAACCTGCCCCGGGACCCAACACGTCCCCAGAACCTCCCATGGCCGCGGCAGAGGTTAAAACACCTTCCTGCCCGGCGGCGGGCTTTGGGAGATGCTGCTTTAGGATTAGATGAGAACTCCAGGTTCGGGGGAGAAGGCGAGCTGTAGCGGGAGGAGAGCGCAGGAGACGTTGCTGATAACGAACAGGAGCTTAACGAGGCCCGTGGTGCTTCTCCTCGTGTCACACCGTCCTGCTGCAGCGGTGCTGCGTCGCAGCGGTCGCCCATCGCCGGCGCATGGTTGACACTGGGACCAGCACACTGAGCGTTGTCATGGGAAAGGACGAGATGTCTCAGGGTCTTGGTGGCCCCAGTCCTTCCGCTTTCCCCAGTAAAGGTCGGCCCTGGGAGTCAAACGCTGCGTCCCTCCTGCTGCAGGCTGACACGCAGCCGCGGCTGGACGTGGGGGTCCGCGGGGCTGCGGCAGGGAAGGCCTGGCCTCGCGTACCCCCGGCAGCCGGACGGTGAGGGTGACCTGGCTGCTCTGCGGTGGGGGTGTCCCCTGCCCTTTCCGTGTTTCTGTTCTGAGTTGCCGGCACCCTCAGGGCCCGGTCTCAGCAGCAGGCAGCGAAGCTGGTGGCAGGAGGGCAATGTCACCGCTCCTGCCGCAGGATTCCTGCGCGGCACAGTCTCCATCAGCACATAGGGGGTAAACTGAGGCTGGGGGGGGGTCTGCGATGACCTCCTGGCACTTGGGGTCTCACGGTGCGGAGGGACCCCCTGCCCGCTCCCCCCCGCTGCCAGCACTGGGCCAGGAGGGTCAGCCTCAGCCCCGGGAGGGACGGGAGTGTGGGCGATGTGCAGGGGGGGCAGGGACCCCCCCCTCGGGACCCCCCCCCCCCGGCTGTCGCTGTCCCCAGAGCAGAGTTATGGGGGACCACGTGGCCTAATGGATAAGGCGTCTGACTTCGGATCAGAAGATTGAGGGTTCGAGTCCCTTCGTGGTTGTTTTAAACCCACGCGAGATCCTCGGCTCGTTTAATTTCCCCGCGGGAAGGGGGGGCGGCGATCGGTATCCCGGGGGCGTGAGGGCATCAGGGGGGCGAAGCTGGGGGGCCCCCCGCGCTGGGGGCAGCTTTGTGGGGGGATCTGCCCGGGGGTCTCCCACCCGCCGCCATTTCGTGCCCCCACGGAGGGGCAACAGCCCCGAGCGGCCTGTCCCGGGGGCGGAGGCGAACCGGAGCCCGGCCCCGGGGCGCGGGGGGGGGCTCAGCCCCGGGTGGGGCCGGTTCCCTGCGGGGATAAAAGGGAAGGGGCAGCGCAGGGCTTTTCTTGCTGCCGGCAGCGCCCGGTGAGGTACGGCGGGGCTGGGGGGAGGCGTAGGGGTCGGTGTGTGCGTGGGGGGGGGGGTCTCCCCACGCTCCCTCTCCCTGCTGGGGCTGCTCCAAAGAGCCGGGGTGGGGGGGAAGCGGCAGTCACCCCAGGTGGGACTCGAACCCACAGTCCCTGGCTTAGGAGGCCAGTGCCTTCTCCATTAGGCCACTGGGGCCGCGGGAGAGCTGCCCCCCCGCGCTTTTTCCGCGGGGGGGGGGGGGGGTGGGGGTCCGGAGCGAGCGGCCCCGTCGCTGGGGGGGACGGGGGGCACCGGCGGAGCGGGGCTGCTCAAGGGGGTCTCCAGCCCCTCCTCGCCCCCCCCCCCCTCCGGTGTCTCTGAGCTGTGCGCAGGGCTTTTACCGGGCGGTGGAGCGGGGAGAGCTGCGCACCTTTTTTTGGGGGGGGGGGGGGGGGGCGGTGCTGCCTTGCTCCGGGGGGTGTTCAGCCCCGCGGGGTCCTCCGTGGGACCCCCCCCGTTCCCGCACGCTGCTCTCCGGCCAGGAGAGAGTTAAGTGACAGCACCAAAAATTGAGCGTTTGCGGAGCCCCAGTGGCCTAATGGATAAGGCACTGGCCTCCTAAGCCAGGGATTGTGGGTTCGAGTCCCATCTGGGGTGACTCTTTTCCACCCGCGAGATCCACGGCAACACCTGGGGTGCCCCGGCTTGGGGGAGGGGGGGGTTTTCTGCTGCTCTTCGGGGCGATCACCCCTGTCTGGGGCACCCCAAGGCATCTCTGACCCCTGGTTGTGGTGCAGGTGTGATGTGAGCAAGAAGCAGGTTCCTGGGTGTAATAACAGGTGAGATCTTGGAATATGTTTTTAATCTCTGCAGCGTCCAGCTCCTCCAACCCCAGGTGTCGTGTGCTGGCTTGAAGCAAAATTTTGCCAATCTTGCTGTAAAACGTGGGGAGGGAGACCCGAGCAGCGGGTGATAACGTGGCAGCGAGGTCTCCTGGTCACGGAGGTCCCAACCGATGTTCGTGTGATGATTCTCAGCGTCAGAAAGATGTCCGAGGCAGTGACAGCCCCCTTGCTTGGCAGGGCCAGGGCACGGCGTGGAGCTGCAGACACCTTTGCCCATGAGAGGGGTTGCTGGCAGTTATCCCTGCCCTTCCCATGCAGAAAAGGTTTATGCAGGAGAGAAGTTTCTTCTCCTGGCTGCGCAGCGGCAGAGGTGGCCAGCCTGGGGCAGGGGCTCATCGCTGGGCTCCTGCACCCCCCGCCAGCCCGTTGTGGGGAGGATGGGGGAGCTGAGCTCTCTGCTTTTTGCAGATGTAAATGCTGATCTGGGCTGTGTAAGGGAGGGGGCTCAAAAGCTGCCCTTCCAAAGGGGATGGGGCACTGGCTGTGGCAGAGCCCTGCGTACCCAGAGCAGAGCTCCCCCCGCACCTCGCTGTGCCCCAATTTAACGCCAGTGATCAGCAGTGAGCATTTTCCTCTCATTTGGGTTTTATGCCTAAAACAGAACCCCTTCTCCTCACCCCAGGTGGGACTCGAACCCACAATCCCTGACTTAGAAGGCCAGTGCCTTATCCATTAGGCCACTGGGGCCCCACAAGAAGATGAAAAAAGGGTAATTTCTGTATCTTTTGAGACACCACCACACCCCCCGCCCCCCCAGTGAAGTGATCTGGCGGTGGTGAAACCCACCACGTTACACCACAGACCTTCATCCTGTTTAAACACGGTCCACTGACGAGTGGCTCCTGATGCCCGTCAGACTCAGCCCGAGGTTTTTTTGCTGTTCCACCTCAAAGGCCAGAAGCCTCCAACTGCCTCCTGCCAAACTTCTGCCACGGCTTTAGGTTAATTTAACAAAATGACATGCACTTTCTTTGGTTAGGGGGGGGAAAAAAATCAACTAAAATCTGAGAAAATAATTTGCTTGAAATGGTGAATACTCTGTTTGCCACTTGGATATGCAGCTAGACTGCATTCACTTACCCCCAAAATCTGCTGCAGAGGGTGCTCTCACAGAGCAGAGGGCTGGATGAAGGGGACAATGAATAAAAAAAGTAGCTGACAAAAATCTGAATTTTTAGGTTGTCTTGAACAGTAATTTTTCTGCAAAATGACTGACAGGCTGTCACAGTTCAAAGAAAGATGTTAAATATTTTTTATTTACATTTTTAGACAAGTTTTATTCAATCCAGCTCGTAAGTTTAGCATTATCTACAGCACCCACGCCATTTCTTTAAAAGGATGCTATGCCAAGGACTTCCATCTCAACTGTTCTCAGTCAAAGTCTGCCTTCCTGCTCTGTTTTATATTTGAGTGTATCTTTTTCTGTCGTAGTCGTTCACGGTTCATTTTTTCCACCCTAAAACAAAATGAAAAGATCCTTTAGTGTACAAATAAAACATTTAAATATTCACCTTTGAGCAGAGCTACAATGTAGATTTAGTGAGCTGACAAATGCCCACAGACATAAAAACCAGTCCCTGTTCTCGGGATGCAACCCAGGAGAGCAGTTTAGACCTAATGGAGCAGTGATATTTTTTTTTTTTAAAAGGAAATCCAAATGAGTATGTAGAAGATTGCTTAAAGAGGCTGTGAACTAAATCATTGATCGTGATAATTCTGCACCCATCTCACATAAAGGCCATTTCAATAACGCTACCTCTCTATGAGTCTCTGTGTAGTCTCCTTGGACACCACCTTGGGCTTCTCCGTAGCCTCCGTGACCATGGTTCTGATTTTTTCCAAACAAATTGCCAGATTCCTCATTTGGTAGCGACTCTCTTCAGAGTTCACGATCAGCTCACCAGCTCGGCTTATCTTATTCCTGTACTAAAGAGGGGGGAAACGTGACCTGATCACTGAAACCTCGTTAGAGTCACGTTCTGCCTGAGAGTCTGGCTGGAAGGGGGAGGGCAGTTACCATCAATGCCATTTTTTGTCTTGTCTCTTCTGGGATCCAGTCTGCTGACGCCAGGTGGAACCGCACTTCTGCCTTGGTATTCACTGGGAGGAAAAACAGCATCTATTCAGTGTAACGGCTCGCCCTCCTGAGTTTAGGAGATAATTCAGTCTGTTCACTGCTGGCTTTGAGCACAGGATGATTCCAGTATTAACTTCCTGAAATGATCACAATTTTTTTCTTGCTGTATTTTTCCACACCGCTCTATGAGACAAACTCCAGGTTTTACAGAGACTGTCATAATGTTTGCCTTTCTAGACACGACAAGATTTATCGCTATTGCCAGTCGCTAGCTACCTTCTTTTTAATGGCAAAGGCAGAATAGGAAGTATTTTTAGTTTATCTGAATTAAGCTGAGATTATTGCCCTGTGAAGTTTCAGAATCCTGCTGGCTTGTACGTTTGATTAATGAAAACAGACCAGACACAGTGATGTTTCGTGTGACACGTGCGGCAGCACCGATCCCAGTGACAGTGCTCCTCGGAGAATCCAGTATGGTACCACTGGTCTCCAGCGCTGTGAAGACTTAGAAGCTGTGTTAAAACGCAGGGTGATGACAATGAAGAATTAGCATCTTGAGCTCCCAATATTTCTCCACAAAGTATAAGGAAAGGTTAAAAAATCCGGGTTTTTTCCTGCAGGGTCTCTCCTCGCTCACCTTTGTTAACGTGCTGCCCGCCGGGGCCGCTGCTCCGGCAGTAGGACACGGTCAGGCGAGCTGCAAGAGAGGAGCAGCAGCGCGCTGGCCCGGAGACGCGTCCCCAGCCGGCCTGGGGGCCGGGGCCGATCCAGGCTGCAGCTCGCAGGCCTGCGGGCGCCCGTGCCTGGCGGTGCTCCCGCGCTGGGTGCAGCTCTGTGCAGTGAGCGGGACCCAGCGCCGGGCGCCGCGCCCAGGGCCGGGCAGGGGGGGGACTCACCCAGGGGGATGTCGAGGGCGGGCGGCTGCTCCTGGGAAACACCGCAGGGGGACGGCGTCAGGCGCCGGGGGAGGCCGGGCCTGGCCCCGCCCACCCGCGACGGCACCGCCCCTTCCGCTAAACCCCGCCCACCCACCGCAAACAGCACCTTGTGCTAAGCCCCGCCCGCCAGCGATGACACCGCCCCTTGCAATCAGTCCCGCCCACCTGTCATAGCAAACCCTTGTGCTAAGCCCCACCCACCCGCAATGACACCGCCCCTTGCAATCAGTCCCGCCCTCCTATCATAGCAGCCCCTTGTGCTAAGCTCCGCCCACCCGCAAAGGCACCGCCCTCCTGCCATAACAGCCCCTTGCGTTAAGCCCCGCCCACGCGCGACGGCAGTGCCCCTTGCCATAAACCCCGCCCACCCGCTCTAGGCGCTAAAGCCCGCCCCACCCGAGGCCCCGCCCCTCGCTCCGCGTCCTCCCCTCTCTTCCCCCCCCACCCCGCTCACCGGGGCGCTGGCGGCGGCGGGGCCGTCCTGCCGCGGCGGGTACAGCTTGTCCAGGCTGTAGGCGCTCCGGTACTCGGTCCCGGCAGCAGCCCGCTGCGAGAACCGGGCGGCGAGAACACCCAGCCGCGGCCGGCACAGGCCTCCCAGCGTGCGCGCCGCCATCTTGGCTCCCTCGGTGCGCTTCCGCCACGGCGTCCCCACGGAAACAGCGGCCGCGCGGCGCGTTCCGGGGCGGGGCCTGCGGGGGTGATGGTTCGGGGGGGTGCGGGGCCCGAATACGTGATATATGGGGTGTGTGGGGTCTGTGGGGTGTACGTGTGGGGATGCGTGGGGTCTGGGGTGGTGTGCACTGGGAGGGCACCGTGGGGGTTGTGGGAAGTCTCTATGGGGATGTTATGGGGTCTGTGGGGCACCGTGGAGGGGTCTGGGAGGTCTCTGTGGGGGGTTGTGGGGTCTGTGGGGCACCTTGGGGGGGTGTGGGAGATCTCTGTGGGGGGTTATGGGGTCTGTGGGGCACCTTGGGGGTGTGTGGGCATCTCTGTGGGGGGTTATGGGGTCTGTGGGGCACCGGGGGGGTGTGTGGGAGATCTCTGTGGGGGGTTATGGGGTCTGTGGGCACCGGGGGGGTGTGTGGGAGATCTCTGTGGGGGGTTATGGGGTCTGTGGGGCACTGGGGGGGTGTGTGGGAGATCTCTGTGGGGGGTTATGGGGTCTGTGGGGCACCGGGGGGGTGTGGGAGGTTCGGGGGGG
The DNA here is from genome assembly GCF_030867145.1 of Opisthocomus hoazin. NCBI lineage: Eukaryota > Metazoa > Chordata > Aves > Opisthocomiformes > Opisthocomidae > Opisthocomus > Opisthocomus hoazin. The sequence goes on along the minus strand of NC_134434.1, from coordinate 2,487,679 downwards.
TTGTGGGGTCTGTGGGCGCAGAGGCAGGCCCCGCTGTGAGGGCTCGTGGGGTGGCTGGGGAGGAAGATGCTGGGGTGAGGTGGCCCCGTGGTGCCCCAGCGTGACCTGGGGGGGGGCCCGGGGTGGGCACTGGGGGCTGGTTTGGGCAGGTCGGTCCCAGCTCCTCGTGGTGCAGGCAGTGGGGGGGGGGCAGCTTGCTCCCACCTGCACCCCACACCTTTGCGAGCTGCGCAGCGACGGCCAGCCATGAAAGTGAAAATGAATCCCGTGTATCTTATCTACTGTCTGGTTTTTGCACCAGGGATGCTTCAGCTTTCAGATTTTTATCTGCTCAAGGGTGCTAAAAAGTTTATTTTTTGTGAGTGCTGATACAGCAGCACATACGTGTTTCCAGGTCTGTAAGAGAGACCGAGGTGGATGGGGGCTGCAGGGGAGTGAAGCGTTTGTGGAAATCCTTCGGCTCTTGCTCCTGTTGGAGCTGTCAGGTTGGTTTGACAAGAAGGGCGTGCGTTCGAGAGGGGCAGCGATCGCTATTTCTGGCAGCAGGAAAACACGCAGGCAGGGATGGGGTTGTCATTCTCTCTGGTGTTTTGACAGGAGCTGACGATCTTTTGTTTAAATCTGTGGGTGAAGTCAAAATGGGTGTTTCGAAGCTGATAGGAAGACAGCGTGTGATTGAGGATCTGAGGTGGGTCCCATCTAGATAATCAGCTCAGAGTTGGGAAACTCAGTCCTCAGGAGAGGAGCAAGTCCTGAACGTTGACGTCGGTCTGCCTTGGCTGCGGCTGAGCGGCGCTCGGGGGCCAAGGAGGGCTCCACGCTTTGTTTTAATTGAATTTCTGTGTCCTGCGGTTCTTCTGCTCTGCTTCCCCCATCCAAACTCCACTGAAAACTGAGTGCTTTAAGGAAAAAAAACAAGAACCGTCAGAGACAAATCATGCCATCTGGTGACCTTAATTTCTAACAGGGAACAGGTAAACGTTTTGTAGCCAGAAGGATGGGTAAAATATCCAAAGCAGGATGAGTTATTTTGCCAACTGCTGTCAAGTGTGTCCGCGATGTTGTTGTGCTGGTAACACACGCCAAGGACGGTGTCATTGTGTCGTGCACAGAGGGGCTGGGAAAGGAGCTTGGAGGTCACGCAGTTGAAGCCAGACCCATCTAAAAGGACATTTCTCTGGTTTTGCTTCATTCCCACACTGTGTTGGCTAGTACAGACAGCCAGAGCCTGGGTAAAAAGCAGAATGAGCTCCGCTTGGATGGTTGGAAGCAGCTCTCCCTGGCAGGCAGGGCTCGGGATGACAAGGTCTTACTTTGGTATGACCCGAGGAGAGCCAAGCTTTTGACACTGAAGCTGGGGAAATGAGCTGCCTTGGTGCTGATGCTGGCTCAGAAAGCCAGCTCCCCCAGTTTGGTGGTGGTGGTCGCTGGTGAGCAGGAGCTGTGAGGAGCCATCCCTGAAAACGGCGGCAGAAGCCGATGTGTCCAAGGAGCCAGTCGCTCCTTGTGTGAGTGAGGGCACAAGCCATGAGGGTAGGAGCAAGTCTGGTCTTTGAGGGACCTTCCAGAAGGTCTCAGCTCCTGTAAGAGAAAGAAGACTGCTGAGTCAGGAGATCTCCTTCCCCGTGAGAGTCTGAGCTCTGTAAAACCTTTGAATTCGGTCTTCAAGTGGTCCGTCCCCATTGGTGAAGCTGGGCGCTTTCTGAAGGGTCGTTCAAACTGGTGGTGAAGTAAGAAGCCAGACTAGGTCTGATGGAAATGCACTTGTCTAAATGTCGTCTTTCAAATTCGGCCGAAAACTGAACTCTTGACAAGCTGTGCCCTTATTGATCTTAGTGGTGCGATCTGAATTGGGGCATTGTTTTTGCCAAATTCTAAAATTGCTCATTGTTTCCCATTATATCGTCCTTTTCCTGATCCGTTTGATTTGCGTGCAGTGTTTTTCTTTCTCCCCGAGTCACGGGGGTGTGCTGTCACCCAGCTGCGGCTCTGTCAGACCGGCTTCTGTGGCGAGCAGCCTGGGGGTTCAGTACTCTCCTCTCACCTCGTAATGGAGTTGTGTAGTTTGCCTTGGTGTTTTCAGTGCAGTTTGAAAAGTTGAGATAGAAGGTGGGATAAAAGGGCAGAAGATGCTTATTTTTTCCTCCTTTGATCGCTGAAAGCCTCGCTTAAGAAAAAAATCAAGTGACTCTGACTCACACAGTCATCAGGACATATATATATGGCCACTAATATTTTTGGATGCAGAAAAAATGCCTTCAGCACTTTGCTGAACAAACTGCTGATACATGGCAGCTGTTCCTTTGTCAAGCCAAATACTAATGTTGTGCTACTTCCAGCAGTCGTTTTTGGAGGTGTGGTTTTTCAAGAAGGCCCAAAACAAAAATAACATTTGAATTGCAAGCTTAGAAATGTGTGGTTTTACAGAGGCTTCAGAGCTGACAAAAGAGGGGTTTTTATGGTGTGGCAAATGTTAGTAGTCCAAGTGCATAAAATGTATGTTATATAAATAATGCAGCGGTGTAGTTTGGCCTATTCTCTCTGCTTTCTGCAAATGAGCCTGAAGCATTTTCTTGACCCAAATCGTACATGAAAATCAAAGAAATAACTCTTCTGCTGTTCTTAAAAGTAAAAGGAGCTGTAAATAAAGTCTCGGCTTTGAGAATATCGGTGTTACTTTTTATCTGAGAGAAGAATAAAGCGTTTGATAATATATTTAATCTGCTGTACACCTAACTGTGATGCTGATTCACACGGGATTGTTTAAACCGGAAAGCGAAGAGGATCCTCTGTCCACACCTCTGCAGCAAGCAGGCGACTGCAGGGCAAACATTGGCTGACTTTGAACCCAACATTGCTTCAGGCATCCCCTGCTACGGATGTTGAAGTAATGGGGTGGTGAATGCTCCAAGAAAATCAACAAGGCTGCTTTTGTGGTTCATTTTTATTTATTTTCTTTTATTAGACAACTGCTTTCCATTATAAATAAATAAGGCAAGAAGGTTCTCCATACTGTTACAGAGCTGGTAGCCACAGTCGTGCGTGTGGCTCCAAATGTTTCTCGAGTTTGGGGCCAGAGGGCACCTGAAAATGCAGAGCACGGAAGAGCGGAGCGGCTGGTGCTGGGCGGTTTGAGGAGGAGACCTCTGGAGCGGGGGCGGTTTGGGCATCGCACTCCTGCCAGCTTACCTCCGTGGTACTCAGCTTAACAAAAGAAGGTATTGTGGGGGGCTATTTTTGCACTAAGTCCATGGTGAGTGAAAGGAAGGTGGCTCCTTGTGACGCCAAGGCCCTAGACTCGGAGGATAATTACATTTTAACAGTCTTCCCCCTCCAAAGCCACATTCTCATTTAGTTATCTCAATGTTGCAAAAATCCCAACCGTTTCCCCAAGATTTTGGGACGTAAGCTGGTGAAAATAGAATCCAAATCTGGCCTGAAGTTTGTCTCCAGGCAGGTACGGAATAGGTAGCTTACACTGAACTGGTTTCTTGTGGCTCAAAGCTCAGGGTGTCGCCTAAGCTGTAATGAAATGCTGCTTCTCTGCCTGAAACGCGCGTCTGACCATGCACAGTCAACATCTAGTTCACGAAAAATGGAAACTGGTGATTCCTGAGACTGCAGTGGCCTTTTGGCTGTGTGTTTGCATGTCTGTGGAAGCAAAAGTGAAGCGATTTCAGTGCTGGAAGGTGAGCTGGAACGTGAGAGGTGACAACCTTTGGAGACAGTGTCTCAGCCAAGAAGGATTATTTTCAGCAGAAAACTGAAATCTGTCCTCTTGGCTGGGGAGATGTTCAGAGGAAAAGTGTGGGGCGATGTGTGCTCAGTGCTACAGCCAGAGCCAGAGCTCCTGGTGCTGGAAATGCTTTATCCTTCTGCTTGCACGCGAGTCACTGGTAGCCAGTTCTGCAAGCCCACGCAAGCTGTATTTGAGGAGTTTGCTACAACGAGGCAATGGCAACCTCTTGAAGAGCACAGCGCAGAGGGCCGGTATCCAGACCGTGAGATGAAAGCGTGTCTCTGATACTGTAATAGCACTTCTCGTCTAGCTTATGGGAAAGCCATGGTCACCAGGTTCCTACCAGGCATGGTGCTTCACCTGGGCTGAAATACTGCGGCAGGTTTAAAGCGAGGAAATCCCATATGCCTACAAAGTCTGGAGAGTATGGACTGAAATACTAAGCGACGCTGACAAAGACAGAACAATCAGTTCAATGTTTCTTTTCAAGTTTTTCCAGTTGCAATGAGCTTGCATTGTAAATAGCTGAAAAACCTGACTGTAAGAGAATGGCTTAAATAGCAAGAACATACTGCCCTTTGGGGAAGGGGAAGGCGTAGGTGGAAGTCTCTTGGGTGCAAGCGTAGGTTCTTAGCCATAAAACCAAAGAGGAGGATTGGGCTGGTGTGCTGGAGCAGCCCCTGAAGTTCTGATGGCTTTTTATTTTACTTTGAAACACTGTGCTCCGGCTGTGGCAGGATGCTGGAGGACATCCAGGCTTTTGCTTGCAGATAATGGGGCTGTAAGACGAGCTGAAAAGGGTGGAGGAGGTGATTTGCTTTCTTTTTTCGTGGTGTGGTTTACGTTGCTGTTGTGATGTCTGGCAGCGGCAGCAACTCATGCAGAGATCCGTCGTACGGTTTCTGAAATCCTCTAACTACAATGTACAATTGTCCCAACAAGTTGCCCAGAGCCCAAGCTTAAAGAAAAGTGAGTTGAGGCTCCGTGACATTTGCTTTCTGTAGACCTCTTGAACCTTCAAAGCAGCGGGGCCACGTGGCGGTTCCTGGGGCTGAAGAGAAGACTTGGCTGTTGCGATTGCACGTGGGAGTTTGCAGAGAGGCAGGGCTCATTTGCTGCTCTTGTTTTTCACCTTGGTGGCATTGATGTCTGCTTTTGTTTTCTGGATACGGGAGAAGATCTCCTTAAAAAGAGCCTTGTACTCGGGCTGGCTTTGCTCCAGTCGCTTGTCCACGGCCTCCACGTGTTTGCTGATGGTCTTCTCCATGGTTTTACGCTCTTCCAACTCGTGTCCCTCTCCTCGGAAGTCTCTGAAGGAGCTGTCGCGAGAGATGGGCCGGGACGTTTGGACCCCTGTGTGGCGCACGCTGTCCTTGTGCTGCCGGCATTTGCTCAGGAGCTCTTCGTACTTCTCCAGCAAGGCGTGATACTGCTCGTCCACTTCCCTTAAGATGGACATGCCCCGTTTGCGCACATTGTTAGCGTGCAGTGTGTAATTGCCCTCGTGCCGGCTCACGGCGTCCTTGGTGACGATGGCATTGAGGGCTGTGTCACTGCAGCTTTTCCGGACAGGGTGGTTTGGAGAAGGCGTCATTGATGGCCCATGACTTTTTCCTCCTTCCTCCTCAGAGAGGTCGATGTAGTCGGCTTCTGGGGCGTTATTCAGCGGCTCGAGGAGGGCCTCAGACAAGTTGTCTTCTCTGCTGAGCAGATACTTCTTGACTTGTTTCATCTGTTGTAGCTCTAGAAGCTCTGCTTCCAGTTCCTTGATGCGCAGTTTGCAGTTCTCCATCTCGCACACCCGCTGCTCGAGGTCCGAGTACTCCTGAATAACAGAGGTGTACTCTCGCTCAACCCTCTCCTTCCGCTGCTTCTCCTGGTTGACTTGGGACCTCAGGGAGTTCACCATGGCTTGGAGACGCTCATTCTCCCTCTCCAGTGGCTTCTGGTTGAACTCTGTGGAAGAGCTGTGGACCTGGAACGCATCCTCATACCTGAAAGAGAAGACAGACCCTTGAGAGTGTCTGACCAAGTGGCAGTCCGTGAGGGACTCAGTGTGTCTTATTGTCATCTAAGTGACTCCACTGATGCCCAGAAAGGAGGTAACCTGAGCTCATGAAGTGCAATATGCCTCCTTCTGCATGTCAGGAGACCACAAGGTGTGGCTGGGGCTCTTCTGGACACAGAGACCAGTCTCTGTCCCAAAGAACCTGCAGTCTCATTTGATAGCAGTAATGAAAGACAGGAAGGATATGAAACCCTAAAAGGTGAAAGATTCGTCTGGTTAACAGACAAGCCACCAACGTTGCTGTGAAGCAAGGATGAATGTTCAAGTGCTACCAGTCTGAGCTGAAAGTAGAAGGCTTTGAGTTTTTCCTGCTGGAGTTCACCAGTTGCTCACTGCACCTGCCAACAACCCCAAAGCCCATCCAGCCAAACCCAGAAGCACAGGGTCTGCTGTCCTGTGTCTGGGAGGTGCTCCAGAGAGAGTGGGACAAGATTTACACAGCAAGGGAGGCAGACAGAGACTTTTGACAGAGTTGCCTCTTCTTCATTGCCTGGGAAGTGACAACAAGCGCTTCCCCCTTCCCTCACATTGCTGTTGGGAAATCAGATTTTTCTCCTCCTGCATGAAGAGCCCATGGCATCCTATCTGGTTAGAACAGATTGGAAAAAATGCAAGCACTGTGGCTTCCCCTGGGAGGCATGACTGGTGGCGGGGGGTATTGAACAGATTTCCAAGTTCCTGAAGGGCAGCCTGACCTTCAGAGCCAACTGCAGATCTGCCAGCCGAACTGAGGTCCCGAGGCACTGGAGGAGAGTGGGACTGGGGGGGAAGAGAACCACAGAGACATGAAGTGGATTTTGCTGGGGGTTAGGTTATGCCCTCGTAACATCCCCGTTGCTGCTGCAGTGAAAGTGTCCTTTGTTCACATCCTCTGGCAGGGGATGCTTTCAGTAGCAAAGTTTATCGATTGCTGATCTATTTAAAGAAGCCTCTGTTATGGACAAAGCTGAGTAAGAAATGCCCTCACGAGGTCAGTGAATTAACACGGTGGGTGAGTTTTAAGGAGGATCAAGTGTGCAATGGTGCTGAAGGTGCTTCTACAGCACTTGGCAGTACACGGCGTGTCTTGGTGTGTGGCTGGTGCTCCTGGGGGGTACGGGAGTCATACAGCACAAAATGCCCCACTCAACTGGTTTCAGTGGGCCAGAGATGCTGGTCTTGTGCTGGGAAGCAGCTGCAAACGGAAAACGGGCTGTGTTGGTTCGGGAAGGGAAGCTGTGTAGGCAGCTCAAGGTAAGGGTCCTCTTCACATGATGTGTTACTGGGTGGGCTGTACTGGGAGAGGCTGGTTTGAGCTATCTAGGATTCAAGCAACGCGTCCTGACCGGTGAGTGTTCCTGCACAGCTCCCTGCCAACGTGCCAGGACAGTCACAGCCCCTCCAGGCAACGTCTGTCCCCTGCAGCCTGGCTCAGTGCTGCTGCGTAAGGTGGCCAGGTCCTCCTGGGCAGCTGTTCTTGCCCTCTGAAAAACAGCTTACATCTCCCCGTTCGAGGCATCGCTGATCACGAGGGCTCTGCTTTGCCAACGCTGCCTGCTCAGGTGGGTGGGCAGGAGAGCAGGTTGTCCTCCTTCCACCTCCAGCATCGAGTTTCAGGCTCTGATGCAGACCCTAGATCTCTATAGGGGTGTACGTGGAGTTTTATGCACCCGCAGAGGGACTAACCCACAGGCAGAGGAGGTGGGGGAGAAGGTTGGAGGGGTTGCTAAAGGTGAGGCTCTGTACCTGGGGCTGGAGCACAGCTCCTTGAGGCAGGGGAAGGTGTGGATGGTTCGGCGCCGCTCCCTCTTTTCCCGCCGGATGCGGAGCTGCTCCAAGCTCCGCATCTCCTCCACCTGCTTCTGCAGCTCCTCCACTTGGTTCTGCAGCCCCTCGATCGTTTCTGTCAAGCTGTGGAAAGAGGAGGGAGCACAGGTGAGGAGTGGGGCACTATAGGTCCTCGAAAGGTGTTTTTTTTCCCTGTGGAGAAAGCCAGTCTATGGAAGGTGCTTCCAGTTTCTAGCGTGCGCCCTGGGAGCGTGATAGCACTTGCTTTTCAGGGCAGTGGTCGGTCTTTCTCTGCATGGTCACTCTGGAATAGATGTGTTTGTAGAAAAGGGTGGGGGACTGAAGCAGAATCAAGGGGTTGTACTAATTTGAGACCCTCTGTCCTCAAACCAGTTCGCTAAAACTGTCACCTCTGGGACATAAGCACTATCCTGGAATACAGCTGCACTAAAAGCAAGCAGGCGAGCTATTCACTCTCTTCCTCTTGTTTCTCTCGTACAGATGAACACAGAGAGACCAGGCAGAGCTTTAGTTCTGTTCTGGCTGTGAACAGTTTGTAAAACTCTCTGCTCTGAAACTCCCTCTCTGCGCAGCTGTTTGCAAAAGAGGCTGCATTGCAAGGCCGTGGCTTACTCTGTTGTTTCCAGGGATGACCTTGATCACGGGCCTGTTTTAGGAAAGAAAAAGTTATTGACAGACTGGTGTTTCAGCATGGACTAGCCAGGGTTTCACTGAATGCTGGATCTGTGCCTGCTGGGCTGCGTGCTGGGGACATTCCCTGATATGATTATGTGCCTCTTCTTCAAGGAAATGCATCCGAGGAGGAGGAGGAGAAGCTGCTGTGCCTCTCTCCTGGCAGCTTCAGACACTCCTTTATCCAGCCCTCGTCCCAGGGGTGTCTGTGCTGTGGCTGACCTCTGCTAACCAGCATTGGTGCCATGAGCTTGTGTTGTAAATAGCTGCAAAACCTGACTGATGAGAGAATGGCTTAAATAGCAAGGAGACGCTGTGCTTTGGGGCAGGGGAAAGGTGAGATGAAGGTCTCTTGGGTGCAGCATCGCTGCGGTGGGAGGAGGGGAAGCCGTACCACTGTATCTTCTGTTGGGATGTCTTGCTTTCCAGCACGAGCTTCTGGTTAGCTAGCTCCAGGTCCCGTGCTGTCAGGTCCAGCTGCTCGTAGACTTTCGCATGCTGTTCGTTCATCTGCCGCAACATCTCTAGTTGCTTGGTAAGGTACTGCAAGAAAAAGTGAGAGGGAAACACTCCACATCCAAAATCCAGGTTGTTTCACAGGCAGAAATTCCTACAGCCTTTGCTTCCTCTGCTAATGCGTTTTGTGGCTGATTTACCCTCTGCCTGGTTGAACCCTTTTGCACAGGTGAAATATTCATACCCCTGCCCACTGTAAATACCTCTGTGTCTAAAATAAGGTTGGGCTTCCCGTGCCCTCTGTGAAGGGCACTAACCTCAATCTGTCTCAATTCAGCTGTTTTTTAATTCCTGGTACCCAAAGAAAGCTGATATCCCTGGGCCTGCAGCCCTTCGCCAAAGTTGGCTGCAAGTGGCCAGTCGGTGCCTGGATTGTCTGACAGCTCGATTGCAGAAGCTGCGTTTCCTTGGAATTCAGGCAAAAACTCTGACGCGGTGAAACGTGAGGAGACCGGCGGTTTCTGTGTGTTTGCAGAGCCTTCTGTGAGTCTGTCATTGCAAGGTTTTATCCTGCAAAGGCTGGGAGAGGGGCATCTACCCAAGGGCTCTCTCTCAGCTGGACCAGATCCCGAATCCTACGGTGGATGTGCTCCTGAAGGGATGCTGGGGGGGGATGGCTAAATCCATCCACCAGCTTCCTTGGATATCAGCTGCCAGACCCCTGCAGCCATCACGTGCTGCTGTTGTGACCTCGCAGCCCTCCTCTGCCCTGTGTCCTTTTAAATCAGGGGGGGTTCCCATCTTTTCCAGTGGATGAAAACCCTCCTGGCACAGCAGGTTTAAGCCTCTAAGATCAGTTCTGTGGGCTCTGAGAAATACTGCCCTGACCCCAAAGGATGCTTGAAACAGTGGTTTAGATTGCAGCTCTTGGAAAAAGAGCTATTTTATGCCTCTAACAAAAGGGGCTGTGTTTCGGGGGTGCCGAGGGGCCAGCTGGGAACAAATGCGATTATGAATAACTGGAATCAAGGGAGAGCTGCAGCAGAGCAATGAGAGAGGAGTGTGAAGGCTGGCGGATGGGCAGGGAAAGGCCAAACGTGCCCCAGATGCAAGCTGGTGCCAAAATCTGGCGGGCACATCTGGGCAAGGGGTGGGGATGTGAGCAGATGGAAAATACCAGTTAGTGGAGCAAAAGGACCCTCACCAGAGCTGGCATGGGCTTGAGCAGACCTTAACCCATCCCTCTTCAGGCACATACAGAAGATACTTTAACTCCCACCACCATGGCGCATCCCTTCCTTTCTACTGGCATCTGAGCTGTTGGCACTGGCAGAAGCCCCCCCTTCCCCCCCATTGCCCGTAGGTGACAGCGGTGGCCGAGCAGCTCCTGTCCCCACCCCCGGACCATGTCCCTACCTCGATTTCCTGCACTTGCTCCTCGTTGGTGGCATACATCTGCTGCAGGGAGTCCTCCAGCTCTTTGTTGCGCTCCAGCAGCGTCTTCCCCAGCTCGGCGGCCAAATGCAAGTCTGAAAAGCAGACAGGACAAAGCTGCTGCGGCACCGTGGGTGGGTGCGGTGGGGTCCCCGAATGCCACCGCACCAAACACAGCAGCACATTTTGCAAGGTGCTGGTTTTGTCGGCAGGTTTTGACATGGATGCGTGCTTATGGGACATGCAGGATCTGGCCTCTTTTGTCTCACTGGGCTGCAGGAGCAAGGGGAGGCCGAGCTCAGGACATCTGCAGCTCCTCCATGCAGTGAGGATGCGGTGCCCGGCTGGCTGCATAACCCTTCTGCACTGTGCTGCACACTGCGTAGCCAGGATCAGGCCCAAGGGAATTGGCTGGGGCATGTGCTCAGCACCTCCAACCCCTGTTGCTGAGACGTGTCAGGGTGAGAGGGGCTCAGCATCCATCAGAATGAGAGCGAGGGTTGGTAAAGCCCTGCGGGGCCTTGGGGATGCTCTGTAAATTATATTATTATCTCTAATGAAGGGAGTGCCTTGCCTTCCCCGTCAGCCTCCATCCATCACCCGCTAATAGACTGACATGAGTAATAAAACCACGCGTGGCCCGAGGGGGCTGGAAGCTCCCCCCGCATCTGCCGCCCGGGCAGGGCTGCGTCAGCCGGGTCTGCGGCTCTTTCCTTGGGGCAGCTCCGGGGTGAGGACAAACCGCTTCGTATTCACTCTCTGCCACCTCTAAACACCCTTACGAAGCTACTGAAATAGTTGGACTTTAGGAGAAGTGGAGGGAAAAGTAGATATTGACATTATGGTCACCTAAAATACCACGTTTGCTGCCTCCTGGGTGAAGAAAAAGCCCCAGGACCCTGCAAATCCTGTGTTGGCCAAGCTTGAGCACCTCAGGTGATGCTGTTTGGGGGTGGCACAGCTGGCTCTGATAACATCCCCCTGCTTCCACAGAAACTGGCTGTCTCCTTAAAGCCTGACCTCCTGGGATCATGTGGGTTCCTGTTTTTCCTGGTGCTTTTAGAGGTGAGTTTCTAGCTCTGACAGTGGCAGACTGAAAAATCTGACCTTAAACCTCCAAAAAGGTAAGGAAACAGACCCTGATGTGTGCCACTGCTCTTTCTGGTATAGTTATCACATGGTCTTGGGTAACGAAGGATGGGCAATCCTGCAGGGTGCGAGGGGACCTGGGTCTCCTGCCCTGGTGTTTTCTCAGCCTAATGTAATGCTCCTCTCTAGTCTGCAGTTAGCAATGTGTTTTGCCAAGGCTCTGCCAGGGCTGAGAGCAGCAATAATTTCTTCTAGCAGTTAATTTGGCTACACAGTTGACTGGGAAAGAGTGATACTTGGTCATTAGGACAAGAAGAAGGGGAACCAGGACATCTAGGCTGTGTTCTGAGCCTGGGAAAATCCCTGATCTCTCCCACTTGAGGTGGCACATTGTGAAATGAGTCTCACGCCAACCTCTGGGACACACGTGCTCGCTGGGAGGAGTCCTGCCGGGGCTTGGGACTGGGCTTTCCTGAGGGATGATGCCGCGCTGCGGGAAGTGCTGGTGTGTTATTAATTTGTGTGATGCCCATGTTTCTTTCCATGGGGCTCCAGTGGAGCTGGAGTGCTGGCTCTCCAGATGTGGTGCAGCCAACAGCTGCTCAGTGTGTCCTCGAATCTCCCCTGTACCATGGGAATGTGCTCTCCAGCTGTGGCCTGTGTTGCAGGGTGTTCTTCTAGGCTGTGACCTTTTTAATTATAATCCTCATCATTGCACGGTGACCTGGTCTGGGGGCTATCAGTGCAATCAAGATATTGGCACATTTCCTGATGGACACACCTCCTCCACCTATTTTTTTTTTCAAGCACCAAATTTCCCCAGTTTCCACAGTGCCCTTGGGAGACCGAGTGTTTGCTACACCAGCTGGGGACAGAGGAACAGCCAGATGCCAGCAGAGATGGAGGACAATTTGTGCCTCTAAGCTGCTTGGGGCTCTATTTAATGGCACCTCCACCTTGCCAGAGCCGGTGTCGTTGCTGGAGACGGGCACCTTGCAAATCGCATCCCTTGCAGCAAGTGGGGCCCCGGCAGAGAGATGTGTGGTGAGAGGGCTCCGTGCTGCACTCCAGGTAATGAGTCGAGTGTGTCCCTGTCCCTGCAGATTACACCAGTGCTCTCCCACCATATGGCATCCAATTTAATCAGCTGGGCTTGAGTTAAGTGGATTAGGCAGTGTAAGATCCTGCATTGTAATTTAAAGGGCTCTGTCAGCAATAATTTAATAGGGGAAATGGGCAGCGTTTGGGGACAAGTGGGAAAGAGGAAAGAACAGGGCTGAGCTCTGAGGGGGAAATTGATTCTTCGTTTCCATTGTGAGCGTAAGGGCCTGGGAGACCCCAGGCTTGAAGGGCACAGGGGAGTTGGGTCTTTTAGTGTCTTTTAACTGCCTCAGCCGTCGTCACACACACACTCACTCAATCTCTGCCTGCCAGCCAGCCAAAGCATTCTCTGTAATCCTGTCTCATCCACCCCCTCGTGCCCAAGTCCTCTTCCCCACCTGTTGGTCTCCCCCCGGGCTGTGGGACCACGGGGAGGGGGGGGATGCTGCATTGAAGTGCTTTAATGTCGTCTTTAGACCAGATCCCTCTTGATATTTGCACTAATTGTGGCTCTGCACAGGCTTGGGGAGCACAAAGCTCTTCTCCTTTGAGACCTCAGAAATCTGAATGTGAATTTTTCAGCAAGTTCTTTAGGGTGGTGGGGGAAAGAACCGTTTCGGAATTTGGGAGTTCTCTTTGCATAACACTGTGGTTTTCCCCACAATTTCTGTATTCCTCTTTGCTGCTCCACTGTCAGATCAGCCAGCCAGTGCTGTACGACTTGCCCTAATTTAGCAGATATGCTGATGCCTCCCTTCCCCCTCCCCTCTTGACTGCAGAAGGAGAAATAAAGTGGTGGGGAGCGGCTGTGCTGCGTGCCCGCTCCCTCCGCAGCCCGCCTGCACTGAGCACACCGCCGTGAAATGGCCAACGTTCAGCTTCAAAATTGTGGGAATTGGTGTTGCCCAAATGCTCTTTGGGAGAGGACCATGGATGAAAGCTGTCCTGGGCAGCACCGGCTTGGTGCCCTCTGGTCCTCAGCACCGCAAGCACCGCCGTGACCCCTCTAATTAACACCAGCCAAGGAGACAGCCCGGGTCCCCGAACAAAGAGCTGCGCCTACGGAGCAAAGCGGAGGCAGGGATGGAGGCTGCCTTTCCCTGCAAGCTTCCGTGGGAAAGGCGCCTGAGCAAGGAGGGAGGGGAAGAGAGGAGAGACCATATGGTGGGAAGGGAGCGGGAGCTGAATCCAAGCAGCGCTGGGTACAGGGGAGCGTGGCCAGGCAGTGCATCCGGGAGGCAGCCGTCCTGAAGCTGCAGAGGTCATCAGCCCAGCAATAATTCTGCTGGCAAACTTGAAAAAAAAAATAAAAAAAATAAAAAATCCCGATCCAAAAGCTGCAGCAGGTTGTCTTTGACTGAAAGAGGTTGAGGAACAAACTGCAGAGTGTTCCCCCGCTGCAGCATCCCGTGGCAATGCTGGCACAGGCAGATGTGCACTGCACGGGGCTGCTGCGGAGCCCAGTACTTCCCGGCTACCCCAGCCTTCGCAGCAGCTTGTGGTGAGGCACAAGGAGGGTTTGGAGCCATTTCTGCCTTTCCAGTGCTGGCCTGCATCTGTTTGGGCGGAGCAGTCTTTGCCACAGCCTGATCCCTGAAGGGTTTTTTTTCCCCTCCAGCATCCCTTGGTTGTGGCTTTGGGGGAGCGTAAGCCTGGTGCTGGGCACAGGAGGTTTTGGCTGCTCTTGGTGCAACAGTGACCCAGTAGATATTCAGATGGTCCTCATAAATGTGGTTTTCTGGAGGAAGGTATCATCTGAAACGGGCACTTTGGGCTTTCCCCTGTCCTCTCTCTTGCACTGAGGGATTCATGTGTTTAGGCTGCGAGAGCACGTGCCCCCTGCTCCAAGCACAGGCGAGGAATGCTGTGCTTTGCTCCTCACCTTTAAATAACCCAACCATCCCTTCATCCTGCGAGGTGGGCAGGCTTGTAGGGGGGTGTTAGAAGTCTTTTGGCTTGTAGAGCTAAAAGCAGGGGTTTATGGTGCATATTTTTGCAAGTTCTTTTCAGCTAAGCATCTATTAAGGAATTTCTTGTCCCTTCCTAAATGGCGGGGGCTGCAGAAAGGGCTGCTCCTCTCCTCCTGCTGCAGATGGTGAATTCACCTGCTAAGGAGTGGGGAGGAGCAGCTAGCAGAGCTCTGGTGTGGAGGTCTCTAGAGGAAGTTCAGGGTGCTCGTTAGCTGATGGATGGGGTAGGTTGAGAGTTAAGAACTGATGTTTAATGCTGTTGATGTTTAATTTAATTGCATTTGCTGTCTGCTCCATTACACATGGGTACTTAGAGTCAAGGGTAGGTGCAATTATTCCTTTCAAAATTTAAATAAATGATGCTATGCTGGTTTACTCCAGGGTAGGGTGTACTTGCTACTCATTTATTTTTCTTCTTGGTTACAAGGGATTGTGCTGTCTGGGTATATTACAAAAAAGATCAGCTTTTGTATACCACTTACTGCTGCTCCATCACAGGTGATGGAGGCAATCTGTGTACTTAGCCCTTATAAACCTTTGCAGTGGAATGCGCTGGGGTGCAGAGAAGCAAGTGCCATCTGACAGCATCTTGCAAACAACTACAGGCATGTCTGGATGTGGAAAAGCCTTTTTAACATGCCCATTCCACAGATGATAGTGTTTGCTATGGCCAGGCAGAGCTTTCAGAGAGCCACCAGTGTTACTGCTGAGGGATGGATTCTCCATCCCCTTTACGCTGGCATAACTTGGACATTCCTACCCAAATCAGCTTTGCACTTGATGTTCTGTGTGTTTTTTTCATGGGGACCTGCCATTTTGGTGTAATTGGGTGTACTGCGAAGGCAGAGTTTGCTTTGCAGAGCAGCCCAGGGCAGTAAGGGGGAACGGTGCCTGTGGCAGGGCTGGGTGTGAGCAGGCAGAGGGGGTGCGAGAAGCCCCTGGCAGCACGGCCGCATCCTCCCTCTTCCCCTCCTTGTTTCAAACCATGGCTCTAGCTGGGCTGAGCTGATGTTGGGCACACGGGCATTTCTGTGAGCCTAATGAGATTTTCTGGATTTCCTGCTTGCTTTTTTTTCTTCCTTTTCTTTCCCTTTTCTTTCTCTTGTGTAATCTGTTACGTACCCCTGGGCTGCCTTTGGCTTTGCAAGCTTCCCTGGTAGGGAGGGAACTCAGCTCGTGGCAGAGATGCAGTTTGCAGGGGGTTGAGGCAAGCACAGTGCAATGAGAGCAGCTCCCTCCATGCTGTCTCTAGTCCCCTGAGCAGAAATGGCACCACCGAGGAGTGGAAAACCCTGACAAGGGGCTCAGGGCTGCGCTGTCTGTACCGTGCTGTGCTGCAGCAAAGCCCTCAGCCCCTGCTGCTGTCTCGCCTTCTGTATTTTTCAGTCTTATCCAGTACGTTCTTTCTATCAGCTCTTCTCTTTTTATGCTGCTCAGATGCTCATCAGGCTTTTTTGATTCAGTTGATGCTCACCTTTTTCATTCTGTGCCCCAAAGCCTCCCCTATATGTTGACATTTGAGACCTTCTGTGGCTACCTCTGCCCACAGGCTGTATGTGTCTATACACACACAGACGCAGCAGCCACATCCCCAAGCCCACAGCAATCAATGTGTGTTTTGCCAACTTGTTATAGCATGATAACACAGAGTATGTTATTAATCCATGGTTGGGCCCTATCTGCACCGTTCCCTGCTGTTCTCTTATCCAAACAGCCTCGGTGCCCGTGTTTGCCTTGTAGGCTAAAATGGTTTCAAAGAGCTTGGTGACTGGTGGCTCAGATGCTCTGATATTGCACCTGGATCAGAAAGTGTCCTAAATAAATACATACAAGTGGAGTTGCTGGGGAGAAGAAGCGAGGAGAGAGGAGGGAGAAAGGCAGCCAGTGCTTTCCTGTATGCACCCCTCCTCCAGGCAGCAAAGCTCTAACTAATTAATTATGTTGGGATGCAGAGAACCATGAATAGAGGCTTTTACTTTTTTAAAGCTGAAGACACAGACAAGTGGATTGGTGCCATGTGGGAATCTCATCTCCCCAGTGTGTTTTGGGAGGAGGTTGTAGCTGACCCAGGACGGACAAGGAGGATTAGCTCCAGGGAGACTTTACGTGTAGTCTTTTGCTGCTGCTGCCCCGCAGCCCTGTGCACGTGCAGAGCCCCAGGAAAAGGTGATCTGTGAAGGACAGGTCGGCGTGCTTGCACGGTGCACGCAGCAACGGGCTGCCGCAACCACGTCAGCTCTCTAGCCCAGCTCATGCCTACGCAACGTGAGCTTGGCAGCTCTTGCTGAGGGGAGGCAAGTGGGACCCCCAGTCCCAAGTGGTTCAGTCTCTTGGGGAGCAACTGAATTCCAGCTGCAGCAGCCCCCAAGACCACCCCCAGCACTGTGGCTGCTGGTTACTCCTGTGTGCTACTTCTCAGATGCCAGAGGCATGTAAGGTACACAGGAGATCCTTCTTCCATAGCTGTGCGTTACAGCTCAACGCAGAAAACAGCCTGACCCTCTGCAGCAACACCAAAAACCTGCCCACCTCCTCTCTAGCAGCCCCTCTGCTTGGCTTTAGAGTGTGTTGTCTTGCACACTGCTGCCCCAGCACTGCTCCCTTGGGGAAGTGCTCTGAAGAACTGTTCCTCTGGGTGCTAAGCTCACACGCAGCCCAGCTGCCTCGTGCCTGGCTGTTGGTACTGGCTGGAGATGCTGCCCGTGTGGGAAGAGGTCCTGACTGAGGGAAGTGATTGGTGCTGTCTGTGGAGCTAGGCAGGAGGAACACAGTGCTGCAGCCTTCCAGCCTGAGTTTGCAAGAGAAGGGGATGATGAAATACGTGATGTGCTTTCCAGATGGTGTCATTTATGTCCATCACTAGTCCTGAGCAGGATGCCTCTTTCAGGAGCCCAACACCAAAACCAGTGTCCCCGAAGCAGCTCTGCTGCAAGGAGTGGTGCTTGAGGGATGTGCTGTGCTGCTCCTCGCTCTACCTCCTCCTGCAGGGACCAGTGCTCAGCCACCACCTCCCAGTCCAGTGTGCCTTCCCAGGACTCAACGCTTGCTTGCAGGCCAAGAAAACTTGGAAGATGACAATATCCTAGCTTCATCTGCTATCACTGCCGCTGCACAAGTGGAAGAGGTCAGCATGGACCTGGATACTACACACACGAAGGACTGAATTCTTCAGGGAGAAGACCAGTTAACTGAGCAGTGCCAGGGCAGCTGCACTGCACGTGGGATAAGCTAGAGTGGCTTCCCAGAAGGCTGCAGAGGAACAGGCTGTTCAAACCTTTAAAAGAAGTGTCACCTTTTGGAGAGAAGTTTTACAACTGTTTGTTAAATATGCATGGAAAAAACCCAAAGAACACACTCTAACACAAAATCACTTTAAAATTCCCAGCTGTGCAAAGACCAGCAGTTGTGTAACAGCTGGTCTCATTCCTCCAAGTTATTTTGTATTGGAGATATTTTCCTAAGTTTTTGGCCCATATATGTGTTTTTCAGCAGATTAAATGGAGGCTTTGGAAGCCCTAAGGATGCGCTTGGTGCGAGCACACAGATGTATTAGTTGGGTGAGATGGGAATATACCACTGTGCTGCTCTGGGACGGGCCTTTCAGTTGAGGAGATGGAGTGTGTGCAGGAGCGAGGAAGCCGTGTGGTAGCCTGAGCGCTGGTACTGCTTTTAGCAGAAGCAGGATTGAACCCTGCTGCTGTCACAGCTCTAAGTGGTTCCTGACTACCACACCGACTCCGTGCATCCGCCCTGTCACCAGCCAGTGCCAGCTGGTGCAGAAGGAAAGAGAGAGGGCTGAAAAATACAGGGGTGGGGGACAGCCTCTGCGTACAGTGCCTTGGCTCCCAGTCCCTTGGGATCAGGGCTGCCGTGAGGGGAATGTTCTCTGGGACTTCGACCGTAAATCCTTCACACATGGCCTTGCCAAGGAGAAATGCCACTGTTAGCTGATTGTTTCAGGACAGGAGATATGTGAAGCTCTGATTTCTTCCTGCCCCCCCCCCTTCCCTTTCCAGCAGTTATAAGTCTGCTCCCTCCCCCAGCTGGAAGCATGTGCCTGGGGTTCAGCAGATGCAGAAGGGAGCTTCTGTCAGAGACTTGGAGGGAGACCCTGGAAACTGCTGTGTGGGTCTCTCATGCTCTGTTTTCTTGCTGCCTTCCTGTAACAGGGGAATTTTTATTCTAGGAAAATACATCTATATATACATTCTTCCCCCCCTCCCCCCAGATTTGGAGGCTCTCATCCCCTCCTCAGACTAACCTGTCATCTCATTTTCTTGTCTCCTGTGACTCTTCTAGTCCCTCTTGTCATTCCCAAGCAGCTCAGCAATTAGTCACTGAAAACTTTCCACTTCCATAAGCTACCTGCTGTACTGCACTGCTAAATAAGTGGCTCAGCTACTGCAGGCAAAACTCCGTCCGTCCTTCTGGCTTGCCGCTGGGCAGGAAGGACAGCGAGTTAACCACTGCGCTCCTGGAGGACAGGCCAGCTGCATGGCTTGTCCCCTGAGCTGGACTGCTGGGATAACTGCATCATGAGCGACAGAATTTGGGGTACGGTCTGCTCCCCAGTGCAGTGAATCCTTTGGGCAAGCTGATAGTGAATTGCAGCTCTATGGACCACCCCGTGCAGGCTGGGTGATGCAGAAAACCGGCAGGTACGGGTGCTAGCACTGATGCCCTGGGTTCATCCCAATGTCAGGAGATGATCACTGGAGCGCTGGTGACCCTGCGTCTTTACACAGATGAGTTGGGAGTGGTGCAAGCTCAGCACCTTGT
Source organism: Opisthocomus hoazin (assembly GCF_030867145.1). Lineage (NCBI taxonomy): Eukaryota > Metazoa > Chordata > Aves > Opisthocomiformes > Opisthocomidae > Opisthocomus > Opisthocomus hoazin. The sequence continues at coordinate 2,468,583 of NC_134434.1, read as the reverse complement.
GTCATTTTCCTTCTTAGCATGCAAGCAATCAGATGCTTGGCAGGAGGAGAAGGAATTAAAATAAGATACTTAGATCGGGAGACCTTTAGAGGTTACAGCCACAAAGTCCTAAGCCTGCATTGCAGATGCTTTGGCCCAAAAGTTTCTGTGGCTGCCCACGAGGAGAGGACTATCCATCTCACAGTGGCAATGAGATGATGTGCTGGTTCTTGTACTACCTCTGGTCCTGCTGGCTAACTCAGAGCGGTGCGAGACTGTTTTATTTACACAGGAGGAATCATCCCAGCACTTAGGCTGTATTTAGGCTCAGTGACTGCAAGGGTGACTTTGAGAGCCCTCCTCTTGGGCTGCACTCTGCTCTTTGGCTTAGACCTGAGTGATGGCAGGGGGTAGGGAGGCTGGGAAGGTCAGGGAACGCAGCAGGGTGGCTGTGAGGAGGACTTGTCTTGGGAGACTGCCGTGGGGGAGATGAAGGCTGGAAGTGACTGGCAGAGATAGCTGCTGGGTCTGGTCTCCACTCTCTGTTTGGATCCAGATGCGACTGAGTTGGCACGCAGCTGTTCTGAACACAAATGCTTCTGATGAGCAGAAAAGGTTTCCCCACTTATCCCCAGCTCAGACTCTCTAATTTTAGCTCATTCATTCTCTTGGGGTCTAGCTGCACGTACGCTCTGTGCACAGGGTATGATGCAACTGTAGCCACATCACCAGTTCTCAATGGCTGGAAGAAGGTTCACCATGGTTCTAGTTTTAACGCTTAGAGGCACAGATTCACCAGCCCATGGAAAGCGGGGCTGTGGCTGAACCAAAGCAGTGCTGGTGTCTGTTCATGCTTAGAAAGCCTGTCAATAAGCAAAGCCATGCTACCAATCAATCAGAGCTCCATTTTTACCACTTTCTTCAAATCAGGGAGCCTTCCCAGAGCAAACACCGTAAGAGTGAAACACCTCAGAGGACACCACTACTGTTTCCACGTCACTGCCAAGTCCCCTGGCTGGGATTTGAGTCTCTGTTTCTATGTGCTAGGGTGTCTGGGTACAATGCCTTGAACCACGCAGGCTTACAGCATGCTAGGGTAGCAGGTAAAGGAATCTGAAAGGCACCAGCTTCATTTGAACCAGGCTGGAAGGGCCTTCAGGCTGGGGACCAGATCTTTCCACCTCCAAGGCGAATAGTCAATGCAGTCAGTCACTGTGGGTACTTCAGGGGGGGAAAAGAGGAACTGGCATTTATTTTCTTGAAAAAAAGAGTTATTTCAGCAAGCCAAAGCTATATGGAGGATGGGGAGGAAAGTAACAGGTGCTCAGAGTGGAGCTGGGGGCATGATTTCCTCTGTGGTGCTAAAATGGTTAATTAACATAATCATCACAGAGCTCCCAGTTAAGCCATCCGTTGCTTAGCAAACAGTTTTGGATATGTAATAAATATTTGATGATGCTGTGAAATGACGATAAAGGCCCAGCAAGCAACTGGTTCACAGAAGAACCTTCTCTGCTCTCCTGGCTTAGGTTGCCTCTCGTTTCTCCCACCCCTGGCTCCTAAGGAACAGTGCTTAGGAACAGTGCTTAGGCCTATGCTTTTGTCCTCTGCCTCCCTGGCGCTGCTGCCAGGCGTGGGTTTCTGCGCGACCCTGGGCTGTTGGCATGCCAATCCTCTCAGTAATGCCAGCCCGAGACCGCCTCCTAATCGTGCTGTGCTGGATGTCTTGCACCGTTCTTCCACCCCCGTTCCCAAACCAACAGCTTCACGGCTGTGCAGTCACCAAAGACCTCCGGGTGCTGTAATGCAAAGCCACAGTGTACGTGGACAAAGTCTATCACTGTCCTTCATGATGCTTTGTGCACCGTGCAAATTAATTACGGCTGTAATTACCCTGTAGGACCTTTCCAGTTGGCTGATTTTAGTTAAAGCCTTCCCCATCTCTCCTTCTGAGTTTGTGCAAGCCTGTGCAGCCCCCATTCATACTGCAAACCCCACAGCTGGGCTTTGTTTTGGGTCTGTGTTTTCCTCCAGTCCTGTACGCACTCGAAGGTGGAGTCCATCCCCAGCATCAGTCCATCATCTGGAGGCAGTTATTCTGCATTTACACGGCTGGGGCAGCGCTGGGAACCTGGCCTGCAGTGGGAAGGTGTCTTTTATTGTTGTGAGCCATTTGTACGGTGCCAGTGCTGACTCATGAACCTGACACCAGGGACAGCGTTAGGCTAAAAAATCAATCGGTCCCGTGTTGTTCAACACTCCCTATACTCCTCCGTAGTTCTGCTGTTCCTCAGCCTGCATCCTGCCCCTGGACCAGTGCCCAGGGCCCTTGTGAGCCATGGGAAGACGTCACCCAGAAATGTGAATTTCTGAGCATTCAAAGGCTGCACTGTTTATTCAGCTCATAGCTCCTTCTCCGTGCTCTGTCCTGGCTTCATCTGAGCGCCGTGTTTCAAAGAACAGGGCCCGGTATCCTGCTATTGATACTGCCTGTTAACTGAGAAATTGGGGTTAAAAACCAGCTGCAAAAATCCCGGGGGGGGGGGGGGGGGGGGCTGGTTGCCATTCCTTGCTGGGCCTCTGCCCTGCAGCTGAAGTTGTGTAAACTTTAAATCATGACATAATGTCCTGGAGCGACGCTGGGCCTGCAGCTGGACCGCTCGTCCCTGCTGACAGCCAGCTGGCTACAGCACATACAGAACTGCGCCGTACCTGTAGCGCAGCGTGCCGGGGGGTCCGGTATTTCGGCAGGAATGATTTTCCCTACACACTGACAAATCAGTGCAGGTCATTCCTGGGCCACTGGCCTGAAACAGGACTTCTTTCAGTTATTTACTTCTTGCGTGTTGACTCAAAATGTTAAGATCATGGGGGGAAAAAAACCCAAATCCAAAGAAGCCCCAAATACCCACAGCCACCAACTGTCCAGCCGTAGGATAAACATTACATAGAATTAGTGCAAACGTAGGTACAGTTACTTCAAAACAAACTAAACCAGTGAACGTTTATCCTCTAACAAGGCTATTTCTGCTGTTTGAAACTTCGGCCTTGACTGTTTGGGGTTTTTTTTCCTCCTCCTTCCCAATTTCTCCTGCTTTTAAGGCTGATTGGAAAAATCTCCAGAAGTAATGAGATGACTTAGAAGCTGCAGATCCCTCTGGATTTAGGCTTGGACAGCAACAGCTTTTAGGAGACACCTTCAGCATCCTCAGCAAGACATTATTTCCGATGTGTTGATTTCTAACTAGTGCGCCTGCCAACTCTACCTGCAACTGCTCTGAGATGAAGGCAATGTCAGAACTACCCACGTTCCATTCTGCCCGCAGCAAGTTTTCTGGGGAACCAGCTTCCCTGTGGATGTAGCACACCCAATTTTTTACACCCCCGCCCTGGTGCTCGGGACAGATCTGGGGTCCCTGCCCTGTCCATCGGATTTAAACTTTCCACGGCCAGGACGGCGGCTTGGAGCAGCGGAACCGGGATTTCCACGGCGGTGCTGCCGCAGGACGAGGCGCTGGCTTTGCCAACCAAATAGGAGTCTTCAGAGAAGGTACCCCCCCCTCCTCCCCCCCGCACCCGGGAACTGCCCCCGTTTCTGCCCCCTGCCCGCCATCCCCGGCAGCTTGCGGAGTGCCCCCATCCTTACCCTGCTCCAGGTCCTGCTGATCGTACCAGGGCTCCTCTTCCTCGCTCTGAAACTCCTCCATCCTGTCGGCGCTCAGCATTTAGCACCGGCGGCTCGGGGAGACGCGCGGCATCCGCCAAGGGGGACCCGGCCGCCGCCCGGGGTGCGGGGGGGATGCGGGCGGGGATGCGGCCTCGGTGCCCCGGCCGGGGGGGGGAGGGGGGGGCACGACGTGGCACCGGGAGCCTCGCCGCTGCCCCGGCTCTGCCCGCCCGGGGGATCGGGACCGGGGCAGGCTGCGGGGGGGGGGGGGATGAAGCGGGGCCGGGGCGGGGGGGGCACGGCTTGCACGGGGCTGGGGGATGCACAAAGGAAGGAAGAGGGCCCGGCGCAGCCAGGCAGATCCTCTCTCCGCAGCTCGGTGGAGACCTCTAGCATGGAAATGCTGCAAGGAAACCCGGCGAGGGGGAAGGAGGAGGCGAGGCGAGACCGGCCTCCTCCTCCTCCTCCTCCTCCTCCTCCTTCCCCCCCCCCCCCCCCCCCAGCCCTGCCGCGGACAGCGGGGCGGGCGTGGGGCCGCAGGGAGCGGGGTTTTGGGGTTGGCAAGGTGGGGGTGACCCGGGCAGCCCCCGCACCCACCCCGGGGGGGGGTCAGCCGGGAGCAGGGCTTGCTCCAGCGCCGGCTGGGATGCGGAGGGTGGCCTGACCTTGCCATGGGCTGCTCGGTGGCTCTGGGCCAGTCTCGGGACCCTGCGGAGGGGATGGTGGTGCCTGCTCTGCCTCGGTGGGTTTGGATGGGCAGCTCTTCGGGGTGGGGGTGTTTCTGAGCTCCCTGGCTGGGGCTGTGAAAGGGGAAATGCCGTGTGAGCAGCCCCGCAGCATCACCTTGGCGTCGTGTCTTCCCCACCTCTGCCTCGGGTTCTCCCTCTTTTGCAGCCTGATGAGAAATCAGTGCTTCTGACGCAGGCTTCTCTCCTGTTTTTGGGGATAAACTCTTGTGTTCCTTCCTAAAGTGTGGAAGGAGCTTAAAATTGAGGGAAATGAGGATTTGTGGAGTTCCGAGGAGGAAATGTGTCTGTTACAGAGCAAGAAGTTCCGAAAAGACTTGGGATTTTGGTATTTGCGTTTCAGTTTAAGGGAGCAGGGGCTAGAGAAGGTGGCTTTCTCCTGCCTGCTAGCGGGGAGTTTGGTCCAAGGGGGTTTATTTGTCCTCGTCAGCCCTGGAATCCATCAGAGACTCCAAGGTCCAAATTAACTCATAGGACAGTAGGTTCAGATGATTTTTTTTTGGGGGGGGGGGGGGTCTTCTGTGTGATGGAACTCCCTGGATTTATACCTGATTGCATTATCTTGCACTGGTGAGTACAGAAAAGGCAATATAAGATGTTTACACAAGAGCAGGAGACTGTGTATCCAGAAAAGATGGGGTCTGTATCAGAAAACTGTCCAGTCCAGCAGTGACAGGCAGCGGAGAGCCCCTGCGTGCTTGCAGCGACGGCCGGTACTCAGCTCTTGTGTACAGCAGCAGAGGAAGGAAATAAAGCAGGGAATAAGAGAGAAATTATAGGGGATTCCTCTTCTCTTCCCCCCTCATAGGCCTCTCTCTACACAGCTACCTCCTCCCAGAATTCGGCGACTGCCTGGAAAGTCTTCTGCCTTGATGCAATTGCAGACCAGAATCAACGAGTCTCTTCAAACCTGGTGTTTGTCAGCAAAGATAACCAAGTGCTTTTGGTGTGTCTGGGAGAAAGCCACCTCTGACTTGCTCCTAGATCTTTCTCTAAGCAATTTTGATGTAGAAGTGGGAAAATTTTAATTTTCTCATGCCTTTCAGCGTTGAAGAGGTGCTTGGACAACACCCTGAATAACATGCTTTAACGTTTGGTCAGCCCTTTTCGGTCAGGCAGTTGGACCAGGTGATCGTTGTAGGTCTCTTCCAGCTGAACTATTAATTGTGAAAAATAGTTGCTCGTGAAAAGGTCCTAACAATGGATTATTATCATTTCTCTGTACAGTGTAGCCGTATTGAGTGAATGAGTGCTCGGATGCAAAGCCCAAGGCTGCTTGGCAGCAAAAGCCAGGTGATGCGATTTTGTGAAAACATTTTTTTTTCCGGTAGGTGTTTCAAGAATGGCTCAGACCTGACCTGTGACTCGATGCAATCAAACACTGGTGAGCTCTGTACAGGTTACGTGCCAATAAATGAGAATTCCCACAGTCTGCCCCAGCTGTGGAATCAGCACATTGCTTTCTTTTGCAAAACGATTCGAATTACCTCATTTCCTCTGAGGAGAGGAGGTTTGCAGAGCTGAGGACGTGAAATGTAACTCAGCGGCACCAAAAAGACCTGCTCGGAGCTGCTCGGTGTGGAAAGCAGGGACAATAGCTTCAAAGGCAATGCTGCATCACCTCAAAGAGCTGCTTTCAGGTGTTCAGCGAGGGCCAAACCCTGAATTCCCAGTCCCCAGGGCTGTAAAACATCCTCTTCTTGCAGGTGGGAGGAATTTAATCAGGGCCAACGGGCCACCACACGTAAGGAGCTCCTTGCAGGTTGCTCGTGTGGGGTTCTTGTCACCGGGCCTGCTTTCTCCTGGGACTAGGCAGGGGCCGAAGCTGGCCATTCCCCCGGGCACGGGCTGCTGGCCGGAGCGTGTGCCAGAGAGCAGCCGAGTGAAGGGGCTTCGGGGGACAGCGGCTGCGGGTGGAGGGGAGGGAGAAGGGGGCAAGATGGGGGAGAGGGAGCTGATGGGGGGAGAAGGCAAAGGCAGGGGATGAAGAGGAGAAGGGGGCTGTCGGGCAAGACGAGGGGCGGAGGGAGCCTAGGGCAGAGGGGAGAGTGAGGAAGGGCTGGAGGAGGAGGGGAAAATGAGGAAGGCCGTGCTGTCCCGTGGGCCCTGATGGAAGGGGAGGGGAGGGAGGGCGCAGGGGGAGCACGGCCACGGGGAGCGAAGTGCGGGCGAAAAGGGCACGGAGGGAGAGAAGGGGCTGCCAGGAGGAGGGCGAGAGGGGAAGGGATGGCAGCCGGAGATGGAGGCAGGGGCGGGATGGAGGGAGGGCGGCGGAGGAGGAGCCGCGGCCGTGGGCGGAGGGAGGGCCGGGACCTGCGAGGCCGGGTTTGACAGGAGAGAGGGAGGGAGGCAGGGAGAGCCGGCGGCGCGGAGAAGAGGGATGGCGGCAGCGGCGGCCCGAGGAGGGGAGGCGGGATCGGCGGCGTGAGGGGACGGCCCTGCCAGCCGCAACCCCGCCGGGCCGGGCCGGGCCGCACCATGGGCAGCGCCGACTCCAAGCTCAACTTCAGGAAGGCGGTGATCCAGCTCACCACCAAGACCCAGGTGAGGGGGGGCCGCCATGTCGGGAGGTGGGGGGGGAGCGCCATGTCGGGAGGTGGGTGAGGTGGGGGGGGCCGCCATGTCGGGAGGTGGGGGGGGGAGCGCCATGTCGGGAGGTGGGTGAGGTGGGGGGGGCCGCCATGTCGGGAGGTGGGGGGGGGGAGCGCCATGTCGGGAGGTGGGTGAGGTGGGGGGGGCCGCCATGTCGGGAGGTGGGGGGGGGAGCGCCATGTCGGGAGATGGGTGAGGTGGGGAGGGGGCGCCATGTCGGGAGCCGCCCGCCTGCCGTGAGGTGCGGCCTCCCCCGGCTGTGAGGTGGCCGGGGATGCTCGGAGGCAGCCGGGCGGGCTGCCCGGCCCCTCTCCCCCGGCCCTGCCCTGAGACGCCCCCGGCGCTGAGGGAAGGGGGCGGCCGGGCCCCTTCCCCCGCAGCCCAACCCTGATGCGGGTGCTTCGTGTGCGGGGCCGGGGCTGCACGCTGCTGGGGACCTCCGGGCTTGGGGTGGAGGTGACAGCGCGGCCGGGGGGCTTCGGCCATGGCTGGCTCTGCTCCTGGCTCTGGCGCTGCGGCCTTGCCCCGAGGCTGGGGAGCCGATGGGGGAGCCGGGCAGGCTGGCCCCATCTGCCATGTCGCTGGTCCGGCCACGGAGGGGGAGCGGGAGCCGGGCGGTGAGGCCGTGCTGTGCCCCAGGGCACCAGGTCTGGCAGGGCTGTGCCTGTGTCGCGACGCTCGCCGCCTCTGACATCTTGCGCCTTGCTGCTAAGCAGCGTCCTGTGGTACCAGACCGAGATGCTGCTGTCGTAAGGGATGTCCACAGCTCCCAGTGTATGCAGCTGCGGGTTTACGTCACCACAAGGTTTGGGAGTGCTGCCTCTTCTGCATCTTGCACCCCCCCTGAATAATTAGTGGCAATTGAAAGGGCTGTTGGCCAAGCGTGCTGTTGGGGTGAGCTTTTTGCAGCAGAAGCAGCTTCCATCTGTGGCCTGTGAAATAATGCTTTATTTCTGCAGGCTGAAGAGGAGAAGGAATTAAGTGAGAGGAAGTCGGGACTGTGTATAGGGAGGGTGGTTGCCTAGAGGTCTAACAGATGTTGCTTGTGTCCTGGGAGTTAGCTTAGTTTCTTGTCTTAAGGTGGGAGGGCAGCAGCAGCAGCACATGGGCAGAAAATTAGTAGACCACCTTTGGTGGTGAAGGAGTAACAGCTGCCAAGAAAACTTGGTGACGATGGCGGTAAGATATTTAACAATGGGAAATGAATTCAGAAGAAAAGTGTATGGATGCAAAGGGGTAAAGGGTAATAAGAGAAAATCTGTGAAAACTCAGGAATAGGACTGTGAAATGAATCATAGAAAGTAAGGCTGGAAGAGCCTTTGAGAAATCATCTTTATACTTGCTAAAGCAGTATCACTTCTATCTGCATTGCTCAGGAATGGTTTCTGCAAACGTGTTGTTAAAAACCTCCAACTGTGGATGTTCCACAACATCCCTAGGCAAAAGAAGAAGTGGATGAATTAATGTTTTAAGGGATTCTTCCAAAGTCTTTTCTGGATGCCAAATAGTTCAGAGTACCTTCAGCTTTGGACTGTCCTTCCTCCACTGGGAAACATGCTTATAAATTGAGATTGAGGGTCGCAAAATCCAAGCCTGTAGGGATCTTCTCAGTCTGCTGTTCACAAAGAAAATCCTGTATGAGGCAATCCTTCAGCTCGCCAGCCAAGAAGAGAGTGCTCCCCTCCCCCGGTTTATCGACGTGTGTAATGAAAGAAGGTTCACCGGGGCCGTGAATAAAGGAAGGGGAAAAAGCTTCGTTCTTGGCTGCATTCATTTCACATCTTTGTGGTCTAGGTGAGACTAACTGCCATGTGGAAAAAGGGTGGGGTGTTGGCGCTCCCATATTTACATACTATAGACGGGCACTGGTGTTTGCTTGTGCAGGATGCGTGACTGGACTCTCCGGGAGCCTGCTGACCTTGTGCCAGCAGCAACCTCCATGTCCCCTCTACATCCATGGGACCCTGAATTCAAAACCAGGCTACAATAATGGACAGAGTCAAATCCTTCAGAGCTCTTAGCTCAGCATACGCTTTGCTTTCTCAGCAGCGTGTCTGGTTTTTTGCAGCCTTCTCCTCTGACATTAGGTAGCTGGACAAATAGATTTTCATCAAATCATTGGTAACATGAAACCATGAGCTTAGTAATGCGTTACGCGGTGTTTCCTAGCGCTCTGATGAAAGTGGTTGAGCAGAAAGCACTCTTCACTCACTCGTGAAGGTTCAGAGTTGCCACTGAAGTTAAATTTTTCTGAAAAATAAGTTCTTATAATCTCCAGTCTCTCGTTTATTAAAAAATGTGAATGTTCCCTTGTGAACATTTAGAAAAAGAAAAAAAAAAAAGGAGCATGACACTTGAATGCTCGTAGCACATGTGGAGCACAGAACTGGAAAGTTGAACCAAATCTGGACACAAATGAAATTGACTTTAATGATTTTTTTAATTGCCACTCTGAAGGTGTAAGAGTGTTAAAAGAGAAAAATCACTTCAGAATGATTTCAGTGATTCAAAAAGGGCAGTAATACCGGAAGGAAGGACTTCGCTTATGCTACACATATATATTTATAATCACATGTGGAGAAACGGGCTTTAGGATTTTTATATGATACATATAACAGTACACTGCACACCTCTAAATTGGTGGGTCCCACCCTTTTAATAACAACACAGGTGTGCTTTATCATAGAGAATGTGTGAGCCCTCCCCTATTGCCCATAAAAATGCTGTCTACCTAACAGGTGAAGGGAAGTGTCGATGGTGAGTATGACAACTAGTCAGTGGCAGAGTAGGGAACTGAAGCTGGACATCTGAACTGCTGGGGAAACTCGCTATCTTTTCACAGCCAGTTGGCAATTAAACGGTTTCTGCAAGCGACCGACTGGAAGATAAGAAATTTTAACCTTGTGAACCAGCTTGTTAGATTTAATGCTAGCTGTGTCTGCTTTTAAAGAAACAGGAAGAGTCAAACATGAGGGACAAACTCCAGTCCTTTTTTTTTTCCCCTGATGTGGAGATGCTGTAGTACAACATGATGTTAATTTGAGGCTGATATAAGTACATCTTGTGCTTAGAAAAATTTGTTTCTGCTCTGAAATCTGTGTGCGGCTGCTGTCCTTTGCAGCAGTGTCCTGAGACTTTCCTTTTGCCCAGTGGCTCACAAACAGGTGCATGAATTGCCTCAAACTAATCCGCTGGCCCTGTGGGCTCAATCAAGCGCTGCGTGAATGGCTCTGTGGTCGTTACACTCCGTGGTTCTGCCTCATCTGGGGTGGAAAGGAGCACGCTGCTGTTGCAGATTATCTGAGCTTACGTGGTGCAGGTGAAAAACCCTGGTCAGGGATGAGGGCCCTGCTCTGCTGTGGAGTCCCAGAAAAAGGAGAGTCCCTGTGCCAATTGCCTCGCTGCCTCAGCTGATGGGGTGCTCAACTGGTGTGTTGGCAAGAAGCAAAAGGAGACTACAGTGAGCAAGTCTAGAGGCTCTGCTTGCCCCTTGATTCTCCACTGGCACTTTGCAGCACCCTCAGAACAGGTTTAAGGACAGACCTCCGGTAAGGTCCTGTTGGAGGAATTGTTGGGCATTCGATGCGCGGCTCTAAGTGCAGAGAGCTCTTGGGAGGAGGGTGCAAACACTCACCCTGCCTGAGTTTGTCTGACAGAGAAAGCGAAGGTGGTGCTAGTGTCAGGCTGAGGACAGTAACGCGTGGGGGAGGCTGTGCCTGGGGACCTTTTCCTGTTTATAGGACATGGTCGGCTCCACTCGGTTTTCCCGTTTCCTGTGACGTATCCTGTTGGCCTGGGGATTGCCTGTTGAGGGCTGCGATTCGCTGTTCAGTAACTGGCAAGTTGTTTGCAAACGGAGTGTCTGCCTTTTCTGACTCCCACAGCATGCATCTATGGTGTGCTTTAAAGAACCTGAAACCCAACATTTGTAACTATTGGGAAATAAAGACCGGAGGTGTCCAGCAGGACTGGTTCCACCTTTGTATGGCCAGCACGTGAGTGGGAAGTCTTTACACCTCACCCAAGTGAACTGAAGGCAAGTGTCTCCCTCCTTGCCTGCTCCGAGATGTCGCATCACCTCAGCTCTGCCCACTGTGTTCTCAGCAACCACTCTGCACTGCAGTCGTCTCTTCCCTTTGGTGTGGAGCGCCGGGTTCAGGCAGCAGAGTGTCTCTCTAACAGTTAGCTCTGCAACTTCAGCAGCCTCTGCGATAGGCTGCGTGGGGGGTCAGGCAGTGACTTGCTTTGCTCTCCAGATGTGCTGGTTGTGTTTCCAGAGTTGAGCTACTGCTCCCTTGATTCTTGGGCCAACGATGAAGTTCTCATTCTTGTCGCGCTGCTGGTGCAGGGCTGGTTTTCTGCACTGTGTTGGAGGCACATCAGGGTCTGTCTTATCTGTGTGCTGCAGCTCCCTCACCAAGAGAGGACACGTCTGTGCTGATCTGGAGGATCCAAAGTGGCCCCAGCTCACAGCATTGGGGGTGAGGATTCAGCTCCTCGTGAGCTCTGCTGGTTAAAGCACTGGCAAGGCTAGCTGCAGTGCTGTGGGATTTGTTACTGCAGAATGTGCAGTACCAGCACTTGTAACTGAATCTTGACATTTCCAAATGTAGATATACGTGGCTGGCGAACAAGGCTGTTCTAGGTCTCGGTGTTTCGCTTCTCTGTGAGCTGGATACAGGCTGATGGGTGAGCTCAGCATGAGGAAGCGGATATTTAGATCCCCAGAGATGCTGTGTGCAGAACACAGCTTAAAAACATCCAATAATGTTCTATCGTGAAGAAGAATATGATGTGGAGTGAGTAGCTTCATGATGCCAGACTGTTAATTAAAAGAGGGGGGCTGTGGGGATGTGAGTGACTCAGTACCGAATCCATGTCCCAGGATTGTACATGGGATACCATCTGTTGGATGAGGACCTGACTTGCTGCAGCTATTAAAAATGAAAGAAATGGTGTTTTAGTATAATCTACTTGCCAAGATGGCAGCCGTGACATTAATGTGGTTGCAGCATCCAACGTTGCAGCTTGGGTAATTGCTGCTATGCCTCTCTACCTCTGCATAATTTTAGTTGGAGATCGTGTTCTTCAATCCGGCTTAGCTGTTGCTTTCCCATCTGTAAAACAGCAGCTGTGTTCAACCTCTGAGGAGGCCTCAGGCTAGTGGGAGGTAAAAAGATCTGTGTCTGCTGGAGGGAAATGGTTTTCTCCTTCCCTTCTAGATGAGAGTGAAGTCCATTATTTATGCATGATCTCCAATTAGCAGCAATTGCTGCTCACTGTTCTCGGTGGGAGTGGCTGTGGCAGGCAGCCAGTAGGTACATGTGGCAATTATACATGTGGTTGTGGTACGTGGTTTGAAAGGGGGTGTAGGAAATGTAGGATGTTTTGTGCATTACATAGATCGTATTTCCAAATACTTGGCTTTTTTTGAGGAGTGTAATTAGAGAGAAGATTTGCAAAAAAGCTTTGCTTCCATTTGAGCATTTCATGCCCAGGTTACAAAGAGCGCAGCTCCTTCGCACACTCAGGACGCTGAAAGTCGGGCGGTAAACACTTGGCTGTTCCTGCAGATCCCCTCTGAGGAGCTGTGATCTTGAACCGTTTGGGAAAGCTGCTGTTCCCTGGGGAAGAGGTTTGGTGGGAATTTGCTTTGGTGGCCAGGTGATAAGATGAAGAGGGTTTCAGCACTAGAGCAGAGTTGAAGAAGATGCCTAAACACACGTGGGGTTTTTTCTGCTTTTTGTTTTTAAAAACTGGAGAGTCTCTTGGGCTGATTCATGGCATGGCTGGAAGGACCAGGACATGCAATAAGCAGCCTCTGGCCCTGGAACGTTAGGGCAGAGAGCTGCAGGGCAGTAACCTGCTATACCAGTTTGGGGGTGGCCTGCCTGCCTGCCCGCCCCTCTCACTTTTTGGCCTTTGGGTGGTAGTGACACATCACCTGCTCACAGACTGTGGCTGTTTATTCAGGAGGTGACAGCGAAGGGGGAAATGCCTCACTTCTTGGTGTCAGAGCTTTGAATGAGCTGCTCTCCCCGGAGTCGCATCTTTGCTGCATTTAGAAACATCATAGAGCTGGGCAAATTTTCTGCCTACTACAGCGGAGCTGGGAGTGGGCAGGAGTTGTTTAAGTTAAACACACGTTCATATTTTTGCCCCTTTCCCATCTGACATGGTAGACCCACCCACAGTGCTGATTATCACACTTAGCGAGAGGTGCTGTTTGCTTCGGAGCTGCCGCACGTTGCAGGCAGGAGGCTCACCCCAAGCTGAGGGCTGGGGTTGCTCAGGCTCTTCTGACCTGCCGAGCGTGCCACCATGCCTCGGCACGGCTGGGGGGACGCCGCTGGAAAAGCTTCCATTTTCCTCTTCTGACTGAAATCACGGAAATCATCTCTTTCATGCTGCTCAGCATAAATACATATGTATCTGTCCCACCCGTGTAGCAGGACCCTTGGGCTGGGTGAGCACTCCCAGCCTTGTTTGGACGATGCCTATCTCTTGGCAAGTATTAGCATTTAGATGGGAAGAGCTGCGCTCAGTTTTAGATTGGCTGAAAAATTATGTCTTTCCTGCTTTGGATGCCTGAGATGTTGTGTAATGGAGATTCCTTCTCGTTCAGCAACCAGTGCTGGCATTTTCACCTGTTGGGGAGCGGCAGGTCATTGCCATGCTTCCGTGCTTCCGCAGGGTTGGAGGCATTGCTGGCCCTGCGTGTCTGAGCTGCTGTTTGCCTCTGCTCAGCTTTGAACGGCCAGCGCTGCTCTATCTCTACAAGCCAGAAAGGGCAAAGCAAGGTCCGGTCCGCTTTGTTCAGCCGCATAAAACCTGAGACCCAGGTTGTCGTCGTTGTTGTTTTGATTTCAAAGTTGATGCCACGCTGTCAGGAAGAAGCTGGGGGAAATGACATGGGGACCCTGCAGCCAGCTGTACGGAGCTGCCTTTCCAGCCGCAGTCTGGCAAACAGATCGTCCTTACAGCCAGCGTCCCCAGCAGTGGGGTTGTGGGGTGGGCTTGAGGAGAATCCCAATTCTCTCACTGTGAAAAGGGGTCAACAGTGCTGGTGAAAGAGGAGGTTGTCTGCGCCTGCAGAGCCAGAAAAGGTAGTGGGAAGAGGTGTGTTCCCAGGCACATGGGGAAGGGGGGGTTCTCAGACCGCAGGGCTGAAATGGATTGCTTTTTTTGGTATATCAGTCTCCTCCTTCCATCTGCCTCTTTGAATCTCATGCTTAGTGCTTTTTAAGAACAAACCCTTGGCAGTGACCAGCTGCACTGAGTCCAGTTCCCCATAAATATTTGATTCAGAAAGATCAATTCTGTTGCATTCATAAGTGCTTTGAGGTGGGTCTGTCAGTTCCGTGGGTCTATTCCTGCCTTAATGTGAGATGCTCCGGATTGCTTCCTCGAGACTTTGGTTACAACAGAAGCAATTCCAGTGCATGCTCAGGGCATCCTCGGGTTGCTCTGAAGGTGACAGCATATGGCAGCAGCCTAGCCCATGTACATTGGTAAAGACCCTGTAATACATGCCCTAGCTTGCAGACAAGCAGGAGGCCTTGTGTGTGTTATGATTCCATGCAACATTTGGAGAGTCTGGTGCAGTTGGTCGCATAAATGTCTGGCTGCTCACCCCCTTGCTGAGAGAGATCACATTGGCCAAAGCCCTGGTAACAGAGGTTGAGTTACAACACCAGTGTGTGTATGTTTTATTGAATCTTTTCTGTGCCTGGTTCCATCCCCCAGCCAGGCATAGTTATTGATGTTTGGGCCTCATAGAATGTTAGTGCTCGTCTGTAACCGTGTTTGTCTCTCCACAGCCTGTGGAGGCAACAGATGATGCCTTTTGGGACCAGTTCTGGGCAGACACAGCCACTTCAGTGCAGGATGTCTTTGCCCTTGTACCTGCTGCAGAGATCCGAGCAGTGAGAGAAGAATCGCCTTCAAACCTGGCGACTTTGTGTTACAAGGTAAGGTTGGTGCTGTCTTCTTCCTTGGTGCTGTGCTGGTAGGGGTGTGTCCCTGGATCAATAGTCCTGTGGCTCCCGAGGGCAGACAGGTACCGTATTATATCCTTGTACCAGTGATGTGCTTGTTTGTCCCTGTCTTCTCCTGATGGTAGCTCAGCCCTTCCTCTCTTGGTTCAGCACCGACCACAGCTGGCATTTGCTCACGTTGGAGCCTTTTTCCTCATGTCCCCGTCCTGTGTTTCGCCCTGCCCTCTTGGGTCTTGCCTGCTATGTAATCTGCTTCCTGCTTAGGTGACTTTGTACCAAGGCTTCGTACTTGTGGCAAGGCTGAAACATCTCCTGCCCTGTCTGCATCTAGTTGCTCCTTGCCGTGCATCAGTTTGGCTTCAAACTCCTAGATCCCAGAGGGATGTGGAGTTTGTCACTGTAAAAGTGCCTGGATGAAGTTTGAGGGGGATCTTAAGACTTCTCTTCCTTCTGCTGTGACATCAGAACGTCCCTGATGCTGCTTCTGGTGTTGCCACGTCCTTATGTGCAGCGCAAGGGACATTGACTCACTTTTCCTACTCTGCCAGGTCTGGCAAAATGTCAAGCTTGTGAGCAACAGCTGATGGTGCTCAGGGAACAGCCTGAGCTTTGTTCTGCCTGGGAAAGTGCAGGTGTTAATAATGCTCCTGATTTGAGCCATGCAAAGAGTAGCCTTGAATTTGTAGTATTGGGAACATTTGCAATGGCATTTTCCCAATTTTAAATGGTTGTTGCCATCCTGTTTTTCTTTCCTGCTCTACAAAATGTGAATGAGACCTACTGAATCATACTGAAGGTACCTCTGACTGGGAATTGTGCCTCAGACAGATGCCTGTATTGGATAGTTGAGAAAGAATACAAAAATGAGGAAGAATTGAGTGGTTCTTCCCTAGTGCTGTCTCCTGGCTTCTGGAAATCATCAGCATGGGAATCAAGAAGGGCTGAGAAGACCTGTACAGACCACATGACCCCTTTGACTCTGTGTTCTCTTTCTCCTGAAACCAAGACTAAAACATGGGCTGTTCTCACTACTGGAAACAGATGTGTTGGGGGACCTGGTCATTGCAGATCTGTTTATCCAGGAGCCCTAGATCTTGGGATATCGGCTCCAGAGGAGCCTGCAGACTCCTGCCGTGCTTTTGCCAGGCTGAGGGCCCTGACCTGTGCAGTGTGCCACTGGACTGAGCAATGTTGCATGTTTGTGGAGGGCACAACGGCATGGCTGAAATGTCGTTTGCAGTCATGGCTGGAGACTCAGACTGTAGAGAGTCATAAATGAGCCTGAGAAAATAGTTAAGCTCGGTCGTAGAGGAGTGTGTGAACAGACCGAGACTACACAAACAGCATTTAAATACCCATTAAGGCAATGACGCAGGCTAGCAGAGTCAGTGACCCAGACAGTCTGCTATGAAAATAAGCAGGGACACATGACCTCATGAATTAAAAAGCAGCAAAGTGAATCCTTGGCAAATGTTTTGGCTTTCATTTCCCCCATGTTTCCCCTTGGGATCAGGGAGTAAGAACAAGTGGGTGAACCTGCTGGGGGAAGGAGCTGCCCTTTTCTGTCTGTGGGTAAAACCTCAGACTGTGGGGGCTGTGGTTGCTGCCTGGCAAGACCCACATCCTATTCTGAAAACCCAGTGTGACTGTTCCAGTAGTGATCAGATGGGCTGCAGAGACTCAGCCCAGAAGCTCTTTCCAGAGCAGCAGTCCTATTCACAGGGTGAGTGGGGGAAACCTGAGGGACCACCTTTCTCTGCAGCAGGACCTTGACAGGCTCTGCTGGAGTCTGTATTTGTACACTTAATGGTCACAGGCAGCAGCTTAGCTTCCACCTCCTGAGTCAGGAGAGGTCCCTGCTGTCATCACAACAGGACATACAGATCTGTCAGACTTTGTGTGTTTCTGTGCAGTCTTCCCCTGCCAGCGCCTCACGCCGTCCAGCACAGTGCTGCTGCCTTGGTTCTGCCTGCGTCTTGTGTACCTGATGCGGCTGATTAATTGATCTGCTCTTTGCAGTGTGTGGTGTCATGGAGCAGTGCTGGAAGGAGCCTTCTGGTGCTGTGGTGCACTGTCTCACGTGGCACAACACGTGTGCTGCATGGATTAGCCCTGGCG
This sequence comes from Opisthocomus hoazin, assembly GCF_030867145.1. Classification (NCBI taxonomy): domain Eukaryota; kingdom Metazoa; phylum Chordata; class Aves; order Opisthocomiformes; family Opisthocomidae; genus Opisthocomus; species Opisthocomus hoazin. The sequence goes on along the minus strand of NC_134434.1, from coordinate 2,451,484 downwards.
TGTGAGGTCTCTTGCAGTTGGACAGCAGAGAAGGTCTGTTTAAGATAATTAACCCTGTTTCTGTAGTGTTTCAAACAGCAGCAGTGCCTGTACCATTGAACTTGGAGAAAACGGGCTCCAAGATGAGCTTATAATGCTGTGTGTGTCACCAGCAGGACAGGCCTGCGTAACTCTTGCTAACTTGTGTCCAGGCTAATGCTACCTGCCTTGGTTTTGTTTCTTTCAGGCTGTAGAGAAGCTGGTGCAGGGAGCGGAGAGCGGCTGCCACACAGAGAAGGAGAGGCAAATCGTCTTGAACTGCTGCCGGCTCCTCACACGTATCCTGCCTTACATCTTCGAGGACCCAGACTGGAGGGGTTTCTTCTGGTCAACTGTCCCTGGGGCTGGCCGAGGAGGGGTCTGTCTCTTGGCGCTTACTCTTCTTTCTGGAGGGTGAAGGGGAGGCTGCAGTGAGCAGACCCTATATAGTTTTGGGGGCAACTTTGTTGCAATTATTTCTATTTGGTCAGTAATTAGGTGGCACCTTCTAAATTCTTTTCCTTTCTTTGATTCTTGCTGCTCTTCCTCTCACCCTTAGCTGCTTTGTCTAGCACAGGTTGCTGCATCATCTGAATATTTCGCTTGGGTGTGTAGCTGTAGGAGAGAGCGGGTATGTGAGGGAAGGCTTCTCTGGTACAACTGAAGCAGTGAATTGAAATGAACGTGAGAGCAGTACTAAAGGCTGTATGGCTTTCTTAAACTGAAATGACTTATTCCATTAGCTAAAGCTGATTTAAGATTCAAGTGAAGCTGAAATAGGGAGTCATTTCCATTAACTTTACAATGTCACATTTAAAGCAAATAGTGCCAGAGAAGCTCTCGGCATCATGACTCAATACCCTGCTTGTGAGCTGAGTGATACAGTGTTAACCAGGGGCCTAGCCTGATAGGTGAAGCCCACAACTGATAAAGAATGGTTAAAGAATTAAGGTTAAAGAATTAGGTACTGTTTCTGGCTCTGTCAGTGATGTGTATAACCTCGGGGAGTCTTTGAACCTCCCTACATTTCTCTGTCTGGAGAGCAGGTACAATAGTGCTTTTCTGTGCCTCTCGGAGGAATGGGGTGAAAGTACTTTAGGATTTCCTGCAAATAGGAGAAGTAGTGTTGAAAACACAGTTGAGTTAGGAATTTGCCTGCTTGCTCCCTCAGCAGCCACCTGCTCTGTGCATAGAGAGCACTCTCCTACTGGTTTCTGAATCTGCAGGGCAGCGTGGCTGTGCTGAAGAGTGTGGTTTCCCCTGAATGTTAAGTGTACTGCAGTGTTTTGGGGGAAGGTGATAAAGGATCAGTAGTGGTTGACACAGTACAAACCTTACACCTTGCGCTATCTCTGCCTGTCACCTCTAATCTGTTTCGCCTGAGGCCACTTCAAGGGGAAGTTCTGGGTGGTGGAAAGGGAAGTCTTTGCTTGCCTTGCTCTGTTATGTGATCTGTGTGATTGGGAGGGTGGGTGTTGTCCATTCTTTCATCCCTGCAGGGGTCAGGGAGTGTTGCAGAGGCTTAACAGTGGAGGATCTTGTTTTGGGAAAGAACATGTGGTGTGCCTGGTGCTCTGATCCAGTTACTACTTTTTTTCCCACCTTGTTCAGTACCTCAAGTGAGAGTTTCTTAGCCTTAGAGTGGGGGGGTTACCCCAAGGTGATCCAGCCCAGTGCATGTGTGCTGGGTTGGGGACCCCTCCTGCTGCGTTGTGCCTCCCGAATGTCAGTGGAGCTGTTGTGGTTTAGTGTGCTCCAACATTTAACCATGTGCAGAGCAGCTGGAAAACTGGTTGATCTGCCTGTCAGGGAACAACCAATAAAGCTCTGAGATGTCAGGGAAGCTGGGGTCATGTCCAATCTAGGGGCAACGGCTTTGCTGTCTGAAGGCTGATTTCTTTCTGGGAACTGAAGCAGAACATGGTGGTATGCCTGGACTATTAGGAAATATCTCTGTGATCATCATTCTCCTGCTTCAGGATGCGGTGATGGATGGCAGAGCTTCTGGAGCATGAGTGCCTCCCTTCTGTAAGGGAGTCTGTATTATGTACAGGTCTGTCTGTTTGATGTGTCACCCGTTTTGGAAGCAGTGGTACCCAGAGTCTGCAGGGACTTCTTTCTGGCAGCTGAGGTGATGTTAGTGAAGATCATTCTTGGACAAGAAAACCCCTTGGACCCTAATGCTTGTCATTTCATCTCCGACTATGAGCCCAAGTAAAAACATCTTTGCTGTGCTGGCTCAATCCATGCTCTCTGGGCCTCTCCTTACATCCGGGGTCTATGAGACAGACGTCAGAGTCACACAGGCAATTATCTCTGTTAGCTGCCTGCTGTGATTTAAGAGATGTGTGTCGTGTGCGGGCTGACAGAGACCTGGCTGAGACAGATAAGCGCCTGCCATTCCTGCTCCCTGCCTTTCGCTCCAGCACCAGTGTGTGGTGGGGCAGACTCCCATCCAGGATGCTCTTTGACAGACAGGATCCGGCAAGGTTTCCCATGGCAACGGCTGCAGAGGAGTAGCCATGCATGATTCGAGTGATTGCTTTGAACGCTGGAGGTGGCAAAATCCTCTCAGCTGTCACGCTTGCTCTGCCATGGCAGGCTGAGGTGGCCCCTTGCTGGGCATGGCGTGGCCTCTCCTGGTTCTGTCACCTCCAGTTCTGGGCAGCCCACACAGGACTTTGAGGGGTTTTACACCTTATTGCTGCTGGCTGGCCTCTTCCTATTGTGTCTCTGTGCAACATCCAAATCACCCTCCTTCATGAGGGTAAAACCCTCTTCTCTGTAAATGGTCCCTTTCTTTTTGTCTTCAGTAAGTCAAGTATCTCCACATTGCAAGGTCCAGTGCTACTCTTCTGTTTCCCCAACATCTCTGGGCCTTTGTCTGCTCGGTTTGGTGGTGTTAAAGATCTTGTTCCTATTTAGTTGTCACCTTCCAGGGGCGAATTTCTTTCTGCTGCTGGCTGGGGCTTGTGTGCTTCTCCCTATTGTTCTTTTGTAACTGCTTGCCTCCCTGGATGTTCTTGTGGGGTGTATCTTCTCTTGCTGTGTTATACTAGTTACTGTGTGCTCTGTGCTAACCCTGGGCTGACAATACTCTTCCACATTTCTTGTTTTTAGGGAGATGAAGACGATGAAAATGCCCGGCCACTGGCCGAGTCGTTGCTCCTTGCTGTTGCAGATCTGCTCTTCTGTCCCGATTTCACTGTGCAGAGCCACCGGAGGAGCACAGTGGTAAGTTGAATCATGAGATTATCAGCATACAGGTAGATTAGCTGCATGGTGGGATGGTAGCCTGAAAAATCCAACAGCTTCCTGCAAACCTGCAGACAGGAAGATATGGAGTGGCTCAGCTTGAAGCCACAGTGACTAATATTGATCAACACTCTGGTTTCACTGTGTGGGGTTTGTGCCTTCTAAAACAGATGTTCTGAGACAGCTGGGTGAGCCTCAGCGGGAGTGGCTGGCACTTACCTCGCACTACAGCTCACCCCTCAGGAAAAGGTGGTTTGCTGGCAAACAACCGCTCTTCTGTTGTTGCCATCAGAGCAGAGACCTTTAGCCCCTTGGTGCTTTCCCTGGAAATTTGGTGCAGCCCGGGGCAGGAAGCAGCTGTTTGCCTGATGGCAGGTGCTGTGATCTGAGTGAGTGGATGGGCTTTGTTGTGTCTTTCCACCTTCTCTTCCGTTTTGTATCATTGCAGCCAAGACAAATGTGTTCTGATCTTTCTGGTGGCTGTCCTTCAGAGGAGTTCCCTGAAGCAGGGATCTCCTACCAGGTGTGCTAAGGACAGATTCTGGTGCATCTCCTTCCTTCCCTCTTTCCCTGTCAATGGTTGTGGTGTTTCTTGTAGGTCCAGTCTATAAGCAAAAGTGGGCAGCCCTCCTTTTTGGTGTGGCTGTGAAGTAACTTAAAAATCAACATGCTAAACCACTGTGTATTTGATGGCTGTAAAATTCCCTGGCAAACCTGAGTAATCAATTGCTTGCTTGAAGTTTCTGGGTAGTAGAAACATGGTTAAAATCTGCCACCTGAGGATGAAGGGGTGAGGCTGGGTCAGAGCCATGTGGGTACATGCTAAGAGTAAGTGAGAGTGTGGCTGAAAGAGATGGACTTGTCTTGTGCTGTCACTTGGGATGGATTGCACAAGTGCGGGTGACAGCAGTTGTTCATGTGAGAGCAACCCCGTCCTGCACCAGCGATTTCTTCCTTGGAAGCAGCCAGCCTGGTTTTCCAGGGCTCTGGACAAATTAAATTAGACAGTGAGATCATGAACGCTTTATGTTCCGTGCTGTTAGCTGCCTGAAGCTTCAGTAGTCTTTGCCTAGCTGTCTTCCCTCTCTGTGCTCTGGGGTCTGACTGCAGGTTAAGAGCAGAGGGATGGGTACAACCACCTCTAGTTCATGGCAGAACAGCATATGGTCCCAGAGATACAGATTGTGGTGGATAGCTGCTGAAGCAGAACTGAGTAAAGAGGAAGAGTAGCTGGGAGGGAATGGGTAAAGTAGACCCCAGAGTGACCCATACTCTTTTGCTGTTTGCCTTCCTATTGAAGTCAGCCCTGGAATTATGACTAGAAATTGGGGATCCTTCTGTCATGCGCAGTGCCTGCACCTATGTGTTTTATCACTTGCAAAGGCTGAGGTGTTTGAAGACATCAGCACATACTTTTTCAGGGCTGGGGAACTGCTATAGTGATGGCTAGTAATGTGCTGTCTCCTCCTAGTGTTGCAGCTCAGCCACACAGGTAGAAGCAGGTTTGTGGATTTAATTGCATTTCTTTCCGTGAAGCCTGCGCCTGGCAGGAGATGTTCAAGGTTTGGTTGTGGAGGGAGGTCTTGGGTATTCCAGTCTCAACAAGGGTTGTTCTGAGGAGCTTAGCGAGAAACCCAACAACAGGTGAGCTCTAGCATATCTGTAGGAGTGGAACAGCAAGGCAGGAAAAGCCTGAGCTGTGGAGGAAGCTGCAGTTGCTCCTGTGTGAGCAGTAGCTGCTGTCAACGTGCTGGTTTGGTGGGAGTTGTGGTTGGGGTGGTAAGTGCATCTTGGCTGCCCTCAAGCCCTGCTGTCCTGAGATGAGTGCCTTTGTGGGAGGGAGAAGGGGAGGGAGATTATGCAGTGGGAACCTGGAGCAATTAGAAACAGTCCTCTGATCTGCTTTTCCGAAGTGCAGAGAGGAAGAAAGGCAGGTGGTAGAATTTGCTTAATTAAACCCCAGAAAAGAAACAGCCAAAGTGTGCCAAGTGCGCTTGATGCAAACGTATTCATCTGAGCCCTTGCTCCTGGTCATTCTTGGAGAGTTGACAGCTGGTTTCCAATGGCTGCTTGTCTCTGCAAAGCTGCTTCAACCCTGACCTGACTGACTGTGACAAAGAAGGAGGGCAGGCCGCTGCGGTTCATCTCCTCAGGTTGCAAAGCAAGAGTTTGGGAGCTACGCCAGCAGCTGTCAAGGGACTGGGAGGGTTCTGACTAGGAGAAATAATGTATTTGCAGTTACCTTCTTACTTTACCCTCTGAAAAGCAAGTCACAGCCATATCTGCTTTTATGATCAATGAGGGTTAGTTTGCTGCTTCTCCTGCCTATGGGGTGCAGCCATTGCCGGTCACCATTATGGGTGTAGACTCAGCCTGATGTGCTCTGAGATAGGGTTGAGCAGGACTGAACCCCTGTGTGGTGCTGTTGATGTGTGAAGGAAAAGCCCTGACCTGGGCTGTGTTCTGTGAGATGCAGAGGAAAGGAGAGGCGATGGTGATGCATCCAGTAACGAGGACATAATGTATTTTGGATCCTTTGGCATTGGGTGACCCTTCCCAGTGGAGATGGCTGGCATTTCACCTTAGCATGCTAGAGGAAGGGTTCATTCTACATCATACTCAGTACCTGCTGAAGATGAGAGGCCCTCTGTCAGGGGTCCTCCCTTCATATACACTCTGAGTGTCTGGATGCTTCTCTGCTGGTTTCTTTGCTATTGCTAAAGAGAGCGGCTGAACTGCCTCGGATACCAGAAGCCTGTTAACTCTTGCTCTTGCCTTCTGTGGTCCAACCTCTTATTTCTCCCCACAGGACTCAGCAGAAGATATCCACTCCATCGACAGCTGTGAGTACATCTGGGAGGCAGGAGTGGGCTTCGCTCATTCTCCACCACCCAACTACATCCATGACTTGAATAGGTAAGAGGGTCTGCAAAAGCAAAGAGGGTCTGCAAAAGCAGAACGGAAAGAGACTGGGCTCAGGAGAGGGGATTCTAGGGCAGGTGGGCTCTTCTTGCCTCCTTGGGTACCTGTGATTCCAAAGAGGCTTTCTCCTTGCTCCTTTGTGAGCTAACAGGACTGGCAATACAGAGTACAGGAAAAAAAACCCAACAGTTGTCTGTTGAATAGCTCTTTGTAGTATGATATAGGGGTTGGAGTGTCTGGAACAGGAACTGGCAAAACATTGCTGCTTTGAAAATGCCTAGGAGCTTTGTACTGTATTTCTCTTTCATAAGGCAGCAATTCTGCTGAGCTTTGTGCCACTGACAGCATTGTTGCTTAGGAAGTTAAATGGGACTAGTTCTCTGTGGGGAGGACCTTCTAGATAGGACTGAGCCTTCCTCCTGTGTTGTTGTGGTGATTGTGCCTCCTGTGCCCAGTCCCTGCTCCCGAATGGCTCCAAGCCTTGGCTGCTTCTTCCCTTCTTTCAGGACAGAGCTGCTTAAGCTGCTGCTGACCTGTTTCTCTGAGGCCATGTATCTGCCTCCATCCTCGGACAGCAGCAATGCCAACCCCTGGGTGCAGTTCTTCTGCTCCACGGAGAACAGGTGAGGGTGAAGGATGGGGGACTGGGTGCCACGGGGAGAAATACCTGCAGATCTCTTCCATGGAGCATGTTGGTGATGGGAGACCATAGGACTTGCTAGGGGTGTTGCCCTTTTTTCTTTGTCCTTGTCTTGCGTATGCCCAATTAGCATCTCTGCTTAGTGAGAATTGTTCCTCAGCAGCAAAAGGAGAAACTGAGGGTGGTGCTTACTGGAGCGTGATGCAGGACTGATCCCTGTCCCGCAGGAGAAGGCAGATCTGTTCCCCGGTGGGCTGGCGGCGTGGCCCTGCGGTGGGCGGTCTGTGGCGAGGGCGTGCTGCCCTCTAGTGACAGTGTCTCACGGGGCCCTCAGGTGACAGGCACCTGGGGGAGCACAGTCCTGGCTGAAGGCAGACGGTTAAGTCTTTCCAGAGTCTAGAGAGCTTTGCAGACATCTCCCCCTTTTCACATTGCTGCACAGGATTCCTCCGGGAGGCCACGCAGCCCTTGTCGCCTTCCCCTTGCCTCACAGCTGTAGTCCAGGAGACCAGCTGGGAGCTGGCATGTCAGCTCTTGTCTCTGGGCTGCTCAGTCATGGGCCGCTGTTATAGCTTAGAGAAGGTGCTAGTGTTTTGTCATGACCCCAGGCTCCTGGGGAGAGAGATGCCTGTCCCTCTCCAAGGCAGCATCTTTTGCTTCCTGCTTTTGCCTTCAGAGAATGTTTTCTCCTCCCCAGACACGCGCTCCCACTCTTTACCTCGCTCCTGAACGTCGTCTGTGCCTACGACCCGGTGGGTTATGGGATCCCTTACAATCACCTGCTTTTCTCGGACTACCGCGAGCCCCTAGTAGAGGAGGCAGCCCAGGTGCTGATTGTCACTTTGGACTATGACAGCTCCACCAGTTCAAGTCCCACTGTGGATGGCACGACCACTGGCACGGCCATGGATGATGTGGATGTGAGTAACACTGGGATCTGTGTTTGCTGCTCTGCTGAACTCCCTGTGGTCCTCTTACACCAGCTTGCATTGAATGTTAACCTGCAGGGTCCAGCACCGCTCCTCTCCTTGCAGTCTGCCATCTCTGGCCCAGTCCTGCTTCTTTCCTGCAGGTCTCTAAACAGCTGTAGATGACCAAATCACTAGGTTTTGGTCACTGACTTGGATCAGGAGCATGTAAGAGAAAAGCCCCTGACTTTACTGTTCTGTGGGGTGCTCTGTCTCCTAGCATTTAAAACTGGACCAGAGGGGAAAGCTGAAATGAGAGCCATTAGTCCCCAGAGCCAGTGGTTACACTTTGACTTCCTGAGTAAACCTTGTTGCCAGTAAGCATTTCACTCCTTGTCTTTGAATGCAGCCTCCCGGACCAGACAATCTGTTTGTGAATTACCTCTCAAGAATACACCGAGAGGAGGTAACGTGCTCCTGTCCTGAACTGTTTCCTGTCTGATTTCATGCTGATTGCATCGGCCCTGGCCCACCACGGTCTCCTTCCTGATCTGTCGGCAGGATTTCCAGTTCATCCTGAAAGGAGTGGCCCGCTTGTTATCAAACCCGCTGGTCCAGACCTACCTGCCAAACTCTGCCAAGAAGATCCAATTCCATCAGGAACTCCTTGTCCTCTTCTGGAAACTCTGTGACTTCAACAAGGTGTATATCTGCTTCTTGTTGAGCTTTGCTGCACCTTGGCTGTTGCTGAGAGCCTGGTGTGGCTCTGGCCGGACCGAGCCCTGGTGAAGGGCTGTGGGCAGGTGATTAGCAGTGGCTCTGGTACTCTGGTCGGCAGCACCACTCCCTGCTGGGCAGACTGGTTGGGTCTGGCTCCAGGAAGAGCTTGTGAGAGAGGCTGCAGCTCCTGAAGGTCAGCACTTGAGGTAAATGCAGGAGCAGGTGTTATAACTCCACAAATAACACTGGAGTTGAAGAGCTGGTGCATACACCAGCCTTTCTGATGTTCTTGAGGGACCAGTTAGCTTGAGGCTATGTCATGGTTTAAAGCAGGGCGTCCATAAACTGAGTGACAGACGCTCTCTATTAACCCCCACCCTCCCACCAGAGGAAAGGAAAAGGAAGAAAAGGGAGAGAGACTTACAAATAGAATATAAAAAGTTTTAGTAGTAAGACTAATAATACTAATAATAGTAATAATAATAAGAGAAATAATGTAAAATATACAAAACCCACACAGAGTTTCCTGGAGTTGGGTGCCAGGTGCTGGCGTCCGGGCAGCACCAGGAATTCCAAGACTGGACTCGGCAGCGGGCAGGAACTGGACTCAGGGGTGCACGGATAGGAATCTGGCTCAGGATTGCAGGTAGAACAACGAGCAGGGTCCTCTTCAGAAGGCGGCCATGGACAAAGAGAGCGAGACCCTCGTGATCCCCCAGCTTTAAACTGAGTATGACGTGCATGGCATGGAACACCTCGTCTGTCAGTATCGGGTCACCTGTCTGTCCGCCCCTCCCTGCACGTACGACCCCTTCCGCCTGCTCACTTGCAGGACCCGAGAGATCTGTCGGTGACCTTGGCTGCCATGGTGATAATTATAAACAGGGGCCTTTTTCTGCATTCCTTTCCTACCGTTAGCTCAGTGTAACTATAAACATTAGGTGTTATCAGCTTTGGAGCAGACAGTGTCTGTAAGGTATGCAGCCAGCTTCAGAAAAATGCAGTTACTGAGAAGAACTTAGCTGTAAGGAAGACTCACTAAAAGAGAATCGGTTCTGTTTTAACCAAAACCAGGACAGGCTACCTGGCCTAAGTCCTGCGGATGGCGCAGAGAGCCAAATGTGCTTGTGATTGTCTGAAATCCTCCCCTTTCTTCCAGAAATTCCTCTTCTTTGTGCTGAAGAGCAGCGATGTTCTGGACATCCTTGTCCCAATCTTGTATTTTCTCAATGATGCCAGAGCAGACCAGTGTAAGTTGGTTATTTTCAATATTGGGGATGATCTGTGCTCAACAGTTGAGCTAGAATGTTTTTAAGATGCTTCCTCCCTGCCACGGAGATGCGATAGCATCTCGAGTGCGTGTTTGTAGCCTTCTGCAGGCATGGAGCAGAGTGGTTCAGTTAACTGGGTGTTAATGTTTGTAGCAGACTAGAAGCAGGGCATGGTCTATACCACAACACAGAGAAGGGAAATCCTTAGCATGTGTTTACTCATTTTGAGTCCTTATGTCCACTGTGTCTCTGATCCTATGAAGAGGGAGAAATGAGCAATCTGCTCTTGCATTGGGTATAAATCGGGCATAACTTCATCACTAGGCAGTGGAAAGTAGTAGTCAGATCTTTCTTACTACACTGATGGGTTTACATCAAGAACATAATGAAGAAAAGCATGATCTGTTCAAGATGCAACATTGTACTGGCCCCACAGATGTGCTTGGGAAGGCCACTGGTAGTGGAAATGGGGGGAGCTCTGAGTGGGATGTCCCTTACCAGGATGGTCTGGTCTGTGCAGCTTTTCTTTCAGTTCCAGGGTGTTTCTTATGCCTCCTTACTGCCCTTCTGTCTTCAAGAGTCCACTGGCCTCACTGTGATGTGTGGTTTTTTGTTTGTTTTTTGTTTTTTTTTTCCTCTCTGCAGCACGAGTGGGCTTGATGCACATTGGGGTTTTTATCCTCCTGCTTCTCAGTGGGGAGCGTAACTTTGGGGTTCGACTGAACAAGCCGTATTCTGTACGAGTGCCTATGGACATCCCTGTCTTCACAGGGACACATGCAGATCTGCTCATCATAGTGAGTATAACATCAGCAGTTCTTTTCTGTCCCTCTTAACTCCTCTTTCATACCTCCACAAATAATTGTCCTTCTTTATTCCTTCATCCTTTCTACATTTCCAGCCCACTGAGTAGCTAGAAAGTGTGTGGGATGCATCCAAGCACTGGTGGGGTCTTTGCACGCTGTTAACCTGAGGTGATGTGTCTGGCAGGGTGCATCTGCATGAGATGATCCCAAAGAACAGGATCCTGGATGGTGCTGGACTGGTGTCTACAGGACTCTGGGACTGGCATGAGCGGGGCGGGTGCATGGTCTCTGCCAGACTTGATTGCAGGTGGGGAAGGCAGGAGATCTGACTGCATTGCTGGCTCTGTCCCAAGTAACCAGAGTTGTGTGGAGCACGTCTGTCATAACGGGAACACCAGTGATACCAAGCTCAACCCTACAGCTTTGGGTTGCTGCAAGATTTCGTGCATCTTTCAGTCTGTAGTCCTGAGGGCCATAATACTGCCTACAGCCAGCTGTGTGTTTTGCAGTGCCAGCCTCGGGTTACCCTCCTGTCATGGTAGTGCTTGTTTGCCAGAGAAGAATCTGTCAGCAGCTTCTGATAAACCTCCAAAAGGAGATTCCCATTACGAGGAGTAGGAAGAAATGTGCCCACCAGAACTGTTCTTGACGCTGTGTGTTTTGCTATTACAGTCGATTACCTTTAGATCATCTCTGTATTTTCACTATGCTGCAGGTATTCTCTACAGGCCTGCTAGCTAGAGGTGGGAAGGCCAAGAATGGGAATGTCTAAACTGGCTGCGAGGCAGCTGAGTCTTTCCATGTCTGAGGGTATAGTTAAGAAAAGCAGGAAAAATACTTGAGTTAGAAGTTGGCACTAAAATCAAATGTGAAATGATTAGTTCTGTGGCATTTCAAGCAGGTATCATCAGGGTTCAGAGTCAAAATCTGTTGGAGTTGAAGATGTTTTTTATTTTCTGGTGGTTTATTTTTTGTCTCGGGCTGTCTGTGCGTTTTGGAACAGTTCGCAGTCAGTTTTGTTTGCAGTGTTGTAGAGCCCTAATCATGTCCCCAAAGGATTCCTTGTAAATGAAAGCTCTTACTCCTGGAGCGCAAGCCTGCAGTGAGAGGAGCCTTCCTCACCTGTGCAGTTCTGGAGTGTGCAGGGCCCTGCCCAGGAAGGAATGGTGTCAGCAAGCGATTAGTGTGGGGGTGGCATCGGTTTTGGTTGAGGGGGTGTTGTCAGTAAGGTACCACCTTGCTCAAGAACTCCTTCCTTACCATAGGTCTTTCACAAGATCATAACCAGCGGGCATCAGCGGCTGCAGCCTCTCTTTGACTGCCTGCTCACCATAGTTGTGAACGGTAAGTGCTGTGCTGGTGTGAACCCACGACCCGCAGCGGGGATGGGTCTGGCTGCTCTTGCTCCCCTCTCCCTGCACTTCTACCTGTGCCCCCTAGTACTGATCAGCATCAGAGACTGCTGCTGGAAACCGATCCTTTCTGGTCCGTGCTGGAGATGCCTGCTGCAGATCAGCCCTGCCTGCAGGGTTATTGCCTGGGCTCAGATGGGGCAGAGGGTGGGAGAGCAGAGTGCCTGGAGGCCCTTCTGAGCGGGCAGAAAGGCATTTGCCAGAAGGCCTGGTGAGGGTGGTGGCAGAGCTGTCCCTCTCCAGCAGGGAGTGCCACCTCCACACGGTGGCAGTGGCTTCCCTTGGGCTCAGTGAGCATCCAGGTGGCTCCAGCTGTGTAAGCTCTTCAGGAGGCACGCCGGAGGTGGTGTTACTAGCACAAAACTGCACAAAACCCTCTAAAAGCAGATATGCCTGCTTTTACTAGGCAATAGCTCTGTTTTAACTACTTTTATATTTGGAAGTGTTTCTGTGGACCCCTGTTGGGCTCAGCTGTTCCATGAGGCTTTCCCAGAAGTGCAGGGTGGGAAGGTGGTAAGAGCAACTTTTTTAGTGGTGCATTTATGTGAATAAATACACCTTGGTTCTTTCTCCAGTTTTCATTTGTTTGCCTTCCACAGTGTCTCCGTACCTGAAGTCTCTCTCCATGGTGGCTGCTAACAAGTTACTGCATCTCCTGGAGGCTTTTTCCACCACCTGGTTCCTGTTCTCTGCTGTCCAGAACCATCATCTTGTTTTCTTCTTGCTGGAAGTTTTCAACAACATCATTCAGTACCAGTTTGATGGTAAGATACCGACTGCTGTATTTAGTGGGCTTGCACTAGTTTAGTCCAAGAGAACATGAGATGGAAGTTCAGAGAAAGTCTGAACAGATGAGAGAAGGGGAGAAGTGTAGAAGCCAACTACATGGAGACTTGCCTAGGACTGAGAAGTTGGTGAGTAGATAATCAGTGTTGGGTCCTGACCAAGACAGGCTGGATTAGAGCAAAAATGAGATGGCAGCTATGAACAGCATAAACTTGGCCTCCTGCAGACCAGAAGATGAGGTTGGTAGAGGGGAAGAAGAAGAGAAAGTGCGTAACGCTTGTGTCTGGCTGGATGCTGTTTCACAGTTGCTCAGCAATGTAGGTGAGGGCACAAAACAACTTCCATCTACTTAAACATTTAAAAGTGCCTCTGAGTTCGGCTCTGGCAGGTTACTGGAGCTGAAGACCAAACAGCCCCATCCAAATAAAGTTCAAGAACGTGCTGCCTTTCCAGGAAATGCCTTATCCTTTCCCTTTTAAAAGCATGACAGTCGCTTACCTCAAGGAAGTAGTAGAGTGAGGTCCCTTAACCTGTTGGGAGCTCTTATTTCTCCCTGCTCAAAATTTGATGTTTTGCTTTAAAACTGCAAATCATGAGTGGCCATTTTGCTTCCCTAATGGGTATCCAGCAAGTGGTGGTTGCCAGATCCTAAAACAGCCTTTGTGGCCGTGATTTGTACTTTGTCTTAGGGGATTGTGTCATTCTGTTCTTTGGCACCTTGCAGACAGTAAGAATTCTGACCTTTTGGCTTTCCTATGTCAAGCCTGTTCCTCCTCAAATGGAATGCCCCTGATTTGTTTTGTGAGCTCTTTTGAAGATGGACAGTTGTTGAATCTTGGCTAACAACCTTTTCCTCCAAAACAGGTGCTAGTATGTGGTTTAAACTGTCCTTTTCCTTCTCAATTGTTTGAATGTCAGCCTCTAAGCCTTTTCTTGTGTACCTTCCAGACTAGGAAGGATTTCACTGAATTTCCTGTACTGCTTTGTAATGGATAAGAGGATACTGAACTCTGCTTGCTCGTCCTTGTGCCATTGCCTTTGTGGGTGGGAGCGTCGTTCTCTGAGCTTGGGGGTCTCCACAATCGTGTACCCAGCGAGCTGTACTGTATTGGCAGAGCTCTTTGAGTCTTACTTCTCTGTTCATTTTGTTGCTGTGATTCCCAGGGAACTCAAATTTGGTCTACGCTGTTATCCGCAAGCGGAATGTATTTCACCAGCTGGCCAACTTACCCACAGACTCCCAGTCCATCCAGAAAGGTCTGCAGCGCAAGAAGAAAACTCCTGAGCCTATTTCTCGCACCAACTCCCAGGACGGGGTCTCCATGGAAGGGTCACGTCCTGCTGCCCCTGCTGAACCAGGGACGCTGAAGACGAGTTTGGTGGCTACTCCAGGTCAGCTTTAGTTTACCTTTGTAACAGGAGAGAGGTTTGTTTTCCCTTTGAGATATGGTATAGACTCGCCCTTTCACTGGGTGTGGGAGAGATTAGGAGTTTACATCTGTGAATAACTTACTGCCTCTCAGTTTCAGATCAGTTTGCCCAAGCTGATCACAAACAAGTCAAAGTAAACTGCCTTGAGTTTGTCGCCTCTCAGACCGAGCGTCCACGTGGCCGTTTGTCCTAATCTTGACCTTTTGCCTCAGTTTAACTATATCCATGTGAACCTGTGTGCCTCTTACATGAGGGAGCATGTTACTAGAGACAAATTAACTCCTTTGGTGTGATGAGATCAAGGCTAGATATTGCTTCTCCTGGTGAAAGGAGAACGTTTAGATGCATAGGGTCTGTGCGTGGTAGGGCAGAGAAGGACCCCCTGCTCTGAAGTGTATTTAACTCACATGTGTTTCCGAGCTTTTTCTTTTCTGAACACAGGAATTGACAAGCTCACAGAGAAGTCACAGGTATCGGAGGATGGGACCATGCGTTCACTGGAGCCCGAGTCTTCACAGCCTACACCAGAGGGTAACCCACCCTCGGCTGTGAGCGATGGGGAGCCCTGGAGCGGGGTAAGGCCAGGCGTTCTGGTGTGTAGGGAAGGTCTGGGGCTTGGTGTGACATGAACTAAAATTGGGGGCTTTGGGAGAAGTCTGGTTGGCCCGCTGAAGAAAGGCATGTATTGGAGGCAGTATGCACAGATGCTGGGCTGGAAAACGCTGTGGTTTAGAAGTACTGTTGCATCATCTTGGGTGTTTCATGTTTGTGCTAGTGACACAAGAGCTAGGACACTAGAGGAGTGAGCTTTCTCCACCTTGAAAGCTACTGATAGAGCAGCAAGTGCGTAATTGCAAAGGGATGTATTCCTGATCCAGAGCCTTTCAACTCAAGTTCTAACCGCTGCTGCTTTTTCCTCTCCCTCCTTTCTGGGATGCAGAGCTCTACCAGAATCTTCTGGCTAGCTGGTGTTGTGAAAGATGCGTTCCCATGGGGGCTTGGCTGAGATGCTCCCCTCAGAGCGGCGGCTGCTTGGCCATGCTTTGCAGTCTGTGAATCAAGGCTGTGCTGGCCTCCTAGGCTGTGGTGGCAATGTCAGCCTTCTGGCATTTGCTAGTTTTCCCCATCAAGAGCTATAAAAACGGCTATCTTCCAAATTCAGTTGAGCAGCAGTCTCTTACTGCTCTCTAACTCCTCAGTCCATGTCCTTTCCTGTCCAGCAGCAAAAACCTCCAGGCTGTCTTGTGGGAAGTGTGTTACAAGGCTTTTTCTGCACATCCTCTCCTCCTTCAGCAAGGCCACATTTATACACCTAGTGCTGCCTTGTTCTCTGCCTGAGCATTTACTGTCCACTGAACCATTTCATTGCAGTGAGAACATTGCATCCCTTCACACAGGGAGGCGTGGTTGCCCCATGGTGAAAGGCATAACTTTCTCAGCTTTTCCTCTCTTACTTTTATCTGGAGTGGCCAAATTGACACAGTAGCTCTCACAGGTGTGGAGCAAACTGGGCAGGAGGCGATGAGTTGGGATGGGATGATACATTTTTATCATGGGCTCCTATGGATTGTGGTGGTGCTACAAGAATCCTTGAGTCTGTTTTGCTCTCTAGGTGCTTTTGGCTGAGCCAGTACTGCAGAATTGGGGTGCAAATGGGGGATGTTTGCAAAGGCATTGCAATCTAGCAGAGCAGGCTGAAGACTCCTATACTCTACCCTTATGTCCTGACCCTCTCCGCTTGTTCTGCTTATGTGTGTGGGCTTTTGGTCTCAGACAGTTGCCCATTAGCTGTCCCACCTGGCTCCAGCAGTGCTGGTTGCACATCTGAATGTTTGTGGGGTGGGAACCAAAAAGCAGATGGGAGGTGAAGGGCAGTAAAGCAGTGGGTGTGGGATATGCTGTGGGGAGAACCATCACTGCTATCGCGTGCCGCTTCAGGTGGTGCACAGCTGTTTCCAGGGATTGTGGTGTTTCAGACTCACTGAACGTTGTTTTCTTTCTGTGCTCCAACTTGATTCCAACCTACTGAGTTAAGATAAATGAATAAGAGGTACTGGATAAATTTTAGGTTACCCACCCTTATGACTGATTTTAATTTCCTTCCTTTATCTGTTGTAATGTTCTCCCCATATCAGTCATAACCATTTCAAAAGTGTCTCGTGAAATGTTCAACAGCCTCCATATTTCAATGTAATTCCATCTTATCTCTTCTAAACGTGTCAGCTGGCTGCCAGCGTTTGGATGGCAGTTGTGAGGGGGCAAGGGCTGTGGGAGAGTGAGGAGGAAAGAGGAAGAGGGTAGGGTTATCTGAAGAAATCAAGAGTGTTTTATGTTTTTATTAATTTTATTTTTAGAAGCTTGATGAGGACATGGCGCTGAAGCTGAACAGGCTGAATGATAAGGTCATAGCTGCAAACATTGCAAAGTAACATTGCTGTTTAGGCTTTGAATAAACCAGAATGAACAGAATTCCCGAATATCCTAGGACCAGTTTTACTTACCCTTCCTGGCCTTCTCTGGTACCAGATAAAGGTCCATGATCAGCAAGATGCCTTAAGCACACAATTAATTATGTTGTCATTAAGGGATATATTTGCTGACAATTTACAGAAGAAAGATTTTGTTCTTCCAGCAGGCCATGAAACACAATCTTGGGTCATTGCATCTCTGTGTCCAGCAGCTGGCTTGAGCTGTTAGCCAGTCAGAAACGGACTGGTACAGCACTGTCACCTTGCAGTGGCTTGCAGCACAGGGCTGCCTCTTGCCTGCTGTTTCTGGTTGCGAAGGTGACGTGTGAACGAGTCCACGCACGTGGAAGTGCAGGATGGCTGTTGGAAGGAAGTGTTCCCGTTTGTTTTGTAGACACAAAAGCTATAGGCTGTAGTAATGAATGGTCAGGGTGCATTGCAAAAGGAAATTTTGTATTTTTACCCCATGCAAAAGTCAATAGTGATTTTAGAGGCTTATTTCCTTCCTTCCCACCGTGAATATTTGGATCTTTCCTTGGCAGACCTGGAAAGCCAGGGTGGTAGTAATGTGTTCTGTGTAAGATAAACAAAAATAGCACGATGGCGAGAAGAACAGTAAGAGAATTGAGTCTTGGGCTTTTGACCAGAGCTTTTCAAAAAGTGACAGCGATGGTGTTTGTGTTTGGAGGTGTGAGTGTATTGTTCCTTAGGGGGCAGGGGTTGTTAAGTAGGAGTTGCTGAGAGCCCACCCTTGGAAAAACACTCTTTTAAGATATTCCAGGATGGGCAACAAAAATCCCAGAGATACTCAGTAGACAGAGGTCTGAAAAGCTGTGGCCTTTAGTTGTTTGTTCTCTGTGCGAAAAGAAAGAAGCATGCTTCAGCAGTCATTTCCCTGTCCTGTTTTAACTCTCCCACTGTTTGGGATTGTTCCAACAGAGTGTCAGCAGCGGTGACTGAGGTTGTGACCTTGCCACAGGGTCCTACAACTTAACCCCATCAAGTATTGCTACTCACTGGGTCAAAGCATATGGTTTTGCTGAAGGAAGGTCTGGTGGATGTGATCTGTTCTAGGGACAGGCTGAGCTGTCTGTCCCAGCAGTGCTCCAGAAAAGTTGGAGTGAAAGTCAGCAGAAAATGGATTGTATTTCTTGCTCTTAAGTGTGATTTTCTTTTGGTTGGTTGGTTGTTTTTTTAAAAACAGTGTTTATTGATAGGAGGCATCACATCCCCGAGGGGATCGAAGGCGTCTCTCTAGTGCATCCTCCAGTGGACAGTGGACACCAACTCCTGACTGGGTAAGGGAACCTGGGCGGAGGAAATAAATAATGAGGACAAGAACTGTGGCAGAAATGCCACCCCCACCCCGCTCCAGCGGAGACTCCCCCAGAGGAGCATTTCCTCCTGGAGAATGTCTGACTTGCAGTCAAAGCTCCAGAAGTTACTACCATCTGCAAAGAAGTATTTTGTTTTACCTGTTTTAAACCAACGTCCTGCTAGTTTTGTTGAGTGTTTCATAATTCTAGTGCTTCGGGATTTATTGTATTGCTGTTGTGCACTCAGTTCGTCCACCACCTTTGTGATTTTTGTAAACCTCATTTGTTGCAGAGATAGTGGAGATAACTGTAGTAAAACCACTAATGCAGTGCACTGATTTCCCTGTGGGCTTTCCTACTTACAGGTGATGTCTTGGAAGTCAAAGCTTCCCCTGCAGACAATCATGCGGCTCTTACAGGTGCTGGTCCCTCAGGTGGAGAAGATCTGCATTGACAAGTAAGTACATTTCTGGAGAGAAAGGGCTGTGCATCAAGTAAAGAGCTCTGTGAGGTTGGCAGAGGTCGATGAATTTGGAGGGCCTCTAGGGGAAACCTGGTAAAGTATAATGGAAAGCATCACAGTCTCAGCAGAGAAGATGTTATTTTGCTTGCCAGGCTTCTTGTTTGTCTGATTCCTTCTCAACTCTTTTTCGATGGAGAGAGTGTGTGTTCTTGGTGGCTGCAATCGCCGGTCTGCATTTGTTTAGACTCATACTTTGTGCTGCAGAAGTCTTGGAGGTGTCTATGGGACTTGCTAAGGATGTTCCTGATCTGTCCTTTTGCAGGGGTCTCACTGATGAATCGGAGATCCTCAAGTTCTTGCAGCATGGCACACTGGTGGGGCTGCTACCTGTCCCTCACCCCATCCTCATTCGCAAGTACCAGGCTAACTCGGGCACTGCCATGTGGTTCCGGACCTACATGTGGGGAGTTATTTATTTGAGGTAAACCAGCTGGGTGCAGTCTAACTTGGTCTTTTTCAAACTTTTGGGGCTCCTGTAGAGAGAATTGTGTGCACTTGGCCAGCTCTCAGTTGTCTCATATTTACAGGGTGTAAAAATGTTGTTTGCTTGGAAGAGACTAGGGTGAATCAGCTGCTCTGAAACTTTGAGCAGGTGACGTGAAGGGAGCTCTTTGGGACTACTGCTTGTTTAGGAACTGGCAGCTTTTCTGTTCCCTGCTGCTTTTTAGAGGGGATGGCTCAGAGATTTCATGCAAAACTCTGGCTTTGTGTGATGCTGTAGATATCATGGTCCCTTTAAGGCCCATTGTCTCTCAACCAGTGATTTCCTCTTTTGCAAAGTTGAAGGCGTTGTGTGTAGCCAGGTCCTGTAATCTTGGCTGTGAGATTTGAATTCCATGTGCCTGGCCGCAGAGAGTAAAGTGTCTCTTGTCTTTCCCTCTCAGGAATGTGGATCCCCCAATCTGGTATGACACAGATGTGAAGCTGTTTGAAATTCAGCGGGTCTAAGAGAGCACTTACCTCTTCTAAGAGAAATACACTGGATCTAAGGACTGCTGTGTGCTGCTTCCTCACAGCTATTCCTGCGTTTCACATCCAGCTGAGAGACCAAAAGGACAATCACTTCATTTACCTCCCTGTCATTTGAAGCTTTAATTGGGACCTGCTTGGACATCCCTCCCCCCAGCTCACTTCTCTTCCCTCACCCTTCACCATCAACCTTGAGTGAAAGATGTCTAAGGGATTGTCCATTGTGGTTGCACTAGAAATCAGACCGTTCTTAGCTCTTCTGTTACTCTTTTGCTCCTGGATGTGGTTTGGAAACCAATCTGACCCTGTCCTTGCCGTGATCGAGTCAGCATTTGATTGAAAAAGACTAGCTGTAAATCAGGTGCAAGGGAGAAGCTGCTATTCCTGCAGGAGATGGGGTTTGGAAACTGCAGTTACCGTCAAGTGGCTCCGTAAAGTTTCCGGGGCATCCCTTCTGGCTGCAGGTGTCTCCCTGGTGTCTCAGCTGCATGTTGGTAGGGAAGTCTTTCCCATCCAAACGAAAGGAGAAGTTGCTGAAGGAAAACTTTGTGTCTCAGTTCTGAATCTGTTCCTTTCCTGGAAAGCTGCTTAAGAAGTTTTGCAGTAGCTGGTGCTTTGGTGTGGAGTGAGAAGATTTATTTTGGGTTCCAGGCCCAGCAGCCTGTCCTTCACGGTGGGCCATAGCAGTGGAGTGTGTGTCACGTTGGAAGGCCCTACTTAATTCATGTGAGCACACAGGGAGGAAGGGACTGGCTCAGTGAGAGCAAGGAGAAGAGCTGTGACTGTTAAATTCTCTTAGTCTTATCCCATTGACTGAAAGGACAGCGTCACCTGGGTTTGAAAGGAACCATATCCTTCCATCTTTGCCTGGAGGCTGATGCAATGCAGAGAGTGGAAAGGTCTTTTGCACACTACTGTCTAAGACAGGAGATTGAGGGAGGCACTCAGGGAAGTTGTAGGAGGAATTTGGAAGTTGTAGGAGGAAAAGCATCTCCATGTCACTAGGGAATGGAGAGTGCTGAGGCAAAGTTCAATTCGTCAGGGCATTTTGCTAGTGACCAAGTTATCAGATCTTGAATGTATTGGGTCCCAAGCACGTGAAGTCTGGGAAGCCAGAACTGGAATTGGTGGGAGACCTGCTGTTGCTGGCTTGGTTCAGCTGCATGGAGTTGTGCATTGGTAGGTGGAGACATCCTGGGGTTTGAGTCAGATTTTGTGTTCTTCTGGGAGGGGCTGCTGTCTTAGACCTTTAGGTCTTTAGGCAATGAAATGTGAGGGTTCCAGTCATGAACTAAGACCTTTCCTTTGCTACCTAAGCTCTGTCCTTGGTGCTCTGGTATTCAGACTCTCAGGAGGATCTGTTTGAGGAGCTGTTTGCCACAGTTTAGAACCAGTGAGATCATGCCATGGAAACTGTTTAAGTAAGGGAACAGTTATGGCACATGTTTCTGTGTCTTGTAACCCTTGCCTAAGTTCTGAAGCCAGAGTGATAGCAACATGACCACCCTGTCCTAGAGAGAGCGTTGCTCTGGTGTGCCGCTGGCTCCTGCTGGCTTGTAGTCAGGTGGTTTCCTCCTTTGGGCACTGAAAGGGGACTGGAGTCCCAGGCCAGTTGAAAGCTGAAATAAAGGTTTTCTGAAAGATAAGAAATACATGAAATAGAGAGAGGTTTATTCCCTCACCCACCACCGATCGCCAACCCACTTGCCATCTAGCACTACTCCCATTCTGACCCTGTCTCTGTTCAGATGTCAACAGGGTGAGGTCTCTGTTTTACTTGGAATCTCTCTCGTATATAAGAATGTGATACGGTGGGGCCAGCCTCTGATTGTATGGCACTTGCACCTCACAGCTGGAATGGGGCATCCTGTGTCCCATGCGCTTGCCTCTGCCCTCTCATGGATCTGCTGGTTCTCATGATCTCTTCCGTCCTCTCTTTTCTGCTTTGTTTCTTTGTGAGTTTCTCTGGAAACTTTTTTGTTTGTTTCTTGGTGTTTGGAGTCTGATCCTTGTTCTGTGGAAATCAACTTGCACTGTAAACTATTTGCTTACTTACAGAGAGAAAGATAAAGATTATCTGAAACATGCAGTTGGTTGCTTACTTTTTTTCCCAGCGAGAGGTTTATAATCTTGTTTGTCTTGTGCTGGAGTGATTTGTGCTACTAGGAGACTGTGTGCTGGCTTCCTCTTCAATGTGCGGATTTTTTTTGTAATCAGAAATGAAGATTGAACTCTGGAAAATGAGCCTGAACTGTGTATTTGTGGCCATTTCTGTGCTTATGGCATGAGACACCATCCAAGGTAACTGCCTCAAAGGGTACAGAGAACGAACTAGATCAAATGGGATCATATCTTCTGACTTTGTGAACCGTGTACTGAAACCTTTGTGCAGTTGAGACCCATAAAACAGGCACCCTGGCCCTGGGAGGAGAGCTCTGGAAGCCACTGACGGATGGCAGATGACAAAGGATGGTGGAGGAGACTGCAGATGACAAAGGAGCAGGTGGGCCAGTGATATGTCAGGCAGTGTCGGATTCAGGAGTCATGGCTACCTTGCTTCTCACTAGGCTTTCAGATCACTGTGCCCAGCCCTGCTGTCAGTCTCGTGAAGGAGCTGAAGGCAGTTTTTAATCTCATGCAAACTCTGTGTTCATGGTTTTACCCCTCCTGGAGGTAGACACAAATTAGTCCAGAGCTTGGGTCAGGTAGAACTAGAAGCCTCCGAAGTGAAAGGGCTGAAATCTTGGACCCCACATTTCTCTTTGCCCTGGAAGATTGCTTTTACTGTTGCCTGTTGTGTGATTTCTTAACTTCATCTGCAGTGTTAGAACTGGTGGTTGTTAGGGAAGGACACAGAGGGCCTTCACCACTTACCTGATCTACAGTGGCTGTGTGTAAGGGTTGGAGCTGGTGGGCTTCGTTCTGTTTGTGCTGACCATGCATTCAAGTGGTCCGTCTGTTTACCAGCAAGAAACCACAAACCGACTTCGTTTTCAGTCCTTACTTGTGTGTAGTACGTATGTGACTTACTATTTATATCTCAGTGGGAGACCTCCAAAGGCACCTGCTCACTGGAGGCTCAGTAGCTTCAACAGTGTTTTATCTGTTACACCGCAGATAAAATCCAGGTCATGGCTTTGCCCATGAAGTACATCATTGTTTGTCCCCAGGCTGTCAATAACTAAGAAGAAGGTTTGAGATCGTGTTCATCATTTGAAAGGGCTAGGCCTTGGCATGTGTCTCCTGTAGATCCCGTGGTGCAGACTGTGAAATGAGAATAATAATTAACTTTACTGGAGCCTAATTTATCCAGCTGTTACTTCTCATGACATATTTCTGTTGACATAGGCCTAAGGAAAAACACTTATTGGGTAAAGTTCATGCTCGTGCAGTCATTCTCACTTTTTAGTTTCATAGAAAGGTGCTGCTGTTGCCTGAATGCTGATTTCTAAGGAGAGTGGGATGTGCATGGTTAGGGGTTTCCAGCTCTCATCACTGTTACTGTCTTGGGGGAGTTTGCTTTTCTAGGGGATCACAAAAATCCCATAAATAAGCTATGATCCTAAACCCACAGTGCTTCTGGGATTGATTTATAGCGGAACAGAAGCAATAACGTAGATGCCTTTTGTACCATGCTACTTTGGCCTTGGTTAAAAGTCATGAAAGATTTTGATAGCAAAAAAAAAAAAATTGATTGATTATATAACAAGGCCTGCCCTTAAATCTTTCATAACCTCTGAACGCAGGAGTGGTGTAAGTCAGTGTCAGTTGGTTTTGAGTCTGGTGTTTGGTGAGTGCAGAGCAAACCCAGAGATTTTGCAAGATACACATGAAAATTCAGTCTCTCTTTATTTCCATTCATCAGGCTCTGTATTTGGGACCCATAGTCCCAAGCCCCTTTGCTCTCCCGTGTCCTTTCAAAGCAAGCATCTCCTGTGGAACAGGTACTGATGGGTCCTTGATGAGGCTCCACGCTGTGCAGCCGTATTCCCTTATGCACAGTGCACCCTGGGAAATGTTTGTGGATGTGCAAAGCAGCAGTGAGGATCAAAGTGTTGGGCTAGGGAGGGATTCACAGCAGATTGGGCAGTAGCTCTCCCTTGGACATGCTCTGTGTGCATGGGTGGGACCTTCGCTAGTACACACTGGAGATGACATCGTGCACAAGTAGCACCAAGTAAAGATCAGCCATAGTACTTCTCTAGTGCTTCTCACTGCAGGCTATATGAGTGCCTGTAAGGAGAAATAGTGTTTATTCTCAGTAAGGCAAAGTAATGCTGTAGCTTCTGTTTTCAATAATGGGAAAAGAAGCACTGAGCTGGTGCAAGTCTGAAGGCCTGTCCTGCTCTTCACTACTGAGAGCTGCAGGAGCTTGGCACTTCAGTGGGGCTGGGTCCTACGGGGCTCACACAAGTTGATGTGCTAGATATCAGCACCAGGAACAAACAGAAATAGCTCCTGTTCTGACCGTTAAAGCATCTACCAGCATAATGATCCTACTGAAAATTACACATAAGGAGTTATGTTTGGTTTCTTTCTGAATGACGGTGGGTGCATGGGCTTCTAGCGTGGCTGGTACTGAGAGGTCTCTTCTGTGCTGCAGGGTGGTGGGTTGGTGAGCAGTGGTGGGGCCAGTGATCCCTGACTGGATGTTTGAAGTTCTGCAGAGTGTAGGTCAATCTTTGTTGCTTTTGTTGGAGGGTGCTCTTGCATTCTTTTATCTGAAAGATTAGAAAAGGAGCTGGTAGAGTGTCACTGCTACCGTAGAGCATCCACCGACAGGCTACTGAAAAGTACCAGCATGCATCCCTTCCTTAGAGCAGTATGACTGTTTGTTTATGGGCTTTGAGTCTGTTCTCTGTGGAGAAAAAATTATTATATAAACCAACATCATTTTCTTCTGAAATTCACGGAGGTGTTGTGCGAGGAGAATTCAAAGCAGAAGCTGGAGGGGAAAAAGCTTAAAAGCTTCCATGTGCATATCTGCTGCTTACTGCATGTTTGTTCAGCATCGTTGTTTCGTCCCAGCCTCTGCGCTGGGGGGTCAGCTCGGTTCAGGCTGTGATGTAGACCTCCAGGAGTCCCCCGACGGAGTGCATTCGGTAGAACACACTCAGCGGGAGGCCAAAGTTCACAATCGCAAACCAGGTGGAGTAGCCGTAAAATGACCTTTCCAGTCCGTTCTCGAAGACAGGGTGAGCCCCAAATGTGGGCATGACCCAGAGCTGAAGAAGTGTAAGGAAAAAAGAGCAGAAGTCAGAGCATGACAACTTATCCCCTACCTACACTTTTAATCTCAGCACTGTCCTGAGTGGTTGTAGGAATATTTGGAGTATCAGAGGAGTTTCCCTGCCAGGAAAGAGAAGGAAAATCCCCTAGTTACGCTGCTGACTCCTTGCTATAAGTCAAATACTGTCAAATTTCTGGAAACCTGATGGTGGCTTCATTCTGCCCCAGCCAGCTTTGTCTTTCTACAGAATTTCACTGGTTCCTTGGCCAAATTGTTTTCACTGGATTAAGGCTGAAGCAAAGATCTGTGCTGACTCAAGATGCCAGAGCACAGTGTACTTTATTGGGTGAGTTTCGATCTTGGAGACTCATGTTTAAAAAGACTCACCGCTGGTGCCTCATGTTCCTCCACCTATCTCATGAAACACCTTTAGGAGTTTGATAACTTTTTCAGAGGCTAAAATTTTGACACGTAAGGATTTATTAGCTGTCTCCCTGCACCTAGGAAACCTAGGCGTATTTGACTCGGGTTAAAAGGGAGTCCTTATAATTATGAAAGTGGAGTACCTGAAAGGAGGTTGTAGTGAGGTGGGTGTTGGTCTCGTCTCCCAAGTAACTAGTAATAGGACGAGAAGCAATGGCCTCAAGTTGCATCAGGGGAGGTTTAGACTGGATATTAGGAAAAATTTCTTTACTGAAAGAGTGGTCAGGCATTGGACCAGGCTGCCCAGGGAAGTGGTGGAGTCCCCATCCCGGGAGCTGTTCAAAAAACATGTAGATATGGCACTTCAGGACATGGTCTAGCAGGCGTGGTGGTGTGTAGACGGTTGGACTTGATGATCTTAGAGGTCTTTTCCAACCTTAATGATTCTATGATTCTATTAACAGCAAAACCAGTCTTGACTTGCCTCATCAGTAGGTTGAAACTTGATGGGCAAAGGTTTCTTGACTGGAATAGCGGCCCAAGAGAAAGACAGGGAAAGTATGTCTATCACAGGTCGTCATGGCTTAGCCAAGCTGTGACGTAGCAGAGAAAGCGATACTTACTATGATGTTGCACAAAACCAAGAAGAACGCGATCTCCCTTAATGCTCTTCTCTTCCAACTAAGGTGAGAGTAGCTATGGATATAGGACAGAGAAACTTTCCGGATCTCCTGTCCCAGCTCCAGCATGCTTACTCGTCTCTGGTCGTAGGCTTCGTGATTCTGCTCTTCTTTAATTTCTTCCTCTTTGCCAGGAGGGATCTGTGTGTGCTGCTGTTGGCCAGTCATTGTGGTTTCCTCTTCCCCAGGTAGATCTGAAGCCACTGCGTGCTGCCCAGCGTGTCCTGTGTGTCTGGCCTCAGTTGCTGGTACAAAGGGCTGCCGGTGAAGCCCATCGATGATGAAGACATTTTGGGTGATGCTCTGAAGGATGAGGAGGACTGAATGGGACAGGATGAGACTGTTCAGCAGGTCCCTGGGGTCAGTGGCCACAATGGCAACAATGGAGTAGTAGGACATGCCAATTTGGCCAAGAGCTGCCCCCATCAACAGGATCACATCCAGGCTGCGGGTTGGGTTCTTCAGCGTGTCCAGCTCCTTTTTTTCCAGGGCGTGGATGACTGTCCCGATCACTGCACCCACACTCATCAGGGGCAGGAGCACAACGTAGTAGGAATAATACAACACAAAGACCTCACGGCTGGGGGTTGAGTCGGTGGCCTGAATCTGGTACATCATGAAGACACAGATCCCAGTGATAATGGCAATGGCGCCCAGCAGTGGCCCAAAGACCACTCCCTGGAGCTTGAACTGCTGCTTGGTGTGAGGGATGGGGTGGTGGCTGATGCGTCTCCCCACATTCTTCCACATGACGTACAGCACCGAGCAGCAGACGAGGCAGTACTCGGTGTTGAAGGGGTAAAGCAGGATGTAGCCCTTCTGGAAGACTTTGCAGGTGGTTGTGTTTGGGCATGTGCACGAGGTAGTCTCGTTGCCTGGAGCGTGAGAGGAGGAAGACAACAGTTAAGAGGGAGATAGCCTTGAAATCCACGGTATCTTTGGGAGTTTCTTGTGTGCAGGCACAACACCTGTCTCTATGTATCTTGGAAACAGTGATCAGTAGGAAGCTAAATGATTACCACTCAGTCCTCAAGGCTGTGAGGATTCAGAATAACAGGGTTTAGCAAAGGTCTTTGCCCAAATATGTAGTGCTCCTTCTGGTCAACACCATAGGTGCTGGATGAGAGGGACATCCCTTCGTTCACAGTGAAGCCGCCTCTATCTCTACCCTTGGAATAAGAATTTCACCTTCCCCTCCCCACCTATATCCTCACAAGGAAAAAGCACAGCAGTTATGTGAGTCTCTTCTAGTCTGGCAATCTTTTGCTTGCAGTTAAGGGGTAAATGGAGCAAAAATGCTAATTTATGGTTGGCTTTTCCTAGGCCTCAGTTCCAGGGTTTTGTATAAGGTCCTCCCCCTTCATGTGAAGATGTCCTGCCCTTGCAGCCCATCTCCTTGACACAACCTCCAATAATAGGGAAGTCGCAGTATTTGGGAGAACTGGTTGTGGTATCTGAATCACT